>NW_024742238.1:5635770-5835770 GCF_018991925.1 Homarus americanus | reverse complement strand
AAAGTCACCTGACCTTCTCTTAACATTATTGGAATGCCACGAGAGTGATCATGGCGACGTGGTATTGTTTGATGTTATTATTTGTTCACACCTGTCAGGACCTGCAGCCTTTATTAGTTCAAGGTTCATATGTAAGTTTGGGATTCACCTGAAGATCAGACACCCTAGCTTAGTTCACCTGATGATTAAACACCCTAACGCTAACCTAACCTGACCTAACCTAACCTAACCTGACCTAACCTAACCTAACCTAACCTAAATAAACTACATCAATACTTTCTTACTGTTCTATTTAAAGGGAAGATGTACGTGTGAGAGATGAGGTGGTGGGAGGGCGAGTAGTGAACCTCCCAGCCTTGTTAGTGATGACCTTGGCTACACTACTCCGTGACCTGTAGTGCCCGTCCTGTGTCGAGGTCGCACACACGATTCTGTCCGTATCAATCATTCTTTCACAGTTTCAGTAAAATAAAGTGATAAATGTTTTGTATTTAATCTTCCTATTCGACTGTGTCCCTGAAGTCCTGATAAAGGTGACATATTCAGATCAGGTTCTTTATTAGTCGTGTCTATTGTACTGGCTGCGTCATAGGCTGTACACATAATAAACTTACCATAAACACAGGAGACCAAGTTGATCTTAGTACACGTGTATTGAGCTGCAGTGAGCGGTTAGGTTGGGCTACGTATGATTTCTGGGTACACTCAAGGGCCTATCGCCGTATATACAGTAATTAATAAGAACAACCACGTGTGTAATACAGAACTAATTGACCGAACGACCTATCCTAATCTAACCTAACCTGACCTGACCTATCCTAATCTAACCTAACATACCCATCTCATAACCAATCCCAACCCATGGCTTCCGTATAAAAAATCGAGTGACTCCAGATCCGGGAAAGAAAATTAAGCCTATTTTTATCCCCACAGAAGTCCAATAGAAAAAAACATCTTGCTTTCTCGCGTTATTATTGGTTAAATCGACACACTGTTTGCCCTTGTTTGTATACCTGAACCAATGAGAACTTGTAAGGCGATATTACATAAAATATCTCTCACCTCAAACAGTTGTACCTCCACCATCACTAAATGATATATATATATATATATATATATATATACAATGACTATACTATAGCCTTAACTCTCATTTATTTAATTTTTTCTTAAGTACCTCCTTAGTATTCCTATTAACGTAAATTTATATGAAAACTAAAAATAGTGTAGTTATCCCCCTAATAATTAACATTTTCTGTATACTGTATATCTAAACACAGAGCACGACTATGAGAACTAAAGTAATAATTTGCACCTCGATAAAAATATTAAGATTAAATAAGACGAACATATTCATTTTTCTTGCAGAAGATAAAATGACTAGGCATTATAATTTGTGTGAGATTATTATTGTTATTAATTTTTTTCCTGTACGTCAGAGGGCTATAATTCTCGCCAGCCTCACTAATCTTCACTGTTACTCATATCACCAAACTCTACATCTCATACCGTCACACACACACGAACTCCCGCGACTTTAGAACCTCTTTAATAATCACTTGAAGATTTTACACCCCAGCTTATTGAAATTTTTTATAATTCGAGGATATTAACACTTACTGCCGTGCCCTCTTTGTTTACAAATCTATCAATCACTTGCTTGACAATAATTATTTCCAGTACCGGAATAATCAGAGATACAACTTAAGGCACGCAGAGCTAATAAGACCACCCCCCATACGCTCCTCTCAGTCCCAGACCTCCATAAAATATCATGGTGTGAAGGTGTGGAACAACCCATCCGAGCAAAGACTACGCTCCCTTCCTTTAAATTATCTCTAAAAAAATATCTATTGTCGAAGTATTAATATTTCTTGTAACACTTACTATATTTGCAGTACCTGCTTTTATTGTACCATCAAAACCGTTTTATCGGAAATTATCAAGTAAATAAATAAGTAATTACCATTGCAATAAACATAATTGCCAACCAGACATAATCCTGAAAGCTCTGTCCTCTTGTTCAACCTTATTACTGTACAACCCAGGTGTACTGCCCCAATTATACTTATGTTTTTCAATTCCACTGTAATTTATATATATATATATATATATATATATATATATATATATATATATATATATATATATATATATATTTATTTATTTATTTATTTCAGTTGCTCTGAAGATGTCTTGATTAAAGACGAAAGCTAAGGTACTCGTTGTTTCCATGTGTGTGTGTGTGTGTGTGTGTATATATATGTATATGTATGTATAAATAAATAAATAAATACAATAAATAAATAAAAAATAAAAATAATAAATAATAAAATAAATAAATATTGAAGTGATAACTGTGGTAACATTATGAGATGTACTTATTACTACCATGCTATTGTACTATTCCAGATGATACTAAATGTTACATAATACCTCCTTGAGATAAATGTATAGTATATATCAGGTGCCTCAAAGCTATTTTCTCCTATACAACGTTTCATACACACCAATGTTTCCAAATACAACAACTTACCAGCCGTCTCTACAGTTTATGATTTATCTCTGATCAAATGAAGCAACCTAACCTACCTAACTTAAACTACCTAATCTAATCTAACCTAATCGAACCTAATCTACTTTACGGTCCTTACCTAACCTAACCAATTTGACCTACCTAATCTAACCCAATTCACCTCACCTAACCTAACCAAACCAAGGATAGGTAAGGTTTGGGTGGTTCATCTTATACCGCCGTTAAATGAAGCAAGAGTGAAAATACTACATTTGTTCAGGACGAAAAAAAATGCAAAAATCTTATTACGTAAACTGAAAATCCTCGTCATTTCTTGCTTTAATGAGTTTTTTTTTTTACATATCTTCACGTAGAATTCTTTGTGTAAACTTACTGGTCAACTGTCTTCAAGTAATACCATATCTACTTGCTGACGTTACCAGCGTCTGTATGCCTGCAAAGTCTATGGAAAGTGTATACCTGAACTGTCTATAAACTGTTTACTTCGACTGCCTATGTGTAACTTAAATGTGAATTAGTATGAAGAATGTCACTGAATATCGATCTAACTATCTACCCGGGATCTTAACAAATTACACTAGGTGATGATAAAATAAATAAAACCATTACCTGCTCGTTAGGTCAAATTGACTGATAGCTCGTCCTCCTTCAGCCAAATGATAGCTGCAGCCGTCACAACACTCCCTGGCAGACTTTTCCAAGAGTTCAACAGTTTTTGGCCATTTTGGGGTTAGGTTGTCAATTGTTTAATCCATTTACGTTTTGTGTTAATATTTATGGCTTCAAAACATGCGAGTTTATGTCCTTCACAACACCTGTAAATGTTTATAACCTTCACAATACCTCTCCTGCTGATCTAGTTTTCTATTATTGTCTTAATGTCATATCCCTAGTGACACTCAAAATACAGAGAAAAGGAAGATAAATTGTGGACGTCAACCTCGCTGGTGGGGGAGAGGGAGGAAGGAGCAAGGAGATTGACCTACGCTCCCCTCCCCCCCTTCTCCAACAATTTCACTATTTACTTTTGCCCCTTTTACTTGTATCCTCAAATACATCGATATTTATTCAGTATATCTAATTTCAATTTTAACTTTATTCGTTATCAAGGTAGCGGGATCCTGGTATGTCAATAAGTATGCAGATTTAAGGCTAGCACCGGAAAACCAGCAGACAACAGCTCAGAAATATATTATAATACACCAGGCCTGGCAGGACAATAGGAAGCATTAGATGAGTGGCAAAATGAAAAAAGATTATCATCACTGAAGACCAGTGGCGGAATATGCAGGGAGGAGGCCAAAGATGAGTTACGAATGCCATAAAAAAGGAAAATCTACAGCACCAGGCGAAGATGCAGGATATAAGGAAATTTTGAACTGCTGAAGCTGGAAAAGGGAAAATACAGTCCATTATTAGATTTGTTCAATGAGCTATGCAGAGGGTAGATTTACCTGTCAGAATGGAAGAAAGCTGATAGCGCGGCCTTTCCCTAAGGCAACCTGTGGATATAGCTTGAAAAGCCTTAAATGATCTTGTTTTTCCAAGATATGAGAGAGTAATATTAAACAGGCTTGTATATATTGTGGGGGAAAAAATCTATCTGCACTTTATTTCGGGTTTGAAGGGAAATACTTCAGACTGTGTTATAAAAATGTCAAAATGATGCAGACAGATGTAGAAGCCAGGATTTCACAAGGATAGTTTGATAAAAGCCCACAGTGAAGTAGTAGTTATGAAATGAACTGGTCACCGTAGGGCATCAGGAAGTTGTTACCCGATAGGTGACTACTTGCATGGAAGGCGAGAATCTGTGTGGTATCAGGAGGTTTTGTCTGAGTAAGAGCACTTGAATCTAGCAACTCCTGGTGAGGCTGGTTCAAATTTATTTAATGCAATGAAATGCATAGCTCCTTCACAACATCCCAAAAGGAGTTGTAACCATCATTTATGCAGATGACATCTTATCAAGGAGACTGTAAATAATTTGTGAATGGTGGGCCAATACCAGGTGTTCTTTCCTCAAAAGATGGGCTTAATATCAATGAAGAAAATCAAGTGGAATGGAAGGAAGAGGAACTGAACTGTTTTCTAAATGGAAAATCAGGTATAGTGCGCCAAAGAAACATTTAGGAATGGCATTACATTTAGTGAAAGGAAGAGGCAGAAGGAGTATCAAGCGTCCTCACTCAATGGTATAAAGATTACAAGTCTTTAAAGGTGGCCTTGCCAGGGTAAGGCGTTGGGGCAACGGCTGAGAATGATGGGCTTCTACCATCAGATTACTATAGATTTGGCACCGCCCCTTTGTACCAGAAGGAAGGCTATGGAAGCTTGAGATCGCAAAACAAGCAAATGGAGAATAGCCTTAGGTACAAAGAATGCAATGATTGAGATAATGAAAATGAACTAGGTTACAGAGCATTTCACAGAGGGTCAAATTTTAAAATTAGGCTGTACAGTTGCAGCAGTTCGATTAATGAGAGGGAAACAGTGGGGGTAAATTTATACAAGATATAAAGCTTGATGGCTTAAAAGATAAAAGACCTTCTGTAGGTAAAGGTGTGAGGAGAAATGAATGGACTTAGTAAATATTATTAAAAATGTAATCTGGCAGAATTTGGTGTACAGCTGTCTAGAAGAGTTAAAGAATCCAATTCCCAAAGAACGAGAAGTAGAGTTAGGACAGAAAGCCCTAATGAAGAAATCATTATACATGAAACCAGGAGAAGTTAAGGGCTTTTATATGGGAACAGACAGTAATTGGTTTGGGAAATAAAACATGTATTGGCAGGCCAGACGTTACAGTTGTGTCAAGGGCAGGGGCAGGGTGGGATCCTTAGACAGGCACACAGAACAAGAAACATACATCAAAATTGGACTCAAGTTGATAGTTTATTTCATCAACATGTCAAAAGCGATATGCAATGTTAGGTAGGACTAAAATGTTGTAAAGAGGTATAAAAGTAGAGTATATTTTTTTTGTTGAGGGTAGGGCAGTTTTAATTTTGAACAGGAGTCTACCACATTATTGGTTCAAGCAGAAAATTAGTAAATACAATAAGGAAAAATGGCCATACACTAAAGGGGTCCCTTCACATGTGGGATATCTTAATGAAGAAGATATAATAATGGTAATATAAAAGAAGTCACGGAAAAAGGCTGAGATCGACATAATATGAATGCCAAACCATGAAGCTAAATTAAGGAGCAAATTACGGAAAATACAATCACTGAAGAAGATATAATTTCAAAAGGAATGAAATACAATGAGAAAAGTAAAGAATGAAATACCACTGGTAAGTTCTCATGGCAACACAAAATTTACATATGGGGAAAGATAGAGAAAGAAAGATTCAGTGTATAAGGAGGTTAAGAATAGGAAGGCAACATGGCTGGGAACTTGAGCTGAGAGAAGAACAGGATAAAGAATGTAGGAGTTTAGAGATTATCCAGATCCCATACCCCTGCCATATTATATATACTGGAATGCCATTGCTTAATGTATATGTAGAAATGCCCATATAAATAAATGTTCTGCCAAATAGAGTGATGTTTGGAAATGGGAAAATAGACAAATATTAGTAAATATGAAAATTCCTTGTAGAATGAAACAACATAAATCATGAGATGAGAACTAATTACATGAAATATTAGGGACTTTATGTGAGTCCTGAGAGGGAGTATTCCTGGATCAAAGTGGTAATGGACTTATGTCACTTCATCCCTTTGAGATGGATTAATGTTTTTTTGTATCTCAATAAACGCATCAATCAATCAATTTGATATCTATGGTAACTATCAATTAAGTTTGATAACTTACTACAATATATCACAAAAAATGCAAAAATAATAATATCTAAGTCCAGATTCACAATGCGGATCCCTTAAAATATTTGTGTATCCCAACAAAAGTCAAGAATATAGTTTGTACTTTGTGTTTTATTCAGACACGCGATCAGATGTGCCTTTGACAACTAAATTAACAGTATGTGATGTACATATACTGTATCATATCATAATTTACTGAATAGATTGTATGAAGGTGGTATTTTAAGTTATTCGGAGATTACGCAAGGTCATTAATTACATGCATTTATTAAAGATATTGGATACGAAACTAAATTTAAAACTTCATGTGGAATTATTTGAAAATATATATATGCTAAAAACTCATTGTTTTTGTTATAATTCAACATTTTTTTTCTCGAAGGCTGGAAATATATCCTGAACAAAGTGACACCAGACAGGAATACTAAATGCCTGCCAGAGTCTGCTTCAATGTTTTACAGTATACAAATGCTCATTCTTATTGGTGCTAAAATATAAAAATACCAATATAATTATAATTCATTTTACATTTTGATAACTTAATTTATAAGTTTTTAATTCATTGTGAGATAGTGATGTATTCCTGATCATGTTTATATATTATACAGTACTGTTACATGACATCTGCAGAATCAATACTCATTAATAATAAATATAACAATAATAGCAGTAATTATCTTAATATTATGTTTCTTATATGATAAAATTTTAACCATTTAGAGGGCAATGTAGGTTGGTGTTGGAGGATGGTTGTGGTAACGGGTGGCAACAGGTTCGCTGAGTAAGAATGACAGCGCAGGTGCCCCTCTCGTCTTGCCTTATCAGGAATCACTAGTATCAGGAAGCTTAACGATGAGTACAGCCACAATCATGTCGGTGTGCAACAACGATTGTTCTGACTGCTGTGATGGAACGTCTGACAAGGTATATGAGGCTGTTATTTGGCCAAGACCAGTTGTGTTTGGTTTGGGTTTCTGGACCCCGAACTTTCCAGGTTATTTAACTCTTACACCTGGATCTCCTGCACAGAATCTGATTAATATAGATTTGATTTTTCAGCAGCACCTGACAGTATTGACTCTTTACGTCTTACAGGTGTGATTTATAGCTCAATTTAAGCCGTCATCTGGTTGATATTTACTGATTGAGTGGTGTATTACTTCTGCCAGGGACCTTAAAATATTAGGAGGTGGATGTTTTGCCTTAAGTAACAGTATTAAATATTAATTTATATGCTGGCTGCCAAGAAAACACTCACTTTGATGTGACATCCGACCAGGGCCCAGGGGGTGAGGCCTGAGGGACATAAGCTCCCTTAGACGGTCCGACGGGTCCGACTAATTACCCAAATGTAGCCGGAATGAAGTCAAATGATGGTCGTACAAGCTTAATTCGGGCTATGAATCACTTCTCGATTATTATTTGGTGTCATTAAGTAAAAAAAAAATTGGTAAACTTAATTTAATCTGAGTTGTGTTAGGTTAGGTAGGTTAGGTTAGGTTAGGTTAGGTTAGGTTAGGTTAGGTTAGGTTAGGTTAGGTTAGGTTAGGTACGATTAGGTACATGCACTTGATCTATTAACTCAGATTAAATTAAGTTTACCAATTTTTTGTGACTTTGTGACACCAAATACTAGTCGAGGTTAGGTTAGGTTAGGTTCGGTACATGCACTCGATCTATTAACTCAGATTAAAGTAAGTTTTCCATTTTTTTGTGAATTTGTGACACCAAATACTAGTCGAGAAGTGATTGGTAACCCGATTTATTCATGTAGGACCATTATTTGACTTCATTGCGGCTACATTTGGGTAATTAGTCGGACCTCCCTTAGACACAGAAATATGCCCCTGTGGCCCCGAAATATGGGGCTATATACAGGTACTTGACAGTGCAGTTTTATTTAACAGTTCACATAATTTGAATGTGCAGGTATCATTAAGGATAGACAGTCTATCCTCCATCAAATATGCATTTACAGTACCATACAAGGAACTATGTGTGGCGGGGTAGATGGTTGAGGCCTGGCCACGGTATTTTTCAAGTATTTACCCAATAGGACCAGCACCTGCCTGAAGACAACATAGTCAACATGTGCCCTCAGTATTCGAGACTAAAGTTAGTTGATTTATGTCAAACTTGTGAGGCTACTCAACACGATGCATTAGAAGTATTTGATGAGCTTTATTTGCCTGTTGTCGAAGCTATATTACTGATGGCGGAGAATCATGGAACTTGGAGTCAATTTATAAAGGAAAATATCTGTTTCTTGTTATTTCACACTTGAATTTCTCATTCCATTTACTGGTGTCACAATTTACTTTATTATGTAGAACCTCTCGGGGCAAACCATCAGGCACTCGCTATTGATATAAGCACAGGTATGTCGGAGAAAAACAATCTTATTTGTGATATTAAAGTGTGTCGGTGATATTGATAAAGATGGTGACACTTAGTACACTGAAGCTGTTGCCTTAGCTGACTCAATTGATGCTCCTAAACCTTCATTACCTGGTATAAATATGTCACGTTAATAGATCTATCGGTAAAGGGGGAGCAGAAGAGTAACACCAGGAGTAGTTGTTCGATTTTGTTAATTTTTCCCACTCATGTTCTTTGGGTGATAATAAGTAATAACATTTATTCAATAGTGCACAGAACCTTATAGAACCTAACCTAACCAAAGAAACCTATCTAACGTTACCTAACCTCCTAGCTTGACCCCATGCCATATTAAACAAAAAGAATTTAGTTTGATATCTGGTGCCAATGAAAGCAACTTTCTTGAAGGAGCGTGGTATTAGTTTACGTTTTTTGTGGCTGTGAGAATATGCTCCTACCGGGCAGCTCAGTTGTTGCACTGAAACAGAGCGGATGACAACATGCATCAATACTGCCGATTTTTCAGCTGAATGTTTATGGTAAATAATTAATTTCTAAACGTACAAAGCACATAGAGACATTATTTCGTGTCACATGATCAGTTTTAACCGTCTTTGACCCCACAATTTCTCTCATTTTTCACACCTTGTCCACTACAGGTGATTTATGATTGTATATAGTAAAACTAAAAATGTAAAATAAATAAATACTTATAATTACCCGGTAAAATAATAAGTTATCGTATCATTTTTATTACTTACTATCATCCAAAGAGCTTCTGTGGAAAAAATGAACGAAATTGAACAACTTCTGGTGTTGGCTGTCTGCTCTACTATTACCCTTTTCTATTTCTCTGGGTTTTTTTTTATAGGACTAGAAATGATTTATTTTGTGTTTATGCATAGAATGAAAAGTGAATAGAACAATAAGGAAAAAATTGACTTTTGAAAATACAGTATTGTTTGGCAGTAAAAAATCTCCCCCCCCTCCCCGCCCAAATAAAAAATAAATAAATAAATAAATACTATACAATATTAATTGGTAACCCTCTCCCTAACTTTTATGAGAAATATATCTTCTTGCCCCAAAGTCAATAAATGTACTCATACTTTTAGGTAAATTCAGATGTATACATGTTACAGGAACAGTACTGTACAGCTGTAATATACTGTATGGCCACATATTTTTAACTGCATTATGTAATTATATATTTCAGAGTGAAAATTGTAGAAAAATAACAACTACAGTGTTAGAACCATGTGTGCCACTACCTCTGTCTGATGAAGTTCTAGATGATATCCTCCCCAAGGCTAAAGACTATGCCCTCTTACATGGTAGGTTCTCTTTTTTTTCTCTCATTTACCTTTTAAATCCAGTGTAATATGTCATTTCCTGTAGTCGACCCAAATTGAGGATGTGGGGAAGTGTGTGTACGGCATATGGTATTACTGTTTCATTCCATCGCCTGTCAATTTTTATTCTCCCTCGCCTTGACTCATCCCACACAAAAGTATAAGAAGAACAAGAGTACCGGTATTCATAATAGAAAAGAAGAGAATTAATCACTGGATAATGAAGGTCATAACAAAGTAACAAAGAACAGACCAACAACTTGAACGGCAGGAAAGGTGATATGTGGTGAAGTTATATAAAGAAAAATCAACGTGGCAAATCTGTTGGAAAAATTTTCTTTTGTACATTGTGTGTGGTTGGTAATTGTTCATTTTGGAGCCATTCCTTGTTTACTTACATAACAAGTCATACAATGTCCTGTAATCCTTGTACTGTACTGAGTTTTGAATTTTGTCATTAAATTTTTTTACATAAATTTTTTTTTTTTTTATGAATTCAGCTTGTTATTGGACCCAGTTTCACTTTAAGGTTTTAAATGAAGGAAAGGCAGATAATGAACATGAATGATATTTAAACTCGGATATTCCTATACAGGTGCTGGGATGCGCTACAAAGCCAGCTATGATCAGGACACACTACAGATGGCTCCATTCTTCCTCCTCCCCTCTGCTTTCCCTCGACGGGAGTTTGAACGTGTGGTTAAGTTGCAGCCCCTCATCAACGTGCTCATGCACAAGATTGCTCACAATCATGAGTTTTTAGAAAATTGTCTTAAAAAGTTAGTACTGTGTTTGGTATAAATAATACTTTGCTTATACGTATGTTAACCAAAATTTACATACCTTTCCAGTATCTGTATCTAGAAGAGATTTTTTATAACATTATTTTCCCAAATTACTTGACCTTTATTATACTTTATTAACTTTTCATCCACTTGTGTCTTCTCTAACAGAACGGTCAAGGTGGATGATTTCACAGGACGACTATGGAAGATCTACACCACCGTCAGAGAAGAGGGAATGGCTCAGGTAGGACTGTGTTGTGTGTCAGGTGTCTAACAAGATTTGAACAAACCCTTGTGATTTCATATCCTGCTCTTTAGTTTTGCCATGTTTATTTTATTAGGTAAATTATTTGTGCATTTATTCTACTTTTATTTTTTTAAAGAAAATGTTTTGGGTTTTTTGTATTCAGTTGCATTTTTTTCTCCGGTGTGTGAATGACTGTACAGTATTTAGTTACCAGTTTTACATATAACACAGGAACTCTCTTTCCTAGCACTGTGGCCTGAGTTAAAAGAATCCTAAATGATCAAAACTGAAATGCATTAATCAAGACATATTATGGAAAATGTTGGAATAGTATTACGGTTTTCTGGGATTTAAGTGCAGTATTTATTTTCTTCATACCCAGTAACTATACATAATACAGTAATGTGAATTGAAGTTTAATGTCCATAAACTGTATTATACAGTAATGGTGGATAGTATGATGAAGATTTACATGAATGTTTTGAAAGTGGGTTCCATTGGCACAATTACCATACCCGTTACAATCAGTGTTAATACAGTACACAATATATGGAGCCTTTTTCCACAGGGAGGCTGTGTGGCCAGCATTGCATTTGACTATCCTCATTTCCCCAATTCTAAAGTTAGGTACTGGTACCCATTTACTGCTGGGTGAATAGGAGTGCCTGGAGATCAAACCAGCAACCCATAGGACAAGAGACGAGTGCTGTATTCACTCGGCCGCATTACTCAATATACAGTAAATGTTGTACCATATGTTAATAGAAAAAAAGTATGAGCTATTAAAGATTTTGTATACTGTACAGAAATTTCAGAAATGAAGGTATTTCTATCATGTTTGATCCCAACGTTACAAGATAAGAGAGGATCAATCTGTCGATGTTTTCAGTACAGCTCTTAGATCTCTGTGGGTAGAATGTACTGTACACCTCTATAAGTTGACTAGATTGGGTTGAACAGATTTAGCAAAGGTTTTTATGTTAGATATGCAATATAAACAAAGTGAGTACTGTATAGTTAATAATACAATATAGTAATGGTTTAGTATTGACAAATTTTCTTGCTTCTTAATATTTTTGTTTTTGCCAAATTTGAGATTGATCGTTTGGCATGTTAACAGCTTTACTCTGTGTTAATGCTGTGATATGAACAGCAAGGGATTGAATACATAAACATAGATAAGAAAACTAGCCTATTGGTAATGTTATCTGTAGAGTTATTACAGTTGTTTGTATGTATACGTCTATACAGTATATTTTTCTTAATCACAAGATTTATATACGTACTAGGAAATAGGATTTTTGTTGGATTTAAACTTTCAAAATTTTTTATATTTATCTATAGAAAGAATGATATTCAGTTTTAATGTGCATTAATCCTTGTACTACAGACTGCAGTACTTACTCTCCTCTTATATTAGGCAGTGTGTGTTTACTTTAAAGCTGATACACCTTATTTTACCTTATACAGTACAGAACATTACTGTGCATATTACAGTTTGTTAAACAGGGCTTTGTTTTATCATTCCTATATATGGAATATAAAACAGAATACTGTACTGTACAGTATTAAGTTTCAGCATATAAAAAAGCGTACTGTATGCAGTAGTCTTAAATTTACATAAGGGTTTAATTAATACCTTTAAGTAATTAGACAGCTCTTAGGAAACATCATTTTAAGTTTAAGGATATTTAATTAATCTACAAATTTAGTAAAACCTCATTAATTCAAATTTTGGATAATTTGAAAAAGTTGATGAGCTTTGAAGATAGAAGCAACCTGCTGATAAGTAGACCTTTGTTCCATTAGGCCAAACACTGTGAAATCTTTTGTGTGATAACCATACTGTATGTGCCTCATCCACCCATACATTAAGGAGACAAGAAGGTGGATATGTAGTTCCAGCCAGCCCAGCCTCCACGTAAAGTAGTGATACATCTGAGATCTTAATCTTATTTTCAGCATTTAACATCTTGTACTGATAGCTTGACTGTGCAGTAATTCTCATACCTTTCTAGAAGATCCACCACAAAAATTTGTTCAGGATATGTTAAAATAATTATGTAGAAAATGGGGCTACACCACAAGAACATTCACAAACACTTAAAAACATTGCAAAAGACATTATAAAACTAGAGATACAGTGCATGAGGAACATCCATGAATGAATTGAAAAATCTTTACATTGTTATAGATCCTCCAACATTAACTGCTAGATTTATGAAGCCACCCCAAGGCCAGGTGCTATAAAGGACCTGAGAGAATTAGTGTTATCAGTGGCTGTTGGTAACTCGCAATCACATGATGATACATTGCAGTACTGACTCTGCCCTTAACTATTCTCCATTCATATGAGCTTTACAACCAGGGTTAATCTAGAGGTCTTCATTATTTTATTTACTTTATTTGTGTTCTGCAGTTGTTAGTAATATTAGCAATTTAGTGTTGATCCAGCATGATATCCAAAGCTGGGACAGTAAAAATTTGTTTTTGAGACCAATGATAACATATGTCTTAAAGTTAAAAACCACTCAGCAGCGTTTGCTATTATTTTACTACCCCACACATATTCACCGAAGCATAGTTCAACCAATCACACGCTTTGTTTGATTTGGCTCAGCTGCAAGGTCAGAGTGAACAAAATATAGGGTTGCCTCCATTTAAAACAGGTACAGTACAGTGGCTGGCATGTTTTGTGAGATGTGTTACCACTGTTTGTTTACAATGTAGTAAAACTAGCAGAATGGGCAGAACTATAGTAACCAGACCAAGGATGCTAAATAAGCAGTCCCCCTGTATCTGTGAATGCATGCATTTCCTGCATGATTGTTGTTTTAATATAAATTACCAAGTAGAACGTCATTGGCTCCTATCTGTTGTCAAGTGGGAGATGGTGACACATTTCACAAAACATGCCAGCCACTGTACTCGTTATAGATGGAGGCAACTGTACCTCAACAAAATATTATGAATGATATACACACAGCTAGTTAAAATCAGCCATTCACAAACTTGTACAGTACAGTATAGGTAATACAGTACCTGAGAGAGCACCATTACTTGATTGGAACATGTTTAGTTTCATGACTCGCATCATTACTTTAGCCCTGTCAGTAGGATGTTACCTTACACCAGGAGCTGTCTATACTCCTGTGTATATATATATATATATATATATATATATATATATATATATATATATATATATATATATATATATATATATATATATATATATATATATATATATATATATATATATATATATATATACTTTTTTTCTCTTTGTGGCACAGACAACACTACACAAGTTTACTCTGTTTAGTAATATTTGTTCTTAAACATTATACTGTATAGAAAATACATGGTATTATATATTATTCATCTTTCTTGCCCACCACCCCTCACTGCCAACCTCTGACTCTTCCTACCACCTTTCACTGTCAGCCTCCTGCCCTACCCTGATCCACCACCAGTAACTGCCCTACTGATCACTGCCCTACACTACTCTCCTTTTCCAGTGTTCCTAACACCAGTTTTGTTGTGTGGATACACTGGATGCAATGAGTAAATTTTACCCTAATTCAAGTCAACAGCTCATTCAACCTACCCTTACTTTTATGTAGTTTGAATTAGTGAGGTTTTATTGTTTGTGGGAAATGTGAATAACAGATGTTGTTTTTTCTTTTCTGTTTTCTATTTGTAGAATATCAAAATGACATTATCTCTCTTATTACCAGCCTTATGAGGGACAGCCGTATGCCCTGGGGCACCTTTACTTGACTTTTTTCCTTGTCAGCACTTTTTTCTCCAATGGGGATTGCTCTGTTTCCTCCAGAGCATTCCTTTCTTAATGCCTTTGCACTTAGGAGTTGAGTTTGGGCCTGGTGCGGTCGGACGTAATGCTGACCAAGTGCCATGCTGGGTGCTGCAAGCTATGCGAGACCCCTCCTTATGTCTCCTGTCACCAGGTGGAGGTCAACACCATCGCCTCAGGATTTGGCCACATGGGACCAATATCTGGGAGTATTAATAGGTACACAAAGGACATCACAAATGAATAATGCCATGGGCTGCACTAGAGAGGACTTTTGTGCACTGTATATTCATAAGCTGCTTGCAAATTTATTATTGGGAAGGAGATTGAACAGCCAAAATTTTGGACTAATAAGATTTGATTATAACAAAACTCCTCTGTAACCTATGAGCTTGATGGATAGTTACCAAGTAGTATTGTAATATTAGTTGCCACTTTCCCTTTTGATTTGCTTTACAAAAGTAATTAGCTGTCGAACATGATTACATTTAAGCCTGATACAGTGGGGGAATGTTTATAACATTACTGTACAGTATGCCCGGATAATTCGCGGATATTTATTTTGCGGTCTTCTATGATTCGCAGATGACACCCTGGTTATACCCATGAATGTCTGTGTGGTAGTTTTAAAGTTGCTGGCATTTTCGCGGTCGGGACAGGGAGCCATTTGTTCTAGAGACAGTAATTTCCTTTACCTTAATTGTATATATATGTGTGTGTGTGTGTATATCTACACACACACACATACTGTATAAACAATACAATACATATATACAATCAGAAACAAATTTATTAAAAATGTGGGTCTATCTCAAGTCTACTCTGTGCTTTGTTATTAATAAACACGGAATAGACTTGAGAGTAGACTCATTTTTAATAAATTTGCTTCTGATTATTTGTGAAAGGATGTTCCCATTAATATTTATTTGTACTGTATGTGTTTTGTGTGTGTTTACACACACACACACACACACATACACATACATACAATACAGGTAAAAGAAATAATTGTCCTCAGGGTAAACACATAAAGGGAATATACAAGTAAAATTGTAACCCCCCCCACCCCTGATCAGCAAATGTTATTTGAGGATTTGGCGATTCATGGCCACTTTCAGAACCTAATCCCCACGAATTTGAAGGACATGTTGGTACTAACAAGTGGGTTTAGAGCTGGTATTGTGGGTTATGGGTCAGTTTGAATTACTGTAATGTATTATCAGTTTTAATTTTGCACTTTATACTGATTATATATATATATATTTATAAAAATACAGTACCCTGTACTGTATATATATTTGTGTGTTTGTATGCAAAGAGTGTTATGTGGTGGAAATATTGTTTCCTCATATCATTGTCTATATTTTGGTTATTGGTTGATTACCTTCTTGTGTCTTTGTCAGTCATCCTTAATTCTGGGAACAGTACAATTAAAGGTATATTGTGTACAAGATAGTCATTTCCTTAATGATGTCTGAGATTTATTTTTTCACATAAAGCTTTAATGATCTAGCATCTCTTTGTCTTTCTGAAAACACATGGAGGGTCTTGTAAGCACAAAAGGTCTTGTGCTTTGAGTTCAGTTGTAATAAAACTTGGTAGAAATGGTTTTGAACAAGATCTTGGTTAGAGTGGTACTGTATTGAGTAGTTTCATACCTTTAGTTAGCTCTCTTGAGTGACCAGAAAATTTAACATGTCAGTCCTCTGTGTACAGTATTGGAATGTTGAATGAAAAAGGTGCAGTGCTTTAATATTTCAGCACATAATCTTGGCATGGGTGAATTCATGACTTTCTTGTATGTGAATGTATACCAACTTGTGGAATTGCATGGTGAATTTTATTGAAGGTTCATTTAAAGTATTTGACATCAGAATGGTGAAATGTTGATGAAATATTGAGCATGTGTCCTCCAAGAGTCCCATGAAGAACATTGGTTGGTGTTTAGATATTTGGAGCTTTTGTTGAAAATTTGGTCAGGAGATGAATTGGCTTTAGGAGCAAAAATTAACTGTCAGTGATATTTATATTATGACTAATCACAAGTAATGAAGGCATTACAGTAGTTGTAGTATCTCACTTTATCCTAAAATGGGTTTGAGGAAAACATGAGAATCTTTTGGATTATTTTCTCCATGACCTGTTTGGTGTTTGAACACAGTAAATCTTTGTGTGGTGGCGGTGGTTCAAGGACACTGCCCTCTGTCCCCTAATACAGTACTGGCTCAGGTGAATTTGATAAAATGCTTGACAGGAGGATATTTAGCCATGAGATTGAGGGCATTCAAGAATGTGTT
Source organism: Homarus americanus (assembly GCF_018991925.1). NCBI lineage: Eukaryota > Metazoa > Arthropoda > Malacostraca > Decapoda > Nephropidae > Homarus > Homarus americanus. Next base: position 5,818,526 of record NW_024742238.1, on the reverse strand, counting down.
GCGTGTAAGACCACTCCATTTATGCAGGGTTTAGCTTACTTTCATGGGCAATCAGGCTTAGATTGTAATTCTTTTCATCTGAATGTTTATGTACCTTGACACAGTATTGGTAACTGTCCACCAAGAACATTTATATGTCCTCATGTTTGCTCCTGTCATGAAACAAGAACCTAAGTTGCAAGATTTTCTCTTATTAGTTTTTTAGTTTTCCTAATTGTATAATGTCTAGTTCTCCAAACGTGCATCGTGACTCATTGTTCCGTAAAAATTTCCTCACAGGTGTCCTTATTTTGTGTAATGCCAATCATGCTTTTTATTAGTAATTTATGAAACAATTGGCTGTATCTTTCTTTTTATCATTCTTTCATTAGAAGTAATACCAGTATGAATGAACTGTTTATGAAAATATTGCAGAATGCACTGGGTCTTCTTCAAGACAGAGAGTATAATGGAGGTACTGTATAGCCTGCAGAAACGAGCTGTGCTTTTGCTTCTTGAATCTCTTAAGTTAGTGTTTATTAAAAACACTGTATTGTAGTTTTCTTATTTGTAAATGGGGTAAGAAGAGATTTAAGTTATAATCACAGAAGATAAAATTGAAGATACAAGTATTGTAGAGGTATAGCTTGAGAGACCTTTGTGTTTGAAGCTGAATGGTTATAATTTTTGGAGCCTTACATAGGCAAAAAAAGCAGGCCTGGCAAGTCAGTGAAAATGTCAAGATGACCAAAACAATAGGACAACAACACAATGACTTGAAATTTTTTTCTTTTGTGAGAGGCAACGAGTTCAATCAAAGTACTGTGACAGCCATGGCTGCCATAAAATTCCAAGCCAGAAAGAGTCCAGGTTTGGAGAATGCATCACACGACTACAAGAGTCGTACGGTGAAGCGGACTTTTGTTACCAAAAATAGATGTCATGGATGGTAGTTCGGTTAATAGATTACAACAGTAAAATTAGATGTTAGCTTTAACCCTGGATACTTTATATGGTACTGTGGTGTTAGTTGACTGGTAGCTAGGTAGCCTCTCATGGTCCCACTTAGCACACTATACTGTGATGCACCTGTTTAGAGGAGCTGTAGAGTGGCAATTTTCTTGTGTATCTGTTACTTAGTACTTTGTGTACTTCACCATAGTTTTGTGATACATCATTACTATATTAAACAACTGTAGACATTACCTGGTGTGAACATACAAGGTAAGCTGTGTGCATTTTGCAATGGGTTCTCAACTCCAGGAGTTACTGTACTTGTAAATTCAGAAGCACTAAATGAAAAAGAATTCCTAACCTCAAGACCATATGAGCACACATGTCTTGGTTTATTACCCTCACTGTGGCCGTTTGTTGGCGAGGGAGGCTGCTTGCATGTTTCACAGTGAGCTCAGCATTTGTTTCAAGTTTCATGCACTCTACTGGATTATCATAATTAATAATACTTGCCTAAAAACTTATAAATGAGTTGGGTAGAATTATCTATGGCCCTTTACCAAGAATTTTCAAATTAAATATGTAGATAGTGTATAGGTGTTCAGGCATTTTATATGACATTACATATTTACTGTATTTGGTTATTCATGCCAAAAAGTATCATATTATGGAAATACATATCATTATTTTATCTTATTCTGCACATTTACTTCCTGCAGACAGGGATTTGATGCTGAAAATGTGCTTTAAAATGCTTTTTATAATTCATGCCAAGAAATATTGTTTTGCTTTTAGAGGAAACTAATACTGTATTACACTACAGTATAATGATTTTTCTGTGTTGATAAATTTGGGCCAGGATCTTATACAACTGAAATAAGGATGGTTAGGTAGGAAGTCTTGAAGTCCTGCTTGGGCTAAATTAAAGTGATTAACTTTCTTTGTGTTGATTATGCATATCAGGAATTAATCTAATCAGTGGTTTTGAGTTTCAGCAGTGTAGAGAAAGAAGAGGCTAGTACAGTAATCCTTACCAGTAGGTAGTGAAGGAGTAATTACATTTCCCATTCACACATACAACCATCACAACAGCTAGATTAACATCTGTTTTTCCACTGTTATTTGGAGCAGATTGAAGTTTACAGTGCTTGTGCTGATCTGTGAAAAGTGTGCTGTGTTCATTGCCAGGTTGTAAAAGAATGGTAGTGTCTTAGTCTCAGGGAAGTTTTTGTCATTATTATTGTGTCCCTTGCTGGAGGAAACACGCCCACCCCATTGCCTTCAGATGTTCCTCTCCAGTCACATTTTCCTCACCACCAGTGTTTTCCTCATCCCACTTAATATGCAACAAAATCTTGTGTATTTTGCCTTATCATTCTCAATCTTGTATGTTACATCCTGCCACACAGTTTTGGCCATTTTGTTTTGTTTACTTACTTGATTATTATATAAATGAATGTCATTGTGTTAAGGCCATTTGCTCATTTAGAAGTGCATAGATAGAGATGACTTCCATTGTTATCATTGATAAGCTGCTCGAAGAAGATGAAATTCAATAATATTCTTGTTGTTGTTGTTGCCTGAAAGTTAAGAGTTCTAAGAAATGGTAAAGTTGATGTTACTCTTGGTTGTCTCTTGCTCATGAAGACACGGCTGTTGCTGTGGCATGAATTTAGAACCTTTTAGTTTAAAGGCCATTGCTTAAACCTCTCAGCCAAAGTGTTCATAAATACTTTCAGATTGGGAGAGAAACACGACAAGTGGTTTTTGGTATTGTGTCCAAAGTTCCGTTAGATCTCGCCCTGTAGCTGTGGAATTTTGTGTGTGGGGGGAGGGGGGATTAGCCCACCCGGGTACAGGCCACCAACCCACATCAGGGCCTGGTGGGCAAAAATATAATAATAATAACAATTATTTTTATTATTATGAACATAAACAATTAGTAAAATTAATAGCAAAATAAGAAAAGTAAAATAATACTTATAATAATAACCATAAAAAAAAAAAAAATCAAGAGTGAGAAACGATATAGATTGTGTATATTGTGTTGTAAAAGTAAGAGAAACAATTGAGACCCTGCAATTGTGTGTAAATGAGGCAGAAAGTCAGATCAGCAACCTGGGACTTGGTCACAACTTTTTTATGCCATATGGCAGCAGGGTCTACCATTAGACAACACATTACGCTTCCAATATCTTCCCAGGCAGTAGTACCTCCCTGTTTGGTAGCTGCCTGCTAACTACATGCTTATTAAGGTTTATTAGTTAGGTATATACAACATGTGTTGAGGTATAAGGATTCTTTGCCTAACTGGGAGATGAGATCAGTGAGACGAGCCACAATAATGTTGCACTGATCCTTCAGCTTCAAATTTAGTGACTTCAAGGTACTATATCCTGTAATATTTATCTCTTTATAAGCTTGGTTGTGCAGGTAATGTGATGCCCTGAGTCCTGGTTTATCACACACACACACACACACACTACTCTTTTTTTTCTCTTCTTTTGCAGTACTTAAGTGTGCATTATGATGTTCACTTTACAGGTTAGTTAACATCCGTATCCTGGTGCTCTTTACAGTGGGTTTCCCTAGGGATGTTCCGCTGCGACTACCTCTACAGTGTGCCTTCTCAAAGTGCCCAACAGGTTGAGATAAACACAATTGCCTCAAGCTTTGGTGCCCTCTCTTCAAGAATTGTGTTAATGCATAGGTAGGGAGGTTATGTGCCGACTGTGCAAGGACTCACACACACTTACCACTAGTTAAAAAAGATTACCCACATGATTTGGGAATTAGACACAAGACATTTTTGTTTTAGACAAAGTGATTTATTGTTAGGGTTTTTAACTATGAAATGTTGTTCACTGATTGTTTGGAATTTGTCAGCTGGAATATTTATGAAAGTTCAATGTCAGGTATTAGTCTTTTGGGTGTGTGTATAACATGTAAGCACAAAAAATACCTGAAGACAAAGGTTGCTGAGTGTGATCTTGGGTTTGAGTTCGGTCCTTGTAATTTAAGAGGGTTTATTTTTTACCATTTTAGTTTATTGTTTGTTTTTTATTAATATTTTATTTTTGAAGATTGGGGGAATATTGATGGTTAGGGGGCATTATATCTCATCATAATCAAATGTACTTTGGGACTAGAATGTTGCCATCAGGGTTGTAGGTGAATTTAGTACAGTTTAGGGGAAGGACTCATGAAAATAAAACTGATTCATACATTCCATATTAAGTACTGTACAGAAACATTACTTGCTGCTCATTTCTGCTTCAGAAACTTATTGATACAACAGGTATAAGGTACATGTATATTTATTACAATATTACCTTGAGACACCCTTACTCTTTCTTCTTCCTTTGGGCGGGGAAATAATATCCACTTCACGCCATTCATGTATTCTCTGTGTGCATACCGTGAGTCACAATTGCACACACCATAGCTGTAGTGTTTTGTTGCACCACGTGACAGTCAATAAATATCAGTCATGCATGCAAATCATTAATATTCATTAATTTAGTCGTCTTGTTTATGCCGAGAGCTTCCTTGGATATCCAATGTTTGTCCTCTGCTCTGACTTTGTCACATTCTGCCGCGTTGTTGCCACGTCGTCTCAAATCTATTTTTAGTAACATCAGCAAATGACGAACTGTGCAATTGACTACAGTCTGTCTTGCCTTTCTCTAATTGACTACATTATATGTATAAGTTACCCAAGACTTGTGTCAAGGCATTAGGGGAGGATTTATCCTTTAATCACATTTTATATCTGAATAAGGACCAAGTAACTAAGTTTCCCTCTTCCCTTTTGGGCAGCTGAGTGAGCTGGAACAGAGGTGTTGACCCAGTCATCTTGTTTATTGGTCAAGTAACAAGTAAGGGCAATGCTGCACAGGTTATACTGTACTTCAAGGCACTTAGTATTGCCAAGACCTGTAGAGACACACTGCAAAGAAATTATACTGGTGTACATAGTACTGAAGGCAGTATTTAATGATGTGTTATTACATTTACAATTTACTCATGCAAAATAAAAGTGCCAGAACACTGTGCCAGTGTGTTCTGGCACAAATTAAGCACTGGTACAGTATTCTAATTTCAAATGAGTCTTGCATCACCACATGTCCATCAAGAATGTATCACAACAGTGAGTGAGCTGTTTTCAAAATCTTTCACATACTATACAATATATCTAAAGATTAAATCATTAAAAGTAAGATAATTACAGATAATTCCATGGCATATTGTGGTACAGTATATTGATAAAGGCATCAGTGGTGGGACAAATCAAGATCTCCATTGTGCAGAGAACTGGGCTTTGGTTGTGTTGAAAGTACATGTATTAGTTTCATGCTGTGGTTTTTGTCTTGTCTGGTGGTGTATTTTCAAATTTGGGGTTTTTGCTCTAAACTAACAAGCCAAAACTTTTGAAACAGGAAGTGGAGCATTGTGAGTCATTTTGATTCTCACACAGTCAGCACTAAGAGACTGTAACTTAAGTCATGGTGATCCCATCCAATGGTGTTATGGGTCACAACCCTGACTGCTACAGATACCACTAGTACAGCATTCTGTCTTGGTGGTGTTGACTCCTTTTGTTGTGAGTCAGTCTGAAGTCTCGCTGGCCCCTTTGACTAATCAGACTTTAAAATTGTATTATGGTGTTATATTAGTCCAAATAGAGTACAGTACTGGGAACTCAAGTACAGAGAGGGTACATGTGCAACCTCATATAGCTTGGAACTGTCATCAGGCTAAATAATTGATGGGTAAGCAGATACAAGGTTGGTTGATGGAGAAATTGCAGTCATTCCTTAGTGAAAAAAAACATGAGAAATTTAATAAAGGACGGTACTGGTATAGATAGAGAAACATTTGTGAATAGAAGGAAAAAGTCCAGTAACGTGTGTGTCCATTTTGTTCATAGGTTCAAGTATGATACAGTGTTGGCTCGAAAGCACCTTCATGTTTATCATTGTCCGTTACTCCTGTTTATCTAGTCTACTCCACTGTTGCCAGATCAGTTGGCTGCTGACGTGGTACCGTGTCATGTCAGCTGATAATCTGTCATTTGTTTGCGTGTCTGTCATTGATCTGCCGGTTTCGTGTTTTTCTGTTTGGATCCGGTGTTTGTTTACCATCTTGAAATGGTTTACTAGATCAAATAGAAGTATGCCGATGTACAACTTTGTTATCACTTTAATAAATGATAATGAGATCCAAGACAGACGAGGTGTTCATTTTTGGTAGATTGTGGATATTATTTTTTGTTCTAGTGTGATGAGTTATTGTGTTGTTATATTTGTTCTTGATCATGTCACTCTACTGTAGATGTTTGTAGTGGACTGTTTAGTTATGTGATGTGTAGCCACCAAATCAGTCTTTTGTATTTGGTTAATTTAAACACCCCTTGTGTATAAGGAAGTTTAATGTGCCTTTGGCCTCCCTCCTTATAATACTCAATCAGTTTTACAGTCCTATTATTAACTCTTATAAAGACTTTCTTATGATCATAAAAGGCTGTAGTCTTAATCATCAATATACTGTACCTGCACTGGCAATAATAAAGATCAATAGATGTTGCACAGATAATCATTATGGTCAATACAAGCTGAACAGGCAAATATTTTCTGCTAATTACTCGACACATTCTCATTATCAAGGTCCGCTCACCCACACTACAGGGCCTCCCTCTTCCTTGTCACATTCACTGGCTTTAATCTTCACCTTCCTTCCGCTATTTTACTGTACAGTGTAGAACCATATATGCTCAAGTCTAGATTCATACTCTTATTATTTTTATTCTTGAGAGAGTTTATGACCCAGAAGGCTTATTTACGCTGTTATCTTGTGCCGCAATAAGTTTAGTTTAATATTGATAATAATTAATTTCATTGTGTAATAGCTTGTCTGCTAGTCATCATATTGTACACCCATGTACCTGTATACACTGACTAGGCCTCTACTTCTTCAGTATCATGCCTTCTATTACTCTACTTCTAAATATTGCATGAAAGCATATGTAACACCTCAATCAGCCCTTTCCTTCAACATCTACAGTACTGTACCTTGTTATTTAGTCCACTGCAGCAGCCTTGTATCATTCTGCTCTTGAATTAGCACAGTACAGTATATATGTATAGTTTTTTTATCCATACCCACTACTGATGATATTGTATCTTTCAAATTTAAAAAAAAAATATTTTAAAAAGAATCAAAAGACTATTTCACTTATCAAATTAGATTTTTCTTTCATAGATTTTTTTCATTTGGGTTTTATATTCTTCTGGATATAAGGTGCTCCGTTGTTTCCCTTTTCCCGTGTGATTTTATCAAGATTTATCTTTTCCACATTTTTATCAAGATTTTATCAAGATATATATATATATATATATATATATATATATATATATATATATATATATATATATATATATATATATATATATATATATATATATATATATATATATATATATATATATATATATATATATCTGGCTATATACTGACCTGAGTGAGCCTGTACAGTACATACTGTGAACACCATGTACAGTACCCATCTGTGTCATGGTTCAGCAACAAGAATCATAAATATTGAGAATAAAATAATAGCTGTGAAAGTTTACCTCAAGTACAGTAGTCACACCAGGAGCCTTAAGAGATATTCAGTGATGTAGTGGTAAATTATAATGGCCAGTGAGTTGTCTCAGTCAGGAGAACAACTCAACAGAGTACTGTACTGAATTTTTCATATTGCAATTAAGTCAGGGCAGTGTAGCATTGCTTTATACAGTATAAAATTTTCACAAAATTTGAAATTGAGATTTTTAACATACGTACAGTAGAGGATAAATCAGTCCCACTGCTTGACAGTCAAATTAAATTAATTAGGGATGAAACTTGTCCATGAAATAACCCAACAACATTGACTGTGGCATCCTTAAAACACTGGTTAGGTGACGCCACTGCAATAAAACACATGAATTGTCATCATCAGTCACCTTTACCACTGACCATTTTCCATGCTTGTTCAGGATAAAAACAAGTGTAAATATTCCTTATTGCCTCAAAAATTCTAATGAAGGGAAGAGACTAAAGTGTTAACATGCCAGCTGGCTGTCAGTGTGGATGGGTAAACACTTAAGATATTGATTCTTTTGATTGTAGCAACAAGAGTGAAGCATATGTTCAGAAAACCCACCAAGTGATGTGCTGACAGTGCTTAATTGTTGGCCATGAGGGCCCACTGAAGGCAATGGTTGCATCACTGGATAGTTTATAAGGTTCCTGGAGCAGCTGGCTGAGGAGATGTTTTACACTAATTGTCTTACTTAACATAAATAATGGCTCCTGCCTCTCAACTGTGACATGGGCACACACTTTCAGGGGGTAATTTGTGTACTGTAGTACTGTACTGTACTGTACTGGTAAACCCACAGATCAGATACAAAGCCCATGAGCCAATAGTATTACATACTTTCATTAAGCTAATACAGTAATGGAATTCTTTAATGTTAAAATAAAAAGTCAAATTTTAACAAGAATGAAAGAAATTTAATGTTAAGTAAAAAGCTTTTCTGCGGGGGATGCAAGAGGTGTGTGTATTTAGATTCTTGGTTCCTGGTGAAACAAAGTGAATTGAGTAGATGGTGATGTAGTGGATGACAAATAGTAATGGCATTGAGAAATAGACTCTTGAAACTTAAAATGTGGGTGTGACTGTGTGCTAAGATTTTGGACAAAATATACACCTACAGTAATTGTTCTGTGATTTGAAACAGTGCACGAGTCTGTGATTGTGTAATGTGGAGTGTAGTCAAGTTATTACTGGTAGAGCTCTTAATTGTATGTGTGTGTTTGCTGTTGTTTGGAGTCAGATAATAAGTACATAGAATGGGGGAATTCTTTTAGTATTTGTAGGATATGATGCTTTATTTAAGAGGGTAGGATTTAAAAATGTGTCTTTTGTAGGCCAAAATGCTCCTTCTATTAATGAGTCGTGAAGGGCTGTTCTTAATGTAACTTCAACTATCAGTGTATCAGATTAGAGGCTGTGACTAAATTGACATTTTTAGGACCAATATGTTTAGTGGAGTTATTTTATACATAACAGTGAACGTAATACAGTATGAAGAGATAATTGTTATGATGTGTTGTGAATCATTGTTGGAGGTTAAGGGTTAATTTGTTTGCTGTGTTTGGTAGTTGAGGGTATACCGTAGTACAGTATACAGTATTGTTGTGTTGACCCAACTTTTTTGCTTTGTGTTTCTTACACCACTTTCCATTAATATTTCCGACCTTTCTCTTAGGCTTTTTTTTTTCTTCATACAAATGTGTTAGAAGTGTAAAGGTAATTGATAGAGTGATATATGAAGGTATGTGAGGTGAAGAATTCAGTAACAATTCACATGAATGTAAGCACCACTTATGTGGCAGTGATTCAGGCTCTTGGAATGAATGATAAATGTTGGACCAGTGAAGATGTTTTTTAGTATCTACAGTCAACCACTAAAACCTCTCCCCCTGAACCACGGACCTCAAGATTCACAATTACGAACCTGAAGCAGTACTGTAGACTGATACATTATTCTGTATGTAAATGTTTCAGATTCTTGAGTCTGAATCTCAGGGTTCATAGTTTAGGGGGGGGGGGGGAGGTGAACAGCCTTTGGTTGTTGACTGTACCACAGATAGGAGGGTGAGAGATGATGAGTGGTTGTCAGTACAGTATATAGAGGTAGGAGTATTGGCCAATGCTGCCGGGGGTACAACTAAAGACCGTACTGTACTGTACTGTACTGTACTACGAAAATATCAGGGTTTGAAAATACATATACTGTATTATGGAATTGAGATGCAATTCTTGTTGATAAAAGAGAGAGGCTTATTAATAAAATACAATACAAAGCATTTCAATGGAGTTGAAGCTCTTGAGACGGCTAGCTTCACTTCTCATGACTTATAAAAAGGATTGGTTTTAATTTTGTTAACCATTTGTTCCGATTACAGTGATTTGACAGTAACTTGGACTTACGTTTGTTGTATTCTGTTGACTAATATGTTTGTTTATTTTATTGGAGAATTTTTATGCACCAATTACATAGCACGTACAGATGGGAAGGGAGTAAGGCTGATAGATGGAAACAGTCAAAAAGTTATTGCTCAAAATCTTCAACTCTGGCATAAATTTCATTACCTTCAGGTGACTTGGGTAATCAGCAGTATTGCTTTCCACTCTTAATTAGATTTTTGCCTTTTGTAGACTCAACATAACATCCACTCGTCTGTTGTTAGTAACAGCCTCTCCACTATGCTAACACCCTTTACAGTCACATCCATCCTAGACTAAGGACGTTTGATGTAATTTTTCTCCATGCTATGATACAAAGTTTATTGATCTCTTGTTTTCAGTCAATTCATTCTGTTTTCCAGGTGTCGGTCACTCTCATTAAGGAACTTGCCGTGTCCTTGATGCCTTATTGAATATAGTTTCTGCACTTCTTCTAGATATCCATTTTAGTTAACAATTTAGATTCTGTATACTGTATGTCCCGGAATTTTTTGAGAGCCAGATATACTGCATACATTTTAACCAAATATTGCCGTTTCAGGTTCACGGCATTTTAGCCCAGTTTTTCTACTAATGACCGTTAAATTTTAATAAAGAATTTGAGTTTCAGAATTTGAAGAAGAAATATGATGAGTATTAAAGTGTAGTTTTTAAGAAAATTCATTCCAGTAAAGCCAATTTTATCAATATTTTTTTATGATGTAAACAGTATAAACTTTTAGGGTGTATTCCAATATTTTTTTACTTTCTCTTTTGAGCAGTGCAGTATTACTGTACTAGATTAAGTAAACATGAGCTTAGGTTGATAGGGACAAACTTTGTGCCTACCACTCTTTCTTGCACTCAGGAGTAAACATGGGTCCTTCTGATGGACTCATAATAGCCTTCTACAGCATCATTGATGTTATTGGTATGTAAAATACTATTTTGAATATCAAGAAGAGATTATTTACTCATTGTGTTGCATCAAACTGCCATGGCATGTCTGTCTTTATCTAAGTACTGTACAGCAGAATATTCATTGTATAGGTCCAGATTATGTGGGTTTATTATGTTAGAGGCATTGTTGACAAGTAAAGCAAGTGAACTGTAGAGGTCATAGAGTATATATAAAACTAAAATGTTTATCTCCTGGTCTGTTCATTCATTTGTCTTTTAGAATATATTGAGAACAAAATATACCAGTTGTTCCTTGCCAGCCATAGTGTAGAAGATCTTATTGTTTCAGTATATCATTCAGGGCTACCTAAGGGCCAATTGGGGGCTACTGAGGGCACACTGAGAGGGTAGTTGTAAGGATAAGTTCTACCCACACGAGAGTCATCTTGCTTTCACTCTTGTGGCATTTTTTATGATATTTCACGCAAGCTTTTGTTTGTTTCAGACATTTTGGTCCTAAATTTTAATTAGAACAGCTATAAGATGACTGTCATACAAATTTGATTCACTATCAGTATTCTAAAGTTCTCTTTTATAATTTGGCAGTGGTGATTCAGCAGTGGGTATTGTCTTGCTTGCCTTAAACTTTATTTGTGTACTGTTTGATGATCTTTGTGTGAGTAGTCTGGATAAAACTTAATGTAATGCCATGTGTTGTATAGCAATTCTTATATAAAGTCCTGTAGTAGAACTTGCTCTTCAGACATCATTGAGTGTGAGTGTTTATGTGTGTGTGTGTATGTACAAACTTTGCTTGTAGCATCCTACAAATTAAGCGTGTGCAGTGTTGCCTATTATCCCAGTATTATCATTAGTACTTATTAGTAGACTATGTCCTCTATTACAGTCTCAGTAAAAGATTAGACACCATAAGAGGAGCTTGTACCTAGTGACTTGTTTTACACACATTATGCCTGGGTAAGATTAACAAGTGCATGTGTGGATGCAAATGACATGGGGAATTTTATATATATATATATATATATATATATATATATATATATATATATATATATATATATATATATATATATATATATATATATATATATATATATATATATATATATATATATATATATATACATACATACATATACATACAGTGAGTTCTGCTATAACGCGTGTTTTGACAACGCGAATTGGCTCTAACGCGATTGATGAATAGAGGAACAATATTTGTAAAACGCGAACGCGTTTGCTCTAACGCGATTCCACACGAGCGGTTGTTGTGGCTTGGCGCAGGGTTACGCAGTGTTTACAGTTCACGTTCGACATCACATGTTCAATTCAGTTATGTGTTTTGTTTGTGAACAGTTGCAGAAATAATTTATGTATATTTATATATACAGTATACCTGTACAGTATATGTAAATTGAAAAATTTTAAATAAGAGAGAAAAACAAAATACGCGTAGCATTTAAAGTGTACTGTACAGTGTTGTCGCTTGGCGCGGGGTTGCAGTGTTTACAGTTCACGTTCGACATCACATGTTCAATTGATTTATGGGTTTTGTTTGTGAACAATTGTAGAAATAAGTTATGTAATATTTATGTATACTGTACAGTATATGTAAGTTGTAAAATTTTAAATAAGAGAGAAAACAAAATACGTAGCGTTTTAGACCCGCGCGCTCTGTTAACACCACACAATCAGTCTGAAACACTCGGGAAGTTTTTAGGCATCCTCAGTGATTTTTTATTACTGTTTCTACAATTTTGTGACTGGAAAAGAAGAATATCTCCGTGAAGCGTTCTGGTGAACGCATTTCCGGTGGTGATCGTAAAAGAAAGGCTATAACACTTGAAGAAAAGCTGATGTTGTCAAGCGTTTTGAAAATAAGGAAAGAAAATGTGATATTGTGCGTGCAACGGGAATAAAGGAGTCTACTTTACGCACCATTAGAGACAATGCGGCAAAGATTAAAGCAAGCTGTATTTCTGGAAAAACCTTGAGTGCTAGCAGAAGTGTGAGATCACGGCCAAAGGAACTTGAGGAGATGGAATGGATTCTAAGTGTTTGGATAGAAGATTAAATGAAAAAGCGATCTGGGACCAAGTTATATTCATATTTTTTCAAGGTAAAGTGTAACATTTACTGTATGATTTAATTATTAGATATGAATGTAACATTTATTTAGGCTGTGCTATCCTTTGTGTTAGGCTAACTACCAAATTTTTTTTGATTTCGAGTAATCTGCACCTAACCCTATTTTCTCCATAAGCCCTGTTATTTCTATTGCGCGAATTTGTAGAACGCGAGGTTTTACAAGAACACAACTATCGCGTTATAGCAGAACTGACTGTAGTATATATATATACTGTGTGTATATATATATATAGTGTGTATATATGTATAGTGTGTATATATGTATAGTGTATATATATATATATATATATATATATATATATATATATATATATATATATATATATATATATATATATATATATATATATATATATATATATATAATAAAAAAAAAAATAATAAATAATAAAATAAATAAATATTGAAGTGATAACTGTGGTAACATTATGAGACGTACATATTACTACCATGCTATTGTACTATTCCAGATGATACTAAATGTTACAAAATACTTCCTTGAGGTAAATGCATAGTATATATCAGGTGCCTCAAAGAGAGCTCAGGTTCTCAACTGGCTCAGCCATGTTAATATTATTATTATTATTATCCACTCTGTATCTGTATTTTTCTGGCTAAAAATGTTTGTCAATCAATCAAACAAGCAAGCAAGCATATTCGAGGATGTGTAATGGAAATGCTGAATTCTTTATTTATCGTCTCGCCAACGTTTTATGGCCATTTTCCATGCTTGTGTGGGATACTGTGGAACTGATCCATGGACATTAAACGCAAAAAGAAGAAGAAACAAAATTTGAAGTGAGATCTTGATAGGGGTAGAATAGAATGCAGAGAATAATAATAAATACCAAAATTAGGTAAAGATGTTGAGATAATAGTAATGTTGGAGAGTTTACCAAGTTTGCTGAGGTAGTGTTGACATATTGACAGAGTGGGTAAGGAAAGAGTGTGTACAGTTTAGGATAGTATAAAGAAGTGGATTGTAGAAGGGAGAGATGGAGGGATAGGGTGAAGGAAGCATTAGACATAAGGGGAAATCCTGGAAGCTGCAGAACATGTGGAGGATAGGAGAGCAGGACATCACAGCAGTTTAGAGTGACTGAATGAAGACAGAAAAGAAGAATCTGTGTTTGCTCCTCTTGTTCTTGGCTGGCCTACAGTGTACAGGGGAAAGGCTTGTAAGATGTCAAAAGAATTTACAGGCATGTTATATTGTATAACATCAGCAGAAAAAGTATTGAGCATTTCTTTTTAGTATGTGTAGGTTGAAAAAAAATTAGGGTGTATATTTTATACACATCTTTACAGCAATTTTTATTTTTTCTAGTACCCTGTGCAGGTATATACTATTTCCCATAAATCAAATACAACTCAGAATGCAGAAGAATTACTCATTATGAATACAGTACAATATAAGTGGCTTCACTTTTAAATAATTTACAGCAATTTCTTCTATAAATGGAGTAAGTTCATTTGTGACAACATAAAAGCTAAATATTGTCATCATTACAAATGTAATTTTATCTCTGAAAAAATATGTGAAGCTGACCTGGTCAATAGTGATGAGCTTTGTTAGACGAGTTTTCATCTGTATTCTGGCTGTTAAAGTAGATAATGACCTCCATATTCAGATTCAACATTCTTCATATACTGTAGTAGTTAGATTTATCCCCCTTCATTAGGCCACTGCAGTTGTTCATTTTAAACATCAGTGAGTTGTTTTGGACATTTAAGTTTTCACACATAAATTACAGTAATATTATTCTTCAATTAGGAATCGTGGGCCCCAGAGCAGTCTGGGTTTGACATTAAATTGGCATTTGGTAGTTTCAGATACTGTACTGTACATCTGAGGGATCTGATACAGTAATACTGCCATCATCAGTGATGAAGGCTAGATCACTTACTTGTGCATTATCACGCAATATTGTCACTTTTATCTGTTATAATTCACAGCATGTTTCTCTTGTGCTTGGGATAGTTATAAAGCACTTAATTAAAAGATAAATTCCCTCTCATTAGCCAAGTACTTTTCTACATATATACCCACTTATGCATGTGCCTAAAACACACACACACACACACACACACACACACACACACACCTCTACTTAGAATGTATACCTGTATTTGCATTAAAAATAATTACATTTAACTTGAATGAATTTAGTTTTGAATGTAAGCATGAATTGTTTTCTATAAAATGGTACTGTACAGTGTATACATTCACTGCATGTAAAATGTGTGTGAATATGTACAGTCAATCAGAAAACTATTTGAACTATTTGTACTTTGGGGGGGGGGGGGCATCAATGAAATTCAGAATGAACACTGCAAATCCTGTTACTGTGTCTCGGTAAGGTTGTCAAAATCCATCTTCCGTTGTGTTATGTTTTCTAACTTGATTTTGTAAGGATAGATTTTTGATCGACTGTACTGTACTGAATATTCATGGATTGAATTTGCTCATACAAAAAAGAAGTACAGTACGGTACATATAACTGTACAGTACATGCATTATAAATTATGACTATACTTATTGAGAGATAGATATATGCTTGAGTATTAAACTGCACATGTGTTAGTTATTATTGTGTGCATGAAGCTAGTTATATGGAATGTAGTTTATGTAAATAAACAAAATACTTTTATTCACTCATAATAAACAAAATACATGCAATTATTCTTACAGTACACACACACACACACACTCACACACACACACACACACACACACACACACACACACACACACTCACACACACACACATACACACATACAGTATATAATGTGTGTGTGTGTGAATTTTGAATACTGTATAATATTTAAATAATGTACATGTACCAATACTGTATTTAAATAAATTTACAACTTCCACTCTGGCAGCAACACTTATACAGTAGAATGTTTGATAATGGGTCTTACAGCAGCTCACCACTAAGCCAGTTTTTCCTTTTTTTTTTTTTTGCTTGTTGTATGCACACGCTGCCTCACCACATCACCCTCCCTAAACTTTGCTCTCATTCTTCGCACATTTCCTCTCTTACCTCAATAGACATTCTCTTCCTTGCTCCCCCCCCCCTTACTTCCATCCTCTAACCATTTTTGTTTTCCATCTTTGATTCTCACTTACTGTTAACTTGACCTTAGCACACCATTGTTATCATTTATTACCTATATTAACCTATATTCTGTTCATTACAGAATCTTACATTCTAATCACTAAACAAACAAAAAAAGTATTTTTATTTATTTATTTTTTTATTTTATTTTTTATTTATTTTTACACAACTTTCTGACAATTTGAAGTTCCCTATTTCCTTGATTTATATACGTAGACATGCATACAGTATGCATAGATATCCAGGTAACATATTTGGGTATAGATTGCAAACATTGATACATAATCCATATAAACATGCATGGGAGTCTGATTCATTAAACATAGTGTTGTTATAAGTATGCGGGTCAGGGTATTACAGTATACATTGGTGATTTGTTTACAGTTTATCCTAACAGCTAAGTTGCAGTGCACAAGCATTGCTTTTGTGGTATTTGCTGCTATTTTTTATTTTATTTTTGATTTCTTCCTTTTGATGATTATATACTGTACTTATAAATAGGAATTGTTTTGTGGTGCAATATAATATTCCTTAGTGATCCTTTTGTTTATTATACATTTGACTGATATATGCTTATAAGTTCATATTTTATCTTAGATACTAAAGCAGTTTACCATGATAGCCAGTTCTTCAGTTAGTGATGTCCAGTGTTTAGGAAATACAGTATGTGGTTAATACCGAGAGAATAGTTTAGTTTATGCTACAGTCATGAACAGTCATAGAATACAGTTACAGTATTAGTGTATAAGGAGTTTCAAAGATTATATCAATGTATTGAGAATTAGAATGACCTTTAGTGATGTAATGTAGTAATTGGAAATTAATGGTTTTATTAGTGAATAGGGAATATTTTTATCACTGTTAGAGAATAAGTTTAGAGAATTCTTATTATTTTATAGGAAATTCAGATCATTTTTTTCAGTTTATAAGGAATTAGGGAAAAAAATAGTAAAATCATTTATGTTTTGCTTTTTTAATCATTGTTTTTAATTGAATGATGTGTTCTCCCTGTCTTAATAGGTATGTTCTAGGAGAATTACGACGACCAGATCTGCTTCCTCATGTAAGTTCTCATAACCCGTCCTCAGCTTATTCCTGTGCCTTTGTCTGTCTTGCCTCTGATATTTACTGGATATACAATTTGCTGTCGTCGTCCCCTTAGTTGTAGTCTTCATGTTTGGATTGTTTTGTGTCCGATGGGTATCCAGTAGTTATGTATTTAGTGATGGTGTTTGTTCCTATTTCTTAGTGATTTTTTTTCTTTATTACTGACCTGCACAATATTTACAGTAGTTCATGTTTCTGAGATAAGGTCACCCACCTAATGTGACCCACTATTACTCTTATTACTTCCGGCTCATTCTGTCCCTCAGATTCTAGGTTAACATCACAGGACTGTACAGGAAGGAAGAGTTATGGGTGTTTGTGGTACAGTACAGCAGTAATGTGTGTATTTCTATCTACTGTCCTGGGTTCAGTCCCTGGCCTGTGACAGATCTGAGAAGGGTGTTATCCAGTATGACTCAACCAGACATTGCATTGTTTTTATGGTTATTCCGACTTCCTCCTGTACTAACACTGGACACTGAAGTTCATAACAAAGTAACAAAGAATATTTCAATCCTGACTGATGCATTAAAGGTTGGTTAAGAAATCTAAGATCCCTGTGAAGCCATCTTTATTATGTGAGCTGCCTGGCTATGGGCTTTGCCAAAAAATAGTACTTCATTTGCCATTCAAATAACTGGATGTGACAAGAATATATAAAATACTTATTGAATTACCTCCAACCATTAAGGTAGAGGGTTAACTTGTAGACTAAGTTAGGTAATACACGCATCACCTGAGCCAGTCAGTGGGTCTTAAAATGTGACGAGGATCAGTCCTTCATTGTTGAAATGAAAACAGGAAAGTTGTATAGGAAGTACTGTACAGTACTGTATTAAGAGGTTATTGAATACAGTATTCATTCACAGGGAAAGATCCGCACCCAATAAAGTATTATAAACGAGAAAGAAATGAAGGGACATTTACTTTGACTGAAGCGAAGTTGTAAGAGATCTGCTGATATTACATGAAGAAAATATACTTCAAGGTTTTTCAATAATGTTGTACTTTAGGACACGTACAGTAGTTTAAAAGAGCCATACTGTATGTATGTATGTATGTGTATGTGTATGTGGTTATCAGCATATACCTAGATCACGCGCACCTACAGTGATTTACTTGCATATATATATATATATATATATATATATATATATATATATATATATATATATATATATATATATATATATATATATATATATATATATATATATATATATATATATATATATATATATATATATATATATATATATATATATATATATATATATATATATATATATATAATGTATATATATACAGTATATAATTTTTTTTTTTTTTTTTAATACAGTACTGTACAAATAATACCAACTTCAGTTTTTTAGAGGGAGAGGGAGGGAATACAAAGGATGCTTTTCTTTACTTTAAGAATTGATATTGTACCTATATTATACTGTATTGCCAAATTTTCAGGACACAGTTCAGTACAGTAGAGTACAGTACCTCGGGCATCAATAGACTTCCAATTGTCTTTTGTAGAGATCATTAAATACAGTTATGTCCAATCACTCTTTAATTTGTTATGAGACTTTCTGTGTTTGGCTAATACAGTATTCTAAAAGTCCTCCTGGTAAATAACTAAACAGTGCATTGAATTGTTTACCAATTTCCACAGTTGCCAGAAAACAATGCTCTCTCGGGACTCTGTTCTGGGATGGTCTTAGCGTGGGAGGCTTACAAGTGTCCAAAGTAAGTGTAGTAATATAATCAGGTTGTATTTTGTTTAGAAAAAGTAGGAGTCTGTTATTAAGGAATTAATTATAGTAGAAGAATCCTGAACATTTTCTTCTGAAATTTCTGCAAAAACTTATGATCACTCATAGTATTAAATCCAAAGTGCTAATTAATTACTAATGGTTATAATTGCCTTCTTTTTTCAGATCTGTAATATTATTTGTTATTGAAGATGTTACTTACAATATTTGTGATCAGCGGTTCCATGAATTTGAAATCAGGCGACAAAGACCAGAGCTCCATGTTATTCGACGTAACCTGACGCAGATCAGCCAGACAGGACAGTTGACCGACGATAAGAGGCTTATAATGTAAGTTGTATCAAGTGTATGATTCATTTTCCAGACTTAGGTTCTTCTCTGACTGTTTCAATCCATAATTTCCCTGTCATCAGATGAAGGGGTGACAGCAGAGAATTTTGACCATGTTTGTCACCTTACTAGATGTTAAGGAGAAAAGTAAATGAAAAATGTTGCAAATAATTGTGAAATGTGATGAACTGAGAGTGAAGCTGAATTGGCAAATTAATAAAAATAACAGAACATATTTGGTAAGGCAGCCAGAGTGACTGACTGTTTGATGGAATCTGTTTTATTGTTGGCTCCTGCTACCCACATAGCACCAGACTGAGGAATGGCTGTATTAGAGTAAACTGTGTTCCTTGTCTAACTTCATGTGTTTAAAAGAATCTCGGCCCTATTGAGTGTGAGAGAGCAGGATGAAAAATTTATTAACTAACTGTAATTTATGCTTTGTTTACATTAATTATGTCATTTTCCTCTTATCTGAAAATTCTGTTTCGAAAATGACAGCCCATAGTTAACTTTCTCTTAAAAATATTATTACCAAGAGGATACTCGTGTCCATTATTAGCTGGATATTA
This sequence comes from Homarus americanus, assembly GCF_018991925.1. NCBI lineage: Eukaryota > Metazoa > Arthropoda > Malacostraca > Decapoda > Nephropidae > Homarus > Homarus americanus. The sequence goes on along the minus strand of NW_024742238.1, from coordinate 5,798,571 downwards.
AGTTGGTGATAACTGTCTTGTACCTGTGTTGAGATTAATGATTGGTTTCAGTCTGCCTGCATTAGAATGTGATCCTTCTTTAAAACTTCCATGGTTATTACAAATGGCTTAATCCACAGTGATGGTGATGAAGTTGCTGTTGTGTATTTCCGTGCCGGGTATGAGCCTGGCCACTACCACAGTGAAGCGGAGTGGGAAGCCCGACTTACTATAGAGAGGTCTAGAGCTATTAAGAGCCCCAGTATACAGTGCCATTTGGCTGGTACTAAAAAGGTAAAAATTTGTCACTTATTATATAATAATCTTCATCTTGATAATAAGAAATAGAAGTTATGTAAAATACTTTTGGGCTGTGCTTTGTTCCTTACATTATATGCGAGCTTATCAGAGTTGAAAAATCAGAATTTGGATGTTTCTTGGTGATTTATAGATTATCTGGAGGGAATGTTGGGTTGAATTTTTTCACAGAGATACAATAAAATAGTTAGTGCCAGACTTCATATGTCAAGTTGGGTTGTAACTCAGACTTAATTAATGCAATACAGTACACAAGCCTCCCTGTCTTGACTCAACTATAAATGGGATTTCCAAGATCAAGATTTTATAGTGCAAACATTATCAACCATTGAAGTTATGTGATACGTCTCTTCCAGGTTCAGCAAGAAATAGCTCGTCCAGGTATACTCAAGAAATTCCTCCCAGATTCTGAAGCAGAACTTGTGTCCAACCTTTTCACTGGCCTCTATACTCTTGATCTGGTAAGTTTTAGTTGTAGTAAATAAAGTTGTGAGGAGTTTAAATGTATAATACAGTAACTACCGGAAAGGACCCTTAATTATAGTCATCCAGCTGCATTACCTTGTTGGGAGATCTTTCAAATTTAACATATTTTTTACTTAAAACAAGGGTGCTGAAGGTGACGCTGCAATACGAATGGCCACGGAGGACCCTGAACGCTTTGTCTTGAAGCCACAGCGGGAAGGTGGAGGCAATAATTTTTATGGTGATGAAATCAGGACAGTAAGTATGAACCCTCACCCAGTTTTGTTTCTCTTTCTCAAGATATAAAGTTATATTATTCTTTCATTAGGTCATTTATTGTTTAGATTCATTTTTCTTTGTTTCACAATTTTCTGTTATTTTTGCTTTGTGGTTGTTGTTCCCTGTGGACTGTACTAATGTTGGGCTGCATTAACATTCACTTTTTTTGTAGGTTTTGGAAAAGATGAAAGATTCATCAGAAAGAGAGGCCTACATCCTCATGGATAGAATCCGCCCTCCCGTCCAGCACAACTACCTTGTTCGACCCCATGAATCTGTGAAACTGGTCGAGGTGGTATCAGAGTTGGGCATCTTTGGTGTGGTTCTCGGGTGAGTTAAAAATGGATGTAGACAGTGGTCCCTCGGTTAACGAACGCAATTCGTTTCAGAAGGTCGTTCGTTAACCGAAACCATTGTTTCAATGGGATATTGGGTAATTGGTTCCAGCTCACAGTGACCTGGGTGAATTTAATTTGCATTGCTGGAATTCTTATAAGATATTGATTAATTTGAATGTAAACATAGAAGAGATCACTGAATTGGCTGAGTACCTCCTCAGCTTATCAGCTGATGTTCAAAACAAAATGTGATTTTCTTAAGGATTTCGTTTATCAAATTTTTTTTGTTGACCGAATTGAAGATTCTTATGGAAGGTAATTCGTTAACCGAGGTGTTCGTTAACCGAAGGACCACTGTATTGGAGTAGTTGTAGGATAACATAGTGCAAGAACAGTGCTACTTTTAACTAGAAGTATTTGGGAGATAAAACTTAAGGAATGTAGATGCAGGTAGTAATGGCAAGCATAGTAGTGTCATAGAAAATGTGTCAAGTACTGTATGTCAGACATGTTTTCTGTCCTGCTGCCTTTTCAAGGAGGCCCTAGAAATGGCAGAACACAGCATTAAAAATCATTATCTTCCCATTTTTATTGTTTAGAGGTACTATTGCCACTTAGATTATTGTTGTAGTGAACTTAGCCACCACTTGTGGAATATACTTGTTTTTAATTAATAGAAAAAGCTTGAAGTGGAGACTTACAGCAAATCTTACACTTTTAAAGGTTCTTATGTCATAATGATTATCTTGGCACCTGTTATCTGCACTGCGACATGGTTCATTTTAGTTCATCCAATTTAAGTTTGTATTTTTATTTATTTTTTCCCCTTTATTCCAGGACAAATCAGGTAAATTTAATCTGTCCATTACTATGGTTAATTTTGTATTTTCATAATTTATTTTCCCTCAATCCAGTACAGATAAGGAGATCACCATCAACACGTATTCCGGACACATGCTGCGGACAAAGCCCTCCTCCGTCAACGAGGGTGGGGTGGCCGCAGGTCTTGGTGCTCTTGATTCTGTTTTTCTATTTGATTGATTATAATTACAATTAAATGTAAAGTAAAATCTCTCTAATTCATCTCTCTTTTTTCAAATTGTTGTTGGTTATTGGAAACTAAGTGAAATTTTTCGGAGAACAACGAAACGCGAGTAAAACTTAGGAAGGTATGTTACGTACAGTACAATACTCGGTTTATTTAGAAATAATTCAGATAGCCTTTAAACTTAAGGTATTTATTTGTATTGATATAAATTAGTACAGGTGGTAGAGTTTGTTATTGGTTGAAGATCTCAGGAGGGAAGTTACAGATAATTTAACTCCTAGGCTTCTCACCATCACCCACCACCCCTTCCTCTTGCAATTGAAATAATCTTGGTGAATAAGAGAGGTTTTCTGTAGTGTATCTATTTTTTCTCATAGTTTGCAAATGTTAAATTTTTTGTCTGTTTTTCATAAAAAAATCTGTAAATGACAAGAAAAATATTGATAGTAAAATGTTCAAGAGTTGTACTGTATATTGATTGTAATGTAGGAGCTTTTTATTCATTCATAATACTGTACTTCACTGTACTCTACTGCATACATTCAAGGAAATTTCATCTATATTTTTTATACCAGTAAAGTTGAGGTATCAACTGGCAATGTTCCTTAATTTGTGGATACAAATTTATTTAGTTACAACCAGCAATGTGTTAATCCGTCTACGATAGGAAGGCCTGGGACCACACCTCACTCATATAACACCATCCGTGATGGAATTACTACACCATGTCAGGTCCCTCAACACCATCCGTGATGGAATTACTACACCATGTCAGGTCCCTCAACACCATCTGTGAGGGAATTACTACACCATGTCAGGTCCCTCATAACACCATCTGTGAGGGAATTACTACACCACGTAAGGTTCCTCATAACACCATCTGTGAGGGAACTACTACACACATTCTTTCATTCTTTTCATTAACTGTCATTCTTTCATTCTTATTTCTGTAAAATATTTATTTATTTATTTGTTTTTAATGATTTTTCTTTCCACAACAAGACCCGAAAGCTGGTTAACCACCATCACTTTACTCAAGCCGTCGTCAGTCACCCTTCAGGAGCACATTCTCCATTCATTCACGCACACTCCTGCATGTATCCTACACCCCATCCTTCCATCTCTTTCTTGGTCTTCCTATCTCTATCCTATCATCCTTAGCTGAATTGTACAGTACCTCTACTTCCTTTTACCCAATCCTTTAATGTACAGTGCTTCCCATCCACTATTGTTATTATTATCCACTCTGTATCTGTCTGGCTAAATAAACTGTTTCAATGTCAATCACTATCACTCAGTAAAACCATTCCTCAACAGGCTCTCATCCACTGTCTACTATAACTCCTACACACATCACATGTCATCACATCTTTCACTTGTACATTTCCTTGTTTGTATATTTCTTATCATCAGCGTCCTGTTTATCCCACATTTTCGTCTTGAAAGTTTGTCATGTCTGCCGCTTCTAATTTTCTCCTGGCTTTCGATTCGCACTCATAATAATCCCTCCCCCTCCTAACATTCCCATATAGTTTTATACAGTCTATATATATAATTATTTTTTAATTCACCCACTGTCAGTTTGTTGCTTTCTACTGCTCTGGTTCAGTCCTTCATTCATCGTTCTATTTAATGTCACGTCCACTCCCAAATATCTGAAACGTCCCACTTCTTCCCGTTGGTCTCCATAAACCTAGATTTTATTAATCCATGTCTCCATTTTCCTCTTCTTTTTCATCACTTTTAGTTAGCTTAGAGTATGAGAGATAAATGATGGTCTATATTTTAATGCTTTGGCTAACTATTGTAATGTTTGTATATGAGAGGCAATAATAAATAAGTAATTAAAGCATTATTATTACTCAACCATACAAGACATGTTTTAGGTTTTTTCGGGTCTTGTGTTCCAGGGAGTGTACAGTACATGTTTGTTTGTGATCACCTGTATGTATGTCCAAGTATACACAGCACAAAATGTATCTTTATAGCTGGTCGGTCCAATGGATTTCAGAATGATTATTAGGGCTCTTGTCATATCTGAAGAGTTGTTATGCCAGTGTGTGTTTTTGTTTTTGTTTCAAAATTATTGCCACATATGGAACACCATCGGAGTCGATAAAGTACTGTAAATTTCTGTCAACATTTTGGTATTCACTGGAGAGTTTCAAACATCATGTACACCCATTATTATTTTTGACGGTGAAACCTTAAGCTTTCAGAAAATTACATGTTGACGCCTCCACATCGCTATGGGTAAGGCTTTATCAAGATACTGGAGCCACCAGAAACAATCAGACGGACAAAACTTTACTTCTGAGTTGATGGCCTCCATGCCCTCAGAGACTCGATTGTGTGATCAATGCAGAGGATTCCTACACAAAATACAGTATACAGTATTTGTTAAATAAAATTTATCCTAATTTTCTCTGTTATTCCATGAAATAAATTCTTTTACTACTGTATTAAACTCAGTTATGTCACCATTGTGTTTGGTCATTGTGAAAGCAAAATAAAATCAATTTTAAACAAAGCTCACAGAGTAACCCAGCAAGAACCAAGACTCCCTGAAGGTCACAGTTTTGGCATCTACATCATGCAGACAAAAAATGCTGCTTCATCTCTTCAGGGGTTAAGAGTGGGGAATTTTGTTTTTTTCATGGAGAATTTTATCTCCAATTACATAATCGGAAAATGTGCATCAATTTACAAAAGGTCTTCCAAGAGCATAACCCTCTTGTAAATCAGGGTCAGCCTGTACATGATCAAGGGTAATGAAAACTTTTGATAAATGACTCGCTCCCTAATATGCGAGTAATATCATCTCTCTCTATTGTGTATTTTCATATATGTTAGGGACAATGTAAATGGTGCAGTGCTTGCAAATGTCAAGAGCAAGTGCTACTAGTCCATAACCTTGTGTTACCTGTAGATGTGTACAGTTTCATGTGGATTCATAGTTGTGCACAGCCTTGTGTATAATATGATAAAAGTGGGTAAAGAACAAACATTTATCTCCTGGAACCATTCTATATTCTTCATGTAATTCTTGTATGACAACGAATTCACGAGTCGTAATTCAAAATGCTCTTTGCTGTTGTGTTGGTATCAGTTGTGACAAAAGGTATACCTTACTAATGCATCAAGACCACCCTCATTCCACCCAGCTGTGAATGGGTACCTGACTTTACAGTTCAGAAAATAAAAGTTAAATCAGTACTGGAACAGTGGCTCCTCCCTTGAAAGAAAAAAACTGTCTCCTGTATACTGTATTGTACAGTACAGTATATGCATTATGGAACCTTCTTCAAAATATGTGAATGACCAGTCCAGATACCTATAACTAAGGAAAAGGACCTTGACATCTTCACTGCCGAGTCTAGAAACAACACAACAAGTATGAGTGGCGGGGAAGAAAGGCAATCAAGCTTTAAGAATCGGAACTCGTATCTTTCAATGTAAAAATGAAAGTTCCGTAATCACATGGCTCAACAATCGCTCGAACATCCCTTCCTGGACTCTTATATATAAGCATGGAGATAACACCAACAAAGAAATGACAAACGGAAAAGTGCAGTGTTGAGTGACTAGAATCATTCCTGAAATCAGACATTTCCAATAAACAGACAAGCTACCGGTAATGGCTTTGAGCTTAACGAGGTATAATTTACAGACATTTAAAATCCTGAACAAGATGGAAAACATAAACTAGTTACATATACCCAAGATGTCATTCTGTGATCAGATTAAAGGAAGTGCAGTACAGTAACTACTTCACCTCTGAAATAGCTTGGGTATTGAAGCAGTGGAAGCAAAAACGATACTAAAATCTTAAAGTAACTTTGAACAGACTAGATAAAAGTAGACGCCATACAATGCATGAGTTCCCCACCCCCAGTGATGTGGTGACCACTTTGTAAAGAAATGAGGTATGATTAATGGAACAGGAGAGAACTGCCAGTACTGTGCTGTATAATGTCACACACACTACTGTACAGCATTATGGGGGATAATGAAAAAGCTGCTAATTTTGATGGATTTTATTCCCATGTCAAGCACAAAGAGAATATACATCAGTCTTAATGTTATAGAGGGTAATAAATTTACACCACAATTACATACAGTACTTAAGAAAAAATTAAAATACGTACCATGATTATGAATAAATATGCAAGATTGTGAAAATACAATAATACGTATGCATGGCATGATGAGTTTGGGTGAAATTATGTACACATTTTACAGCTTGAAAGATGATAAATCTTTAAACCAATTCCTCTGTATTTCTAAAATTATTTGAAGCTTTACAGATGAGTGTCGTTAATGCATGAATTTATCCTTCACGTACGGTCAGTGATAGTGGATACTTGGTCTGCGTCAGTGAGTGAGGTCACCCATCTAGACTTGTTGAAACAAACTGTCACTGTAGTCTTGTCACTCAGAATCACTAGTCAAGGTAAGTGCCCAGAACTTTAGTGAGCACAAGTTTCCTCCAGTAATCTATCCCCTGGAATCTATAAAGTAATGATTGCAACTACTGTTGATGTCAAATTAATCTGGTAATACATTAATAATAGATAGGTGCATAATGAATTTTGTTACATGAAGAATGTTGGTGTAATTTCAATTGGGATTTGATATATTACTCTTGCTGGTAAAATATTTCAACTACAGTACTGTATATGAGAGTTATATTCAACTTTAATAGGATTGTGCTAAAGTATCACTCGTCTTAAGTTTTCATGGTAATGTTACGGTTAACAGCCACTATAAATTCATTGCATCAACAGATAACATGTCACTTATATAGTGGTCAGAACTTTACATGTGATTATATATACTGTATATATTTCCAAACATTACCTGTCTCCAGGAATGCTCAAGAACACCTAACATAATTACTGATAATGACACAGGTGCACCAACAGTAGCCTCACAGTATTCTAGATGTAATTAGTGTACAGTACACAGAAAACAATCCATGTGTTACATAAGGATCAAAAGAAGAGTTTATTTCAGATTCTAGTGTGTGTGTGTGTGTGATATAAGCCATTTTACAACTTGAATTGTCCTTCCTGCATTTCACCATAAAAGGAAGGTGGCTTCAGGTGTGAGATGGTAATAACATCATTGTGCTGTAATTGTAATTACTTGTCCTGGTGTATACAGAATATCACTGTGGTGATATTTTCACCATCTATGAGGTGTTTTTAACAACATCTAAATACAGTACCACCTGTCATATTTAGGAAATGAACTCGTCATGAATTAACAAGCCATTTGTTACTGGTGTTATTCTTAATGAGGCATCAGGTGATGAACATTATAAAATTCTTTGTGAAGATGATAAGGCTACATTAATAATAGTGGTAAAATGCATCACTATATGCACATACGGTAAGATGTCCCAAAGTTTGGTGTGGACAAATAGTTTAACTGATCCCTATTAGCTTTATGGGATCTATTGAAGTAAAGGTTCTTTGCTGTAGGGTTCAGTAGTGGAGCCACTGTGTAAATAAGAAGGGGAGGAGGATGGTGATGAGTGAAGCAGTCTGTGTAGCACTGCTACTGCTAGGGGTGCAGTGGTGTCTGTTGGAACCTACACAGGATGCGTAGGCCATGACGTGGGCAATGTAATTCTGCTCGTGAAGGGTGTGGAAAAGATGTGCCATTGGACCTGAAAAAGTTTTAAAACATCTTGGTTAATCTTCTGGTGTCTGAAAAACATGTGAGCTTCTAACATATAAACATAGTCATGTGTAACTGAAAGTAAATTTGTCAAACTAAACTTGCCCATGAAGACACCTCACAACTACACAGTGATAAGGGAAGCTACTGACCCAGAGCATAAATGGGTACGTCGTCGCCACCGTGCGTCTCAGAGTTCATGGGGACGGCCGCCAACTGGGTATAGTCCCACTTCTCGACCATCTCCCTCGTCACATTGGGCCGTACAACCTGGTTATTGTTGTTCTTTCCTGACCCCACCGAGTAGTTGTAGCCAGGGCCGTTGGCATACATTAGGGTAGTGTAAGGCAGGCCAACGTTATCCAGAGCTGCCAGACCTGAAGACACGACATACACCTGTTTAGAATTCATGGTGTGTATATGCATGTTTTTTTTTTTTTTAATGAAATAAAATGGAAGACTTGATAGACATATAGTACATGTTTGGAGGTGTAGAGTAAAACAGGTATGGAGGATGTAGTGATACATGTGTTGCAGAGGCCTGGTACAGGTGAAGAGTCAGGTACAGGTGTAGTGGTCAAGTGCAATACAGGATTAGTTCTGATTTGAAGATTGATACAGGTTTGAAGGGTGTAGGACAGATGTGGAAAATATAGAATTGGTGTAGGACAGAGTCTGTTGCAGGTGTGAAAACATACCTATGATCTCTTGGCCTCGTTCTGGGTAGCCGCTGATAGACATAGTGTGGGCGTGGTCAGCAGTCACAATGATTAGGGTATCCTGGAAGAAAAAGGGGTCATCATATCATCACAAAAATTCTCTCTCTCTCTTTCTCTCTCTTTCTCTCGCTCTCTCTCTCTCTCTTTCTCTCGCTCTCTCTCTCTCTCTCTCTCTCTCTCTCTCTCTCTCTCTCTGTAGACTATAACGTACCTCTTGACTGGTCAATTTGAGGGCCATTTCGACAGCACGATCCATAGCCACAGTCTCGTCCAAGGCACGGTGGGCTACTGTGTCATGATGGGCGTGGTCAATGCGTCCACCTTCCACCTGGCAAGAGTAGTAGTAAACGTTATTGAACAGATATAAGTTGGGTTCACAGTGTATGGTCTTACCACTTGACCACATCAGCACTACATTACTACAACCCTCATCACCACTTCACCACAACTTGACTGCAACCTAATCACTTCACTACACCACCATTTCATCACACAACCATCTCACCAACTCACAAAAAAAATGACTTACCAGGAGGAAGAAGCCCTTGGGTTCCTGCTTAAGGATGTTGATCGCTGTCTCGGTCATCTCGGCCAGGGTGGGAACATCAAGTTTCTTCTGAATTTTCTCGAACTCATATGGAAGGTGACCGTTGGCGAACAGTCCTGAGGAAAAGACACAGTAAGAGAGAAGCTGACTCCTTCATTACAGTATTATTTCTATATGCCTATGGTGTTACGGTCCACCACTAAAAGATAGAGAGCAGGTTGGGATGTGGGAGGGAGAAAAGTAGAATGGAAAGGTGAGAGGAAGAGAAAGAGTGAGGGAAGGAGGTTGAGAGGGTCTGTGACAGTGAAGTATGGGAGGATGATAACTCGAGTGAAAGGATGAGGGAGGGGTGAAAAGTGAGAGGGTAAAAAAGGGGAAGAAAGAGATGGAAAACATGCATGAATTTGAATACTTTCCTAAAATTTCAGAGAAGGAATGACGTGATTCAATGGTTCTATTTTTTTCATGCACCCATCTAAAATAAAATTATTCCAAACAAATAGAATTGGAAGAAATTGAGCAATTGTGTCTATAATTTTCTCAAAATGTTTTCTTTGATAATACAGTTTGCCATATACAGTATCTACAGTGATTTGCTAGGGTGGGTAAGTAGGGGTACATGTATAAGGTGCTTACCCATGAAGAACTCGACATTTGTGGTGTCTACTTCGAGCATGGCTGTTTTGTTTCTGGCGAAGGCCCAAGTCACACCATCACTTTTCTTTTTATTCATCCAGGTCTGAACCAGGTTGCGTTTGTCAGTCCTGGTGCAGTTGGCCCACTGGGTGTCTAAAGGATCATCTGGGGTGCCCACGGCAAAGGCATCCAGGTTCTGGTACCCACCACCCATCACCACCTGTAGGGATGGCAGGAGTAATTCTCTCTCTCTTTGTCAAAAATAAACAGATCTACTTCATACAATGAATAACCCCATCCTTTACTCACTTTTATGTATCACTAGCCTCCTCCCTGACTCTTATTGTTGTAGTACAAAACAACCTTTCCTTCTCCCTCCCTCACTCACATTCAGGGAATGTCCAGGCTCGTCTTCCACCAGCTGTCTTGCGATATCCTTCACTTTATTGCCACACAATTTTATCGCTTCCTTGGGGATTGCTCCATCACACTCCCAGTCACGGTCAGCGACGTGAGCGTAGGTGCCAGCCGGAGTCGCGTGTGTCACCCTGGTCGACGTAACCACACCTGGGAGTCAAAGACCATCAAGGAATCAAAGGTTATTAAACATTTGGAGTTGTAGGTCACCTGGGGTCTAAGGTTACCTAATGTCAAGTACCACCCAGAGTTATTAGTCTCTGTTTAGTACAGGTAATTTAGTTTTATTTGTTTTTATATTTATCCATCTTTATCTCCATGCCTATCTTCCATACAGGTGAGGAAAGATTTGTTATCTCTCTCTCGCTTTCTTCCATCATTACCAGTTCTCTTGCCAGCATCCTGGGACCACTTGACGATGGAGGAGACCTTGTTCTTTTCGTTAACGCTGGAACAATCCTTATACCTGGCTGTCCCGTCCACACCGATCGTCTTGTAGTTGGTTTTGACACCTGTAAGATAAGCTGTGGCGGTGCTGGCACTGTCTGACACTTGCTTATTTACATTGTACGTCTGGCAGGGGAAACAGGAAGAAGGAGAATTTGTTATTGCCTGATATGGAACGATATAACTTCTTTATGCTAACATTGTATGCCTGAGAGGGGAGACAACAAGCAAACGAGTTAATGTCTGGCTGCGGGAATTCACTGTACAGTATATATAATTTTATCGGTAAGGAAGAAAATTGACACATCGACTCATTATGATTTTTTTATTATTATTATTATTATAGTCTATAGTTACTTAGAAAACTAAGTTTGTGGAGGAATTATGAAAACCTTCCAAGAAATGAATTCAAGAGCCCAGTCCACCTACCCTTCTACAGGTATTAGAACCTCTCCACAAGCATATATATATATACAGTACCAATAATAACACACACACATAAACACACACACACTGCTGCTAAGATAACACAGGTACACGGTGTAACACTCACAACCTTGTTTTCACTGACATCAACAAAACTGCTTTAGTAAGAACATGGTAACCAGCTAGGAGTCTCCTTCTTCAAGTGTTATCATGGTATCCCCCTCCTGCCCCTGCTATCACAGAAAACAATTTATAAGGTAACAAACTATTGTAAGGTGATAATGGTGATACGAGAAGCACCTAAAAGAAAAAAAAAAGAGGTTGTGTCAAAGGTGGCAGGCATATTTTCATTATCAGCTGTAGATGATGATTTTAGTTATGTCGTAATGAGTGGATGATTGGACTGTTGTCTTGGGGGTCCTAATCACTTAAGATAACCTCTGGAGGAGGGTTATCTTAATTGTTTATGAGGCAACATCTACGTCTGATGATTAAAGGTGGTGGTTATCTGTGCTGTCGTGGCGTGAAAGTGTGAGGGAGGGAGGGTCTTGTAGGTTGAAGGAGGGGAAGGGAAGGAAGATCTCGTAGGTTGAGAGAGAGGGGGGCTTACTTTTGAGAGTCCTACGTGGGGGAAGGTCTCGAAGGTGAGGCTGCCTTCCTCTCCGCCCCGGTTTTCTTTCTGGCCCTTGTAGATCCTAGCAGCTGTAATGGTGGGCACACTCATCCCATCACCCAGAAACATAATGACATTCTTAGCTACTCCTAGATTTTGCTTAACATTCATCGTCCTGCTAAGTTCTTCCTGAGCTAAGTTGTTCCAGTAGTATTGATCTGGGGAGAAAGAGAGAGATGGGATACAGTTATGAGTTGTGTATATTTTAAGTCATAATAAATGAATAGTCTCACATTCTACCTACATTTAGTACTGTTGTTTTACGAATATAATTAAGGTGTATACAGGTACATGATAAATGTTTTTCTTTGCCTAAAAATGGATATAATGGAATAGAAATACGTCACTAGTGAAATAAGAGTGGAACCTAACACAACCTTACAAAATCTTTACTTATCCTAATCTAATGTAACCAAACCTAATTAAATCTAACTTAATTTATTGTGGCCAAACCTAAGTTCTCCTAGCCTAACCTAACCAAACCTCATCTAATCTAACCAAACCTAATATAACCTAACCTACCTAACCTAACATTATAACATAAACTAACCTAACCAAACCAATGCACTAGGGTTCCTAATAATCGTGATATCCATTTCTTATATATTTTTTGCTAATGATATGTAACGTTAAATTTATTTTGCAAAAAAAATTACAAAAGTTCCATCATGTGAACTTTTTGTTCTTAAAATTTATATAGCTCAGGTTATTTTTTTAATCTACAGTAACTGCCATGAATTAACTAAATGATAATTAGTCGATACATAGTTAATAATTATAATATTTATAATAATAATATCATGAATATTATTATTATTACCAGCAAACCGATTCTCGAGAATTTTATCTTTGCAATCAATAATTCAGCTATTTAATTGAAAGTGATATTCAGTGGATCTCTTTGATACTACGGTAACACCTTTAAACTAATTCATAAATCATTTAAGTCCCACATTTAAACTGTTTACGGCTATTTTCCTTGTTGCTATAAAAGAAAATGAAACGTGTACATTGGAGGACTTATTTACATTTTTATTGTGGCTCTATGACATAGCAATTGTTTTACTTTAATGTATTTTATTTTATCCTCTTCGCTACTAATCGGCCTCGTGATCGGAGATGGTGAGATCACTTGTACCCACAAATTAAACAACAATAAACCTACCAAGCACTTACTCACTCTTGGGTGTTTATCACAAATTAGAAACAGGCATGATATAACTTTCCATTGCTTTCTGAAGGATACAGAACTGAGAAGAAGATGGATTCACTTGTGCTGGAGGAAACATTTCATAAATGTTGATAATTCCGAAATATACAGCTTGCATTTTGAGGTCAGTGCGTTTGAGGAGAACTTGAAATATAATCTGCTTGGTCTACCAGTACCAAGAATGAAGAAATACCAACATTACAACTGCCTGCCGTGTTTAAAAGGTAAGCCTCTATTATTATCAGCTACACTTTATTCAAAACAGGTACAGTATATACATCCCAAAAATAATAAAGTATAATCGAGTTACTTTCTAGTACTGTATACTCCGCAAAATTACGTCTACCCTTTAATTAATTAAAGAAAAGATGTTCATGTGAGAGGTTATTTCCACACGTCGATACATCTTTTCTAACCCAAGCCTAGCCCGTTTAAGAGCCGTGATATCGCTCTCTCAGTGGGTAAATAACAGGTTAATGTAGCATTTCCGGTTTTTTTTATGTGAGTGAACCTTCCCGCCACTCGTTTTCTATTGACACTTACGCAAGAGGGTCGCTCAGCTGTGACTAGACGAGGTGATGCAACGAGAGAGAGGGAGGCAGACGAACATAGCACTGGCACTCTTTACCATCACTATCTCACTCCCACTCCCACAGCCAACAGCTTATTTCACATGAATAATAACCACCCTGACATTAACCTAAACTAACGTAATCTAGCCTAGCAAGATTAATCATCAGGTGAAATAAACTGATAGCGACTAGCCTCCAGGACGTCACATAGAACATATAGTATAGTTATATCACTAAACCCCCGCATTTCCCTAGGGTTTTCTTGGTTACTTATATATTGTGAGAAGCTCTTTGAAGATGTCTCAAATTCCTAAGAAGTGGATAAGGTAGGATAACGTCACACTGGTGGAATAATAGTAATTAGACCCATTGGAGGAAAAAAAGTGAGTCTTTGATAATCCGGATTGATAGGTATTGCAAGGCGGTGAGTCAGTCACCTTGGTAAACAATAATCAAACCTTGTGCTTGAGTTAGCCAGCCGCATAATCCTTCGTTCTACGTTTCTTATATCCTATTCTGCCGACTGGTAACACAATACACTGCAGGCTTCAACTTCCTGGGTCAAGCAAATCAGGGTAAGTGATTTCTGTTGCGTGTTTGTGTCAGTTTCTCACACATAAACTACGACAATTGTTAGGAAGGCAGTGATCCAAACTTCTCGGATCCTATCTCGTAGTGAAATATTTTATCTTATTCTTTTAGAAACAACGTTACAAGTACAAATACAAGAACGGGTACAGTTATAAATAAAGGTAGAAGTATACAGCTACAAATACAAGCTCAATAAAACCTTTATACTTGCTTACTAAAGATGTTATCGAATACGTGACTCGACAACCCAATATCGGCGTAATTATCACATCTATACCTTGAGAGCTGATATCGGGGGCAAGATAAGAGAGCATTTCTCCGATATAAGTTGGTAAAAGATAAGTAGATCTCACCCCATATACCCCCAATCTCCTCCCCCCTTCCACTACCTCGTCACCTGTCCCATTGGCTCGCTGCCTGGCCCGTTTTCAGAAAGCTTTTACAGAATACGGAAGATTATTATACTACGTTAATTGTCGTATATGTGTCGTGTTGATACTCTCTCTTTTATTAGGAAACGACCGAGTTGATCGATTGGCCAATGAGACAACAACAAAGAAAATTGACCACGACCTTGGCCTATCCAATGCTGTACTTAAAAACACACAGGTTAAAGTCATGACCTCTGATCTATAAGAACTGAGTAATGCACAGAGACCTGACAGTTGTAGCATTAGTAAATATGACAAATTTTGTGACAAGAGGTACCGGTATGGCCAACACAAGGGCATAACCAGACAATGTGATGTAATCGTGGCCAGAATTAGGCTAGGATACAGACACATCTGGCAAGCTGTGCCAATACCGGAGCACTCAGTATGTGAACTTTGTGATAAACCTTTAAAGCATGCACTTAAACATTATATTATTGAATGAGACACTGTCAAAGACTTCAGGCCACCTGGCATATTGTATCATGAACCCCGACCACCAGGCTTATTGTATCATGAATTAAGTAACTACTACACTGAATTAGGAGTCCTTGAAGCTATTCTGGCAGTTTGTTCTTTATTTATTACCCACGGTGATTACCCCCCAGTTTATAATTATGGCACTAGTGAATATAATTTATTTTATTGTATCTTGTGTATGAACCTCTGCCCAGCGTGGTAGATATCAGTGACAGCAACGCCCTCACTGTCAAAACCTGACTGAACTACTCTGATGAGCCATAATTGTACCTTCATATTGTCAATAATGTTGTTAAACTAAACTCTCTCTCTACCGGTGTCATGGCCTGTGTGTGTGTAAGTCTGAGGTGTGTATGTGTGTGTGTGTGACTAAGCAAGTGTGTATAGTATGTACTTACCTTCATTCACAACTGTCTTGTATTTCTTAGCGTAGAGGGTCTTGGCGTGGGCTTCCCCTGGCAGGAGGACCACCACCACCACCAGCAGCAGCGAGGGCAGAGTTACAAACCTCATCTTCTCTCAGCACCAACCTGACGGAGGAGGAACAATAAACGTCAGTAATATATCTATCAGTCTATCTATCTATTATTATCACTGCTGTTATTATTATTATTAGTAGTAGTAGTAGTGGTAGTAGTAGTAGTGGTAGTAGTAGTAGTAGTTTCATCATAAACACACTTGTATACCAGTTATCAAGAGTTTCCCGCCTCCCGTAAAGTGATCTGATATGGGTCGAGATTCAATGGGTTAAATTTATCACCTAGCTGGTGTTAAGTGACCGAATCTGATGAAGATTAAGTGCTAGTACAATATTGAGTGGATGTTATAATGTACCACTGAGCTATAGTGGGCGATAAAGGGTGCACAGTATATTAGTTTAGTATTTACAGTAGTTTTACGTTATTCAGGATATGTGTAATTTATTTTTCTAGCAGTTAAGGTGTCATGTGTTACGACCCTCATTATCGAGTGTTAGTACAAGAGGAAACACTAGTACTCGAGAAAACCTGTCATGTTTGGGAGGGTCACACTGGATAACACCCTTCTCACATCTGTCCAGGACTGAGGATTGAACCCATACCACAGTCCGAGGGATACCCACTTTACGGCTATGCTAAAGACTCAAGTTTGTTTATCTATTGCGCATATTTAATTATTTACCATTCCACTTATGAGCTTTAATAGACGTTTGGGCGATTGATTGAGTCTTTATAAGGTGCCTATCAGAGGGGCATAGTTGGCATGATGCAAGTTGTAGAACGTGTATGTGTGTAAAGAAGACCTATTTATAATGTGTCTGGAGACCTAAAGAGACTTAGTACCCCTGTGCCTTGAACCACAAAAGACACACACAGGATGGTTGACGTCTGTATGTTGCCAAAATATGTGTGTGTGTGTGGGGGGTGGGGGGGTTATAAAGAGTACTAAATGGCTATGATATTTTGCTCACTTTTCCCTTTGACGATTTTTATGACATCTCAGTCACGTAATCATACAGCTGGTCCCTCCCTCTCTCCCTCCTTCCTTCCTTCTCTCCCTTATACAACCTCGCCCTTCATCTCTCCCTCCCTTATGTATCCTCGCCCCCCATCCCTCCCTTCTTCACCCTCTCCTTCCTTTCTACCCATTCCTCTGACTTTTATCGCCTCCTCCTTTCCTTCTTCCCTCACCCTCGTCTCTCACTTTTGCCTCCCCACTCTTTCCCATCCTACCTCCCTTCTTCCTTTCACCCTTTCCCCGTTCTTCTTACCCCTCCTTCCCTTACCTTCCTCCTTCTCTCTCCTTCCCTTCCTCTTCTCCCCCCTCCTTCCTACAAGTCTCTCTCTCACACACACACACCATCACAACACTTAGGATAATAGATATTAATAACAAATCACCATAGCAACACAAAGACCACCCCAATACACCTCCCCCCCTCCCCCACACACACTGTAAAGAAATGTTCCCAGTAACCCTCTCCATCACCACGGCTTATCAGTGGTAACCGTATGAGGAGACTGTGTGCCCCGTCAAGCTTTAATTAATCCTCTCTTACCTGCATATGACTCAGGTATTGGTCTAGACTAGAGAGTCGGCCTTGGTTTGGTATATGAGTGTCTTTTATGAGTGTGTATTTCTTACTTTGTCTGTCTATCTGTCTGTCTCTACCTCTGTCTGTCTGGGTTAGGTTGGTTAGTTAGGTTAGATTGATTTAATATAAGTTAGGTAAGGTCCGGCCTGCGTCAAGCGTTGAATGAGACGCCACAGCTGACCCCGACATTGAAAAGGTTACTGCCGCCTTATGTTCACTATTTTAAACCAGCGGTGCTATATTATTACCCTCATAAAGAATAATAAAAATCCGTTTTCTTTGCTAACTTTCGAGACGAGGGAACTATGTTAGAAATATACTATGAACATAACCACATAATCCATTCACAAAACCACCTGACACGTATTAACTAAATCTAACATAATCTAACTATTTTACATTAATTTCCCTTAGTTGGGTTAGATTTGTGCTATCTGCATTCATAACAAATGTAGTATCGTAGTACCCCGTCCTGCTCGTCGTTGTCGTGTAATCATGGGTAATTTACTCTCCATCTCGCTGGCGGCATCTATAATAAGCTCGTAAGTAGAACCAGATGATGGCGACGGCATTGGGCAGATGTGTTCAAACACCTTCCTCATTTCTTCCACGTCATGGGTTCGGATTCTCAAACATTAGTACCGTACGTTAAATCTCTCTCCTATAATGCTTAACTGAGGACGTAAATACGAACATTTTGACTGACTGATACTTATTTATTAACACAAAAAATATATTTTTCAAAATGGAATCAAAATTATTCTTGATTATAACTAGACACATTTACTGAGCACTAAACAGAGGACAATGTTGACGTAGAGAAGATTCATCAATGTGGACCAACTGTGCTGGTAGTCTAACTTTAAACTTTAACTGAGAGTAACGTACACTTATACTTACGTTACTTATGTGTGTTCTACAAGGTCTTGGTGTTACTTACGTTACTTATGTGTTCTACTACAAGGTCTTGGTGTTACTTACGTTACTTATGTGTGTTCTACTACAAGGTCTTGGTGTTACGTTACTTATGTGTTCAACTACAAGGTCTTGGTGTTACTTACTTATATGTGTGTTCTACTACAAGGTCTTGGTGTTACTTACGTTACTTATGTGTTCTACTACAAGGTCTTGGTGTTACTTACGTTACTTATGTGTTTTACTACAAGGTCTTGGTGTTACTTACATGTGTTGTGGACGAAGATATCTCAGTTTGTTAGTGCAGATATTCAACTGTTTACATAATACTCGTCTACTGTAATCAATACTGCTAGGCTGACGGGCGACTGACTGACTGTACTACACGTCTCTCTCTCTCTCTCTCTCTTGTATAGTGTGGTAGAGAGAGGAAGATATGATGGCAGGGAGAGAGGAAGAGGAGGATATCAGGAGGAGAGATGGGATGGAGAGGAAGAGGTGAAGGAAGAGGAGGAACCAGAGAGAGAGAGAGAGAGAGAGAGAGAGAGAGAGAGAGAGAGAGAGAGAGAGAGAGACCCTGCCTTACTGGACACCACTCTTTTCACATCTTACTCAAGTCAGCGAGGGATCGAACCAGTACATGAAGGTTTGACTGACTGACTGACTGACTCACTCACTCCAGAAGATAAACCAATATAAGAAAAATATAAAAAAAATTCCCACTTAACAAAAACACACAGAAACCAACACACATACCTCTGATTAATATGTAGAACCACTTACAGTCTTACATATTGTCTTAGGTTGAGTTACATATTACCAGAGAGGCAAACAGAAAATAAAAACTCAACACTATTATGAAAAACTGCCCGAGAAAGAACCGCTCCACTTAGTTATTTCTCCACAAAACAAAATCAATTCGAGTACTATTACTATTACCATCACTATTGGGTAAATAGTGGTAAGTCGTGGTATCCGTGGTATTTCTCCTCCTTACCTTCAGTGTGTGTGTGTGTGTACGATACGACCACTGAGCGTAGACTGACCAACATCACCCACCCGCCCGCTGTCATCACCTCCCTCACCACGGAAGACCCCGGGTTGGCCATTCCCATGATCCCTTGGACCAGACCACAACACTTTACAGCGCTACCAATAGTAAACGCTGGGACATTCAATTATTTTTTTTTTACCTCTAGTAAGCTAAAGGTCAAGAGCGTTTAGAGAAGAGTAATTCTCCTGAGATGTACAACTTAAAAGGCTTTTTTTTTTATATCACTTCTGCTGTTTTAGTGTCCTGGATTACCATCGCATGCATAAGTCGTTCTTGGCACGTTATCCCGATTATCCTTGGCGGGATTTACGTAGAGGTGAGCGGTAAACCAGTTCATGATTAGACATTACGAAACTCACATCCAGCCAGCAAAAAATTATGGTTTTTATTCTGAAATACTGATCATGTTTCTGTTCTGTTCACTTAAGCAGTTATTTGATGTTTCTGTGGTTTTATTGTTTATCTTAACCCCCTCCAAGCGCTACATCCGGACTGCCGTTATACCATTTCCTCAGGTTTCGTCCCAAGTATGTATTTATCTGGTTGGGTGTGACCTTGTAATGCTCTGGTGTGTGTGCGTGTGTGTGCGCGCACCTTAACACTAACACAATGCTTCAAGAATTTGGATTTTACAGTACGGCTAATTGACAAAAAAAAATCTCCAAATTAAAAATATATACAAACTTGTTATTTCTTTAAGGCGTTAAGTTATTTCAACAAACCTACAATACATATTTAAACATCATCATCATCATTAAATCTTCCATGTTGAAAAAAAATACCCCGGCATGAAAAAGCAAACGGTGGACGGAGAAATTGTTACCGAACATTCTCCAAAACGTAACACCGACTTCATAATCCTAGACTGCCCTCACTAGCCTATAATCTGCTCACCTGTCATAAAAAACAAAGGAATATTATTTTGCGAAACTGAAGTAACTTGTTCCCTCAGGTGTGACGAAAGATCAGGTGGACTGAATCTCGTGGAAATTATTTACATGGACAGACAGACAGACAGACATATCCCATAAGCACACTATTGTGGGTTTTTTTACGAAATTGTTGACCACTTCGTTATATTTCTTCACTTTCTACGATAAGAACAGCTTCACCTACTTAGATTTTGTTAGTTTATCATTAATTTTTATTCCTTCGTCACTGCTTATAATTTATCATTTAGATTCCTCAAAGGACATAACGTAATGTCGATGATAACTTGTACGTTAACTTTGTATAACTTCACCCTAAAGAACCCCATTTTTTTTATTTCGTTATACTGTACTTACACTGTAGGTTCTTAATGCTTGTAAAAATAGAATTTAGATGTTTTTTTTTTCAAGACAGTTTTAAATTCAATGCATTTTACCGTCTACAGTACTACACCTCTTTAATTCTCGACATATATACAATAATTACAAGCAATATTTATTACTTACAGAATATAATTAAAACACTCCGGGGTTCAGATTAATAGCGAGACATGTTTCAAATGTCTCACCAAAATAACCAAACTGTATAAGATCCAGACGTTCCCGAGTACTGTACACAACGAGTACTGTACACAACGAGTACTGTACACAAACGATCGAGAATCTAGCCCACACAGTTGGAGTATTATCGGTAAGAGAGAGGTAGTGGAGGGCGTTCATGCACTAGAGGCTTCACCTGCAGACTCACTGAGGACTGGCAGGTGTTAGATTACGTCACTGAATATATCTTGAGTTTTATTATTATTATTATTATTATTATTATTATTATTATTATTATTATTATTGTTGTTGTTGTTAGTATTGTTATTGTTATTATTATTATTATTATTATTATTAGCAGTAGTAGTAGTATTGTTATTGTTATTATTATTGTTATTATTATTAGCAGTAGTAGTAGTATTGTATTAATTAAGTCAAACATAATCACAACTACCTGTATGTGACATCTATAAACTGATTAACATTACCTGTTATGAATTTTTAAAAGATTCAACCATTGCGTTAGATTATCCTGTACAGTATATTATAGAGTTGAGTGAACGCATCTAAAAGGTTAACATACACTAACGTTAACTATCATCCTTACTAAAAACCCGAGATAAATAAAATAACAACAAAGATAAAGAGTTAATTGAATAATAGTCTACAGAAAACGAAATAAATTCTCGAATATTTCTACAGTCATTTAGTTAGGTTAGTTTATTTATTTTTATTTTTTTGCATGATACCGCAACCTTCATGACAAGAGGCCATTTTACAAGGTGTGGGGGGGGGGGATGATTGTCTGCAGTGCGTAGTTCCAAGACGAGGGAGGACTCTGAATTGTAAGAGAATTATCAATTATCAAAATTATGTTATTACCAACACCAAAAATATATAACGCTTTTGTTTTAGATCATTATTGAAGGTTTCATTACGTGTGTGTGTGTGTGTGTGTGTGTGTGTGTGTGTGTGCGTGTGGAATTAGTCTTACCCGTTTGCTCAAGGTTACCAGACAAGCCTCCTCCCCAACCTTCCATCCCTCCATGCACTCCAACCCTCCTCTTCCGTTCCACTCTCCCATTTATCGCCTTTCTATGCTTCCTTTTCCATCCTCTGTCTCTCTTCCCCCTTCTCTCTCCTCTCATATTCTTCCCTCTCTTTTATCCAACATCCCTTCCTCTTCCCCCTCCCTCCTCCCTCCTTCCCCCTCACCTGGTTTAAGATCTAAATAACCTGACAGACAGACAGACAGACAGACAGACAGACAGACAGACCACAAGTGAACGAGAAATACCAGGAAGAGGTGATGCGGGGGAAGTGGCTATGTTTGTTTACTCCTCTCTCTCTCTCTCTCTCTCTCTCTCTCTCTCTCTCTCTCTCTCTCTCTCTCGGTAGCATATGGGAAGGAAGGAGGTTCAATAGGTGAGGTAGGGAGGCAGGAGGGAGGGAAGAAAGTAGGAAAGAGAAAGTGACGGGACGGAAACTGGTGAAAGTGACAGAGAGAAAGAAAGACGGAAGGGAAAAATGAAGAAGGAAAAGAAAGGGAGAAGAAAAAAGGGAAAGAAGGAAAGAAAGGATTGGTGGAAAGGGTTGGACAAGTACGAGAAGGGGAGGACGAAGTAGAAGGGAGAGAAACAACGAAGAAGGAAGAAAGGGAGAGGAAAGAAGGAATGGAAGAAGTAAGCAGATGAGGGAGAGAGAGAGAAGGGGAGAGAGGGGAGAGGGAAGAAGGGAGGAAAGGAATAAGAAACTGGGGAAGAGAGAGAGGAAAGGAGAGATGAAGAGAGAGAGAGAGAGAGAGAGAGAGAGGACTAAAGCAACACTCCTCCACACAGCCACCAGAGGACGTCCTAAGTACAGTATTATCAATTAAGCTTCTTCGTCAGCCGCTAGTGAGGGTCATTCAGTCACCACGGCCAAGGGTACTTTTATTATGCCCCGAGTCTTATTTCTCTGGCCAAGGGTACAACTACAGCAGAATGCTTGTATATAACTGAACACCATAATAGGTTCTAATACTTTTCGTCGATGTTTATTATTTCTTGTACAGGATCGACCGCCATACAGAAAACATATCCGAGGCTCCAATGTTTTCTTCTTTTTGTGACGCTTATAATCTGTTGTTGGCATCTATGAAATTCTACAAGCATTCAAAATCAACGTTATTGTCTGTTTATTCAATTTGAACGTTAATATTTATCTAATGCAAGTATTGATATAATGTTTAAAAGTACATATTAAAAATTTTCTTTAATACTTTTTAATACAGGTAGTATTTTTTTTATATAGAGACATATAAAGCAAGAACTGGAGATATGAAGCTGCCTGCGTGCTTGTGTAATGAGAGATGTGCATTCAAGCAGTAATTTTAACCACTTTACATATATGAAGGACATGCGAGTTTGGCTGTAGTGATTATAGCTGTAATGCATATTCGTTACTAGTAGCGGGGGTCGTAGGATACGTGCTTAAAATATTCACGGGAGCTATTGTTATTAAGTAAACACAACGAATATATGCATATATCAAATAACATCATAACGAATAGATAAATAAATAAATAGGTAAGACTAAGATAAGATCAAAATTCTTATTTGTTAGTCTCTCTCTCTCTCTCTCTCTCTCTCTCTCTCTCTCTCTCTCTCTCTCTCTCTCTCTCTCTCTCACTACAAGGCGAGAACAGCGTATATGCCCGGAACAGTCTTGCAACATGCTGGATATGGTCATGAAAAAGCGTGCAATACCATGTTGAAATGTTGCAATGAGAGTAATGGTCTCTCTCTCTCTCTCTCTCTGGACATCTGCCTCTCTGTGTTAGTCTATCTATCTGCTGTACACCTGAGGCAGTACAAAAATAGGAATGTACACACGAGGGGCTGTAAACACGAAGATGTTCACACGAGACGCCATTACTGTCACACACACACACACACACCACTAAGCCTAGACGTTCAGCTGTTATCCTCCGCCCATCACAACATCCCCCTTCTACCTCTAATTCATCTTAACCAATCATTCTTATCTCTCATTAAAACATTCCCTTGGATCACCCTCATTAGCTTGGCCTATAAGAGGGACTAATTAGGTCATTATTTCATAGGTAAGACGGATATAAGTTTAAAATTAGTCTCTGTCAGTCGATAATCTCTCCCTGTCTCTCTTTCAATGAGGTCCTTCTGTTACCTCTCCTCCATGTTCCTTTTCGTTTAATTTGTCCCTATTTTAAAGATTTTTATTGAGGTCTTGTGTGATTATTGTAACATTATTGACTTTTTTCCCGTCATCTTTATACAGTGTGAGGTAAGATCCTAACTTAACCAACCCACACCGATAGTTGATGTTGTTTTTCTTCTCAAATATATAACGTGAGCCCTGAAGGTATGTACAGTACAGTAGGGTCTGGTAGTGTGTGTGTGGTAACAGTCCAGTGAAGGCAGCAAGGTCGGTACTGTACTAAACTGTCTTCGTTCCTATACACCCTAAAGCTCTGAGGGGTTTTGGTTGCGTTTCTGTATTTACTTGATGTGTGGGGGAAATATCTTTGGTAGTTTTTATTATGATTTTTGTCTATATTTACTTTAATTTAATTGTAGTATTGTAATTGGTGATTTCTGTGGTGGTATGTGAAGTATTAACTAACCACAGCTATAACGGATGATCAAACAATTACTGTAATTTTATTCTAAACTAACTCAAGCTATAGTCACCACAGCTCACCCCCCCCCCCCTTCAGTCCTCTTATATTTGAAACGGTTCATTGGGAGTAACTCAGCCTAGCCATACTCCATATAGCTGCGTCAGTTAAGCCATAACTCATAGCCATCTCAGCCGCGGGACACCAGTAATCATTAGTTGAGGCCACTTTCACCGTCCTTCTTGTAATAACCAGAGTTTTTTTCGTCTTTTTTTCTGCCCCTATGACAGTGAAGGGTGGGCGGGGGTGACCTACGCGACGCGACACTTCCTGCAGTGATCCGCCATTAGCCCCTGACTTACTGACTCAACGACGGACAGTATACAGCTGAAGTTTTTGTGCGAGTGAGGGGGGGAATGGTGGTTTGGGCGGCCGAGGAAGGGTTACAAGCATGACCAGAGTCCACACGGAAGCGACCGTTTTTTTGTTTCCCCCTTTAACCAACACGGAAGTATAAGGGATATAATTCTTCTTCACTGAGGAAGGGTAAATCAATTTATTTCTTTATTTAGCCAGTGCGGAAGTATGGGACGGCTGTTTGTATGTCTTGTATGTGTGTATGCAAGGAAGCTTCAGTTCGATATTCTATATTCAAAGAAAATAACTACTCACCTGTTTCTCGGTGTAACAGTAAAGACCAATTACCTAATAATCACTTGGGAAATATAGATGATTTGATCGCTGTTTGCCATAATTGTTTAGACGATTGAATGCTTCCTAACTCAACAGCGGAATCAAAAGTTTAGATGAAGTAAGTTTCTCTACGATGCTACCTGAAGTACGTACAATAATTATATAAAATTATATAACTATTATGTTACACACCAGTTATTAAAGAAGTGTCCTCAGTAACTGTATCTTTGTGGTTTGAAGGCGTATCAAGTGTGTTATTTGTGTGTCATGATATTTCACTGTCATGTACAGCAATACACTTGATGTCATTACATTGGTATTACAGTGGCTGTCATTACTAGGGCATTACATTGACTCTCATTACAAGGTCATTACACCTGTCTACCAATGTATCTGTCATTACGTGTCACTGGTGATACATAACACCGCCATTACAGTACGTGTGACTTACATAACAGTGTCCAGGTGAGCAACACAGGTAAAGGTGAGGACAGCGGGTGTTATTTAAAGCTTCGATAAAACTGACAGCAAAAAAAATAATAGTACAAATTCCTGTTTCACAACTGATCTGTTGGTGGGAAAGAAAAACTATATTATTTTATTGGTGTATTATTATTATTATTATTATTATTATTATTATTATTATTATTATTATTATTATTATTATTATTGTAATTATTATTATTAGTATTAGTATTGTTAATATTATGATATAAAAAACACAATCTAACCTAACCTAACCTAGCCTAACCTAACCTAACCTAACCTAACCTAACCTAACCTAGCCTAACCTAGCCTAACCCAACCTCACCTCCCAAGTAACGTTATTGGGTATTTAATCATCTGGCGAAATAATCTTGGGTTACTAATCTTGTGGTGATCCCAAATCAGTATGACACTTCACATAACATACTGTTGTTTCCGTGTCATAGCCAAGATAATTGATACTTGTTAAGAACCCGTCCTGTCTCGCCAGTGGTCAGTTATGTGAACGAGAACCAGTGAGAAACATCCTCTCTCTCTCTCTCTCTCTCTCTCTCTCTCTCTCTCTCTCTCTCTCTCTCTCTCTCTTGTCTCTGTTCAAGTATCAATGGACATGTTTTATTTTAATTGTTATTTTGTCCATTTGTCTTTGTCTCTGTCTGTGTCCGTCTGTCTGTCTGTTTGTCTGCCAGTTTGTTTCCGTCTCTGTCTGTTTGTTTGTGTCCGTCTCTCTGTCTGTCTGTTTGTGTCCGTCTCACTGTCTGTCTGTCCATTCGTGTCTCTGTCTATCTGTCTTCACCTACGTACTTCCCCTAAGTCATTGTGACCCCCCCCCACACACACTTTTTGACCTTCCTGTTTTCCCTTCTGGTCACAACCTTTTTTTGAGGCTTTAACCTTTGTATTTATCTCCATCCAAAGGTGACTTTAACCTTTGTGGTCAACCTGCTTCACCTGCCACCTCACGTCCTCCTGGCTACAGTGACACATTTAACCTCTGCTATAGGTTAGGTTAGGTATAGAGGTGATAAACTGGTCCCCTGCTGTTGTCTTGTTATGGTGTGGGCAACAGGTGTGTCTTTTAGTGGGATGGTGATGGTGGTTTTTAATTGGTTTAATATATTGACCCAGGTTTTAATTAAGAGGTGTGTCGCCGTGTAAATAACTTAGCGTAACTGAGTGAATGATAATTGTAATTGGTGATTTAAATTGACTTTTTTGTGGGGATTTTATTACCACCAATTATAATGGACTTTCAGTATTAATGGGTTTTATTATTAATGGGTTCCAGTTGATAAGTACTATAGTCTATAGATGGAGGAATAACTCGTACAGTACATCAAGAAGGAGAGACGTAAAGCTGAGTGGGGGGGTAATTGAGGTAAGGAGGGGTGTGAGTAAGTGAGGGGGGTCAGTTACACAGGCGGTGGGATTCCTATGGCGGTGTGAAGAAGCAGAAAACTTCCGTGTTTACTACTACCTGTGTGACCAGCCCCACCTCACCCTGCCTCACCTCACCCAACCCCCTCACCTCCTTTACCCCCACCCCCCCCAACTAATCTCACTTCGCCTTTGGAAACAATATGTACGAGAAATATTCATGATATGACCTTTTGGGAATTTGGCCCCACATCCTCGTTTTTTTGTTTGTACAGTCGTCTGCATTTATACCTGGTACAGTGGCTAATGCATTTTGTGAGATGTGGCAACTCTGTGTTTGCTTACTTCTTATTAAAATCCCGGATAGGCCCTAAGGAACCTCCAACACAGGCCAATGTAAACAAACACAGATGTGCCACATCTCACAAAATGCACTAGCCAATGTACTAGGTATAACTGCAGGCGACTGTACGTAATACTCAGTAGTGCCGAGGGCAGACTGGTGACGTCATGATACTTCTACACAGTGTTCCGTTCCGTAACCGACCATGACAACTTGGAGTGTCGCCATGTCCAATGATTATCCAGTTTTCTCTCGGAGGTCAGCAAGCTTAGACACTCGAACGCTTACTCAAATAAGACTTTTTTTTAAAGAAAGAAATGGTACAGTTAATGTCGCTTCTGTAGAGGGAGTTATTTGCCTGCCTTTCCTCACGTCCACCAGACTTAGTGGGAAATTGCCTTGCCTCAAATTAACATCTGCAGTAGACCTTGGGTATTTCCTGTTACATCTCATCCATTTTTCATGCTAGACATTTCTTGCATCATTCCTTAACTTCTAAATCGCCATAACAGTAAATTCTCAATGATATATCGACGTCATCTTACCCAGGTTGGTGTTGTCAGTTGGTCGTATAAGCTAGTGTGTTGTACCGCCGAGCTCTTGAAGCTGAAGATTCACCCATACGTCGATCAGCTGACTCAACCAAAACAACAACAATGACGGCAACTTGGTTTGTTTACCTCTCGACCAGTTAGTTGTTGATCTCTCTTGGTATGTCCTTGACCCCTGTGATACCTGTTTGATACCTGTTAATTAATACCTGTTGACACCTCACACCTGTTATTATTATTATCTATTGTTGTTTAGAAAAGGAAAATGAGATATACAGATTAGTTTTATAAGAACACTTTACTTGTACTGGAAAGTATATGGAATCTATAATAACCTTCTTTCTTGAAATGGATCCACTAAATAATACTACTACTACTACTACTACTACTAATAATAATAATAATAATGATAATAATAATGATAATAATAATGATAATAATAATAATAATAATAATAATAACAGCCAACCAAAACAATAGAACGCTACGGTATATATTATAAATCACCCCATCTCTTTTCTACTGTGTAGGTAGGTGATGGTAGTGGTATAGTGGTGGTAGGTGATGGTAAAGTGGGTATAAAGGTGGTAGATGGTGGTATAGTGGTGGTAGTGGTATAGTGGTGGTAGATGGTGGTAGTGGTATAGTGGTGGTAGATGGTGGTATAGTGGTGGTAGTGGTATAGTGGTGGTAGATGCAGGTAGTGGTATAGTGGTGGTAGATGGTGGTAGTGGTGGTAGATGGTGGTAGTGGTAGTAATGGTAGGCAGATATAGATAGCGGCCCAGAGGTTGATGTCACACAGGTCTATTTAATCTACTATTATTTACCACTTCAGTCGTCTTTCACATTCATCTCATTCAGGATTATCTTTTTCCACCATTTATCCTCGAATTGGGTCCCTTTAATGTCACTTAAGTGTATTTATTGTAGCGTACGATTGTGTTTTGTTTTTTTAAGCTGAGAGACAAAATACTTTATACTTATTGGGTTAAAGGAGCCGTTTCATGGATCTTATTAATTTTCGTTTTAAATTATTGTATGTATCTAATTGTGGTTTAATGTATTGGTGTTATTCTCGACGTTGTGTTTCATCATTGTGACGTAGAGTAACGTAAACCTGATAATAACGTACGTTTATCATAGACTTCTTTTGTCTTGTGTCGCAACATAATTGTCTTAGATTCGTTCTTATAACTGCGCTGCTTGAGAGGAAAACCCAACCTACGAACTTTTGAGAAGCCACCCTTGTGTAATAATATAAATGAGTTAATTAAATGCATTATTCTTGTTTCATCAGTTTAGGGGAGAATATTACGTAAGATTTTTCAGAGACCATAATGTTGTTGTAGCTTAGCATTTCTACATTTCCTGTTTATGGAGAAATTTAATCCACGAACATACAAGAATCCGGAATTTGAGTTGAGAACCCCAGTGTCTCCCTTTGTTTACACCAAGACCTACTGATATTTACAAACACGTGTCTGTGTCTTGTGTAGTGTAAAAAGAGACGTAGTACAGTAATAATGGTTTAACACCACTGAGGGTAATTTAGAATTTAACTAAACAACAGAAATGAACCTATGGCTGAGAACATTGCACTTTGATTATAACAAGTGAGGTGTATTGTGCGTGTGTTTGTCTGTCTGTCTGTCTGTCTGTCAGAGTGACTTTATAGACGTAATCATCGGGGCCAAACAGACAGACAGAATAGTAAGGAAGACAGAGACCAACACCACATGTGACTTTTACCCTGTCATGTAACATAACGAGGGAGATAACATGACTCTCTGTTAACTCGTAGTAAAACACACACACACACACACACACACACACCTAACCTCACCTAACCCCCTACAGGTAGTATTAGGTTGTTGTGATCATTAGGTGACATAAACTGGGGTGATTAATTTTCAGGTGATACTCCTCATAGACTAGACACGTCATGCCTCGGCTGTGTCAACAACTAGGTCACCCAACATTCATGTATTTTTCTTTCTTTATAATCACATCTGTACCGCTATCACCTCCTCCAACAGGTACATGGGTGAGGGGGAAGGGAGGTTAATGCCCTTACCTTAAGCGAGGATAAAGCCCCACCCCACACCCCACCCTCTTGGGAGTCATCAGGTAACATGAACACCTTTAATTTAATACAGTTGAGTTCTTTACGGAAAAATACTCAATCATTAAGTTCTTACGGCAAGTATTGTGTTGTTTGTCGTAGTTACTATTGTGTTTTAGCTTAAGTTATCCAGTTAGGTTGGGTTGGGTTAGATAAATTCCTACGTCTTTAGTTACTAGATATATTCATTGTATGTATTGTAGATATAATAATTTATCTATATTTTTAACTCGGTAAATACTTCTTATAATATCACCTTCCTTCTCCTTATTAAATTATTATCTATACACCTCACTTCAAGGTTTATACTTATGATTTAGTATTTAGTTTCAGACAACAACAACAAAAGTAGAAGAAATCTATTTTTTTATTCACTTAGGAACGCCACATTAAAGAGGGCTCCTATTGGTTGATCTCGTGACGTTAACCGACCAATGAGGAGAGGCAGGCAGGACCCCCGACAGCGACCAAGCGATAATATTTAGTTTATATTAAAATCATATGATAATTATTATTTTTTTATTTAGTGATATGTGAGGTGAGATAACACTTGGGTGGTGAGGAGACGACGAGATAACCGAGAGGTGAGGGGGAACGGGAGGTGATGGGGAGATGGGGAACGGGAGGTGATGGGGGTGACACTGACGCTGACTTACACCGGCTAACCTTGTCTGACCTTAATTGCCACATGATAACAGTAGATGACCTTACCTGACCTTGAATGACACTAGCTGACACATAACACTGGCTGACCCTTGTTGACCTTGACTCACCGCCCTTGCTGACGTCTCACTCAAGTGTCAGTCATATCTCTCTCTCTCTCTCTCTCTCTCTCTCTCTCTCTCTCTCTGTGAATTTATCATTAAGTACTCTAAAGTTTTTTAATCTTAAACCCACGATGAACAAAAGCAGTATTTGTAGTTTATACTAGAAATGGTACCCTGTATAATGTATATCATGGCGTATTATTTATTTATTATTAGGAG
Source organism: Homarus americanus (assembly GCF_018991925.1). Taxonomy (NCBI): domain Eukaryota; kingdom Metazoa; phylum Arthropoda; class Malacostraca; order Decapoda; family Nephropidae; genus Homarus; species Homarus americanus. The sequence continues at coordinate 5,767,601 of NW_024742238.1, read as the reverse complement.
TTGTATTTGTTGTTGTTGTTATTATTGTTGTTACTGCTGTTATTTTTGTTGTTATTATTGTTGTTGTTATTGTTGTTGTTATTATTGTTGTTATTGTTGTTGTTATTCATTTTGTCATTGCTGTTATTGTTGTTGTTGTTATTGTTGTTGTTATTATTGTTGTTGTTATTATTGTTGTTATTGTTGTTGTTATTCATTTTGTCATTGCTGTTATTGTTGTTGTTGTTATTCTCCGAAGAACGAACAGTGAGTCCTCGTGTGTCCGTTATCTCACTCAGGTTAACCTATGGGTGATAATGTTCATCATTAAAAGAGTTATACTGCCATGTGTTTATCTTATCTCCCAGGTGTTTACTCTCGAGCAAGCAATTATTATCAGTGTTACCAAATCACGTCACTTAGATATTAATTCAGGAAAACTAGACAAGACACAATCATCTTCAATTGTTATAACCTTGATCACGTTTGCTGGGTGTTGTTTACATCTCGTCACGGTGCTGGGTGTTGTTTACATCTCGTCACGTTGCTGGGTGTTGTTCATCTCGTCACGTTGCTGGGTGTTGTTCACGTCTCGTCACGTTGCTGGGTGTTGTTCACGTCTCGTCACGTTGCTGGGTGTTGTTCACGTCTCGTCACGTTGCTGGGTGTTGTTTACATCTCGTCACGTTGCTGGGTGTTGTTTACATCTCGTCACGTTGCTGGGTGTTGTTTACATCTCGTCACGTTGCTGGGTGTTGTTTACATCTCGTCACGTTGCTGGGTGTTGTTTACATCTCGTCACGTATACTGTTTACACACCTCGCTAACTGAAGGTGTGTTGACGGTTCACCCTATACACCGTGATGCCTGGTTTAGTAGAGAGACCCTGGCTGCTGGTGTATTACTCTGTGTGTGTGTGTGTGTGTGTGTGTGTGTGTGTGAGTGTGTGTGTGTGTGTGTGTTAGTACCGGCATATGTGATGACTTTTATACTGTTGTTATTTATAGTTGAGATGGACTAAATATACAGAATTTTGACGTCCCACTGAAGAAATAATATGTAAATTTTATACTAGTTGTGTTAGTTTTGTGATGTATATAGTTTAATATAACCATTTAACATTTTTATATCTTCAGTTACGAGGAAGAGTTATCATAAGAACCTCTAAAGACTGTAATAATTCTTGGCGAGAACATATTTTGTCATTTTCTTTGAGTCCTCCTTGATCACGTAAGAGAAAACGCGCAACACATAATTATACGGGTGTCGTAATCAGGGAGGCTGGAGGTTAAGACACACTCACAGCTCAATGTCACGCGTACCATCTATTGTTAATTGACCCCGACAGAAGGTTACCAGCCCTATACATCGTGTTAATTAACCTCAATATGACAAGTTAACATTGTCTTGTGTAATGGGAATGATTTAATGTGATAATTCATACCGTGTTGGGAGAGAGAAGGACGAGGGGCGGGGGAGGGTGGAGATGAAAAGGGAGTGGGAGAGGAGGAAAGGGAGTGGGAGAGGAGGAAAGTGGAGTGGGAGAGGAGGAAAGTGGAGTGGGAGAGGAGGAAAGGGAGTGCGAGAAGAGGAAAGGGAGTGGGAGAGGAGGAAAGTGGAGTGGGAGAGGAGGAAAGTGAGTGGGAGAGGAGGAAAGGGAGTGGGAGAAGAGGAAAGAGAGTGGGAGAGGAGGAAAGTGGAGTGGGAGAGGAGGAAAGCGAATGGGGGGAGAAGAAAAGTGAGTGGGAGAGAAGGGGGGGGTGAGACAGAGAAGGAAGAAAGTCAACATTCAAGTCAGGGGATCTGTTTCTTAGTTTGTCCTTGATTCCGTTATAAGTCAGTTCCATCTCTCATCTTTTTATGTGTGATGGTTGATAGACTAGTGTAATTACCGTACTGACCTAGTTATAAGACCTTAGTTGTTGAAGGGCAGTTATGCTTTATAACACCAACGAGGCTGTTTAGTGACTGGTTTTGTGAAGGGTTGTTTATTTATATCTCTCCTTAAGTGACATTTATTGGTAACTAATATGGTGAGAGTGATGGTGAGGATGATAGTGAAGTTGGTGTGTATCATTATGGCCAATACCCATCAAGGAGTATGTAATCCTGTGGTGGTATACAACATGGCTGCCACCTATACGTCAGAGTTTTCGTCACCCTGAATATTTCTCCAAGGCGATAGTTTTGTTCCGGGTCCATACACACACACACACACACACACACACACACACACACACACACACACATACACACACACACACACACACACACACACACACACACACACACACACACACACACACACACACACACACACACACACCTTGTAATGACCAATACTCCCCCACAAATGGTGTGTATTTTTTTCTTGTGACAGCCGTGTACAAAGTGACGCTGCTATATATGCAACTCCTTATTCCGTCAAATATGTCATGTCATTACCCCCAAAAAAAATCTTTCTTATTCCCCATGACGATGACTAAGCACACTGATACATGAGTGTCAATATTAGTGAACGGATAAGTTAGTGAAGAGCGAGTACGTACAATGAGGAAGTGAATGGTGGATGTGAATGAAAGGGATGAAAGTATGTAAAGAAAGGGAGAGAGAGGGGAAAATATGCTTGAACAGAGAAAGTGAAGTATCTGGGAGCCGCTGCGTCAGTACTTGCCAACAGAGATGTGACTGACCGGCCAAGCAGCGACTAACGAGCCGTTCAGTGGCGAAGAGAATAAATTATAAGACTATATAAATAAATTCATTCATACTATGTAAGTCTCCCATCCCGTGCTTTTTGGTGTTAAGAAAATGTGTTCTAGGGGAAACTATTTACCTTTCTTGATGGTTCAGGTTTTATTTTTATTTTTGTCCTTTTGTATTTGTTTGCATTTATCTCGGAGGGCCCCTTGTATATAATGCGCATAAGCAAGAGTCTAGACTATGAAGTCAACACGGTTAGGTCAGGTTAGGTTAGGTTCTGTGCATTCTCGCATCCATTTTCGTGTTCAGGATCATGACAATATTCTCTCCAGAAATTTTGGTTCAATTCCAACAGTCCGCCAGACATATTTGGAGGTAACAGGTGACAGCTTCATTGCCTTCATCATTGCACTGAGACTCAACCAAACTTAAAAATTTCCTTGTAAGTAGAATTAAGGGGAGGAGGAGGAGGAGGAGGAGGACAATTTACATAAAAACCCGTCCACACACACACACACTAATCTCCCTTGCATGCACTCAATAACTGCTTCAGGTAACATGTAATACTACTACTACTACGGCTTTCCCTCGAGCGACAGTGAGATTAACCTTAATCTGGCGTCTAAAGTGTGATAAACAGATACTTGATCACCCCGTCTCTAGGGCACAACTAGCCCCAAATTCACATGATTGTGTGATAAATATCTCTCTTAACTAAAGATGTAAGACTGTATCTAACTGGTCGCATTAAACTAAAAGAACCAAAATAATATAAAAACAATAGGAACATCGTAATACCGAGACACACTGGACTAAATACGTTCTTTTAGTACAACTTAAAGCATAACATTAATGTGAAGTCCTTGTGAATTCAAATCTTGGACTCTGATTCTCAAAGTCTCTTAAGTTAATTCCCTAACTGAGGATAACTGAACGCACCTAATGAGAGTAAGGTTACCACTAACTCTGTACGTACAGTAAGTAGTAGCACCAAAATAGCCCTGAGTGTATATAGTAGCGCCACTTGCCCTGAATTTATGATGTAACTTTATTGACAAGCCGTATTAAATTATATATAAGCCTATCGTGGTGTATCAGTATGTTGTATATGTATTATACAGCATAAAATGTTCGGCAAGTGTATTCGGTTAAAGGAATATTGTTTTATTTTACTTTACATTAATTACTATGGCTCGAGTTAATTTTTCCCACTTTATTATGGTTTTTGGTTGATGAAAACAGGGAATCTAATTTCATATTATGATTATTAATATAATTTCTGAGTCTGTTTTTCTCTAACTTAATTGTATTCAAGATGATAACTGCAGTCTATTTACAAGCTAACTTAACTATATATATATATATATATATATATATATATATATATATATATATATATATATATATATATATATATATATATATATATATATATATATATATATATATATATATATATATATATATATATATATATATATATATATATATATATATACTGTATATATATACAGTATATTAACACTGTTTCAGAGCTGATTCATAAACAGACTAGTACCAATTGCCAGCTTCATCTCCAATTTGATGATTCTGTACAGCACTATAAGTATATCAAAGGTGTCCTTTCGGATGAACTATTTCTTCAAACAAGCAAATTACCTGTATAGTTCCTTGTATCCTGGGAGGGGTTTCCGCTAGCTGTGAGCTTCCTTCACATACGCCCTAAACTTTGCCCATGTCACGTATGTTGATAATTTTCATACTCTATTAATTGTAGCTTAAAATAAGCAATAAATATATACGTACTAAAGATCAAAATTTCGTTTAAGCCGGTAAAGACCCACAAACGTTTGTATGTAAACAAATTAGAGAGAAAGCTAAACTTCACATCGCGCTGTTGTGATGGTTCCCAGGAAGAACAACATCGCAAACCACAGGTATATAATTGTTTCTTTTGTCTAAACGCAGTGGCTGGTCTGGTCTGTGCTTCAAGTCTTGGAAACACCTATTCATAAATACACTCGTTTAATGGAACAAAAGGTTAAGTAATGCTTCTAAATTCCTATTCTGAATACTCATGGGTGTCTGGATTCACCCCCTTTAACGTAAGGCGTTTGTATAAGAACTTTATTCGCATAGATTTAGTTGTGATTTCCTAATCCAATGTCATAAGCGTGTCTCCGGTGTTGGAATATAGGAACTGACTAATTATATATAGTTACGTTTTCACATTTCTGCTTGCTTGGTCCCGTAACACCTCCCATAGAGTTAGGTAATCTGCGACATTCTATTTCAAGATACTAGAGGAAATGGTTGCAGATCCGATAGCTCCAATACCAGAGCTCAACATTGAGGTGTCCTTGGGATTGACAGGTGGCCAATCCCAAGATGCACAGTAACATTTCGTCAGGGGCCTGAAACTGAGGCAGTGGGGCACTCTTGAGTTTCATGCTTCTTGTTGTTTAACCTGAGTCACATCGTAGTCATTTGCCTCTGACGCCTGACCATCTGTGTCCTTACATGATTTCGTTGTACAATACGTCTTCGTTATATTCCTGAAAAATAAATTTGACCGTGGAAGAAATCGGTTAGGCAGAGTTAAGGTTACATGCCAGAGATACAGAAACTGAGGGTAAATAACCTTTTTTGTCTATATTTACAATTTCTTTCCGTTTTTTTCGTCCCTCAGGCTCCGTTGTGGGTCGTTTGACCTGTGCCCGGGTGGGCTAATTCCCGTAAAAAAAAAATCTAGTTATTCTGCTTGTATAAGTTTTAAAACACAACTGTACCAACAACACAGTGCACAACACAGCAAATTTGTCAAAATTAAACTGATTACAACACAATTTAACCATCCATGATATAACACACCTTGATGTCTTGGATTAAACTTCAGAAATATCACATACAACCCGTACAGCACCTCAATATTATAATAGGCATATAGAGATGCATGTATGATATACTTACCACTACATTGACAAAGGAATGGATTGTGGTCATACCGAAGAAAGGAGGCCTGTGGCCTTAGTTCCATTGTTTTTATAGTCTAGTCGAGGGCAATTTTGGAGCCCAGTAATGTTCTAGTTTCCATTGCTTGAGCTGGCAGACTGTTCCTTGTCTATTATCCTCAGTGTGAAGAAATATTTCCATATGTTCATTCTATATGATAACTTATCAAGTTTGTAATTATGTGTTATAGCCCGTTATCGTTGTTCGTCCTGGGTAAAGAACAGCCGGGTGTGCTGGCGGGTGTGAAGGAAGGTGGCGGCTGTCAGCTGATGATCGCAGTTGTCAACACGGCAGCTAAACACATCAACTTGTTCTTTGTCGCCCATATTGCTGATACCATCACTACCTGCTCCTTCTCGGTGTAGCTGTTGACTTCGAGGAGGCGGCCAAATATACAGTGAGGCTGTAAATGGCGATGCCGGCCTTTGATAAACTTCCTCTGGAAAATGCATTGGAAGATTCTCCACAGGTAACTTATATGGCCATGTTAGTGTAGCAGCGCAGAACAAGACCAAGCATTTGTTGTTTTGAATATAATCCCTAATATGTGTGGTGACACTTGCTTAGTTAAATAAAATAATGTGTATGTGTTCATTTATATATGTTGATCATATGAGTCAGTGTTTAATGTTGTTCTTTTGAAGTGTATTTCCGAATACAAATTTGTTATGGTACAAACCTTTGTGTTGAGGGTAATCAGAGAGGAATCCCAGAAGATTAGATTAGGTTAGGAATTAGTTTAAAGATATAGAAATTTGCCATTAATCTTTAGTGTATTGTTGTTTTGATGTGTAACATGTATTTGAATTTATGTTTTTTTAATATGAAGGTTAGATCCCTGGTGGGGGTGTTCAGTGCAGACGCCCGAGCCCTGCGAGACTACGTGACCACTCTTCATCAGCTCTCCTCTAAGCTCGTTGCTGCTCACAATCAGCTCACTTCAGCCTATCAGGATTTGTCCAAACATTTGAAAGCTTACAAGTCAATTGTAAGTACAATAATTATGTATTTGTTAGGTGCAGTCTTATTGATAAAGGCAATTTTGAAACAACCTTTTGTTAGTCTTACAGCTGTTGCCTTAACAGTGTTGTTTGAAAATGTACATACAGTATGGTATTAATCCTGTCATCTCAAGTTAACCAATTTACAAGTTTTGGTTTGTGTAGAAGTAGCAAAACAAATTTATGACATCCACTTGTTGTGAAATTGCAACATTGCTGCTATTTTATTATAAGAACATAAGAAAATATGGAGTCTGCAATAGGCCGGTTGGCCTGTACATGGCAGCTCCTGTCGAGAGTTTCTACCACTCTCTATCATCCATGAATCAAGTAACTTGGTGATGTATTGTAGGTACCTGAGATATATTCCATAATTCTTGTTCACTTGACTTATTAAAGCAGAAGTCACTGTTACTTCTACTTGGAACCTTTATTAAGTCATTGTAACACTGACGTTCTACAACATAATGGACAGTCACCTGGATTAGCAGCCACATACAGAAAAATATTTAGAAGAAAACTTATTTCTTATTTCAAGAATAAAGCAATTCAGGTGGAGGAATAACACTTTTCTTATTTAGGTTTTTATCCCTAGTTTGTCCTGTAAATGATAATGACAGATATTGCCAACACAAATCCGATTCAACAATGATGCCATCTTGCACATGACAAATGAGAGACGCATCACTAAGTTTAGGAAACTTTCCCTTCAGACAGCTAAAACCTTCAGCCTCTTTGTCTAAAGCTTTGACATAATTTTTCATCAAGCGAAGCTTAATATGTAACAGTGAGAGATAGATCTTGGTAGGTTCTACTTATGGAGTTTGTGTCACATTTATTTCTCCTGGGATAAGATCATTTCTTTTAGGCCACTCTTTCACTGTGTAGTGCCTTGCAGAAGTCCAATCACTTTTATTGCTCCATAGACTTAGTGATGGTTGTGGTAATGTAAGAAAGAAGAAATCTATTATTCATGTCACTAAAAAAGTTTTGTAAAGTTGCTGCTGCTGTTTGTTATTAGTGAGTATGAAGTGGAATAGTGCTACAGATGTATTATTAATGTACACCAAGAGAAACGTTCGGATGATGACCTTAATGATGACAATAATGATGACAGGTAAACAAAGGTGGCAGCAACATGCACAACGGCATTAGCTGTATGTGTTTTTTAGCAAAATTTGCTTTATTCTTGAGGTAAGAAATAAGTTTTTTCTACAGATATTTTTCCAAAGTGGCAGGATAACCCAAACATCTCTCCTGAAATTTTACCTATAAATGATCAATTCCATACTAGTACAATTAAGAGATATGTTCAATCCTTTTCAGATCATCAAAGAATATATTTGCTTTTCAGAAATTCTCGGTGGATAATGACAGTGAGGGAGTTGTGGCATCAACACTTGATCAGTTTGCAGCACATATTTCAGAGGTGAGGGATCATCCAGTTGGCATTGAGTGTGGCTAGATTAGGTTGTTTCTTTGTATCTGGCACAGAGTAAAAAATAATCCATTAAGGTCCTGTTGAACAATTAACGAGAGTTTGGTTTAACAAGTGCAGTGTTTTCGGGTATGCAAATTGTGAGTGAAACAGCTTGCATTATTAGCCTTTGTTCAGTGACCAGCTGAGCTAAAGCACTTGTAGACTTGTTTTTTGTACTATTAGGTGAAGTCAGTGATAGGTAGAACCAGTCTGGCCAGCCACTGAGTTTAGTCAACTTGGCCCCCCCCCCTTTTTTTTTCCTGTGCACAGTGCTGGCCAGTATCACCTGTGAACTTATGCTGTCCACATTTCTCTTTCATCACTCAGAAAACATTGTAGATTCTAACCAAGTGTGCTGCCCTTAATATAGTGTGTTGGTGGTACAGTGGTAAGGCATGCATTTGTCACCACTATGCCAGACATTGTTAGAGGTAACAGGTATGCATCCACAGTGCCAGACATTGTTAGAGGTAGTGTTGAAGAATCATTTAATCAAAATATTATGTCCTTAGTTTTTAATAATTAATTTTAATGTTTGCAGATGAGTTCTTGGGAACACATAGTGGCAACACAAATTGCAGATGGGGCTGTTTATCCTCTGTCAAGATTCATTGATACTGAGCTACATGAGATGGACACCATGTCCACTCTGTATCAGGTGAGTGATCTATTAGCTTGTTTTGTTACTGGTTGGTGTTTAATTGGCTCCAGATAGCTCATACTTTGTAGAGCCCATGAATTACTTTTGATAATCTATTGAAATGATAATAGAAAGTATTTGAAAATGTTTATATCCCTCATATAAGGTGTTGTACTTATGAACAGTAGACCAGCCCTCTCTTCTAACTGAGCTGTACTATGGTTGCTCCCTGTGTAGAATTACTGATATGGAGTTGTCACTTGATTGTTTGTGATTAACTTAGCCCTCAAAATGTTTCCAGAATGCTGGCACAGACCTAGAGAGGGCAGTCACGCGGTACAGTCGGTGCCGTCGACGAGACCCAGAACAAGAACGCCGTGAATCCAACGAGGATGTTTACGTGTCCAAAAAAAAATTTCATCAGGTAAAAGAATGACTATTGATGCAGATAGTGTATGGTTGATAGATATTCTGTACTGTATATGTAGATGAAAATATGGTTATTTATTTTTTAAATGTTCAACTGGTATTGGGGTTTCTATTACGTACTTATTTGTAAACTGCTGGTGAAACCTATTGTTTTGTTGTGAGATTTGACTGACTATATTTTGAAGCTATTCTAAAGCAGAATAATTTTTCATTCAGGCAATCATTATTTGGTACTGGTAAGATGTTCTCTGATAAAGTGCTGTACCCTGTATCATGAGGCATGCATAGTTTATTTTCCTTCATACTTAACGTTCTTCTTTCTCTTCCATTCTATCTCTGGTTTTCATTGACATATTCTTTCCTTTGTCTCATTTACACTCATATTCAACCTTATTTTATGAGCAACTCTTTTGACACTTGATAGGTCATGATGAAATTGAGTAGGTATATCTCTTTGTTACACAGATATGCCCTGTATATGTATACTGTATGTGAGAGAACAGGATATTATCACTGAAAGGGACACTAAAGTTTTCTCAATGTGAGATGATGAAACTGTGCAACCAAACTTCATCCAACATTATTCATATGTCTTTTGGGCTTTTTGTGTGTGTAAAAGTATATTGTAAGCATGATGCATGATCTTATTCAGGATCAGCTTTGATAACATAGAAAAAATGTTCTTACATCTCAGATGGAATTGTCTTTGTGTGGTTAAAACCTTTGTGACCGTTCAAAATAAGTTTGTGGTCATGCTAAAAAACTAGGCAGTTGGGTCTGATGCCAAAAGCCTCGCAGCCATAGATATACTGTACAGTGCTGCCAATAGCTGACAATTAAATTACATGTGCCGGCAAAATTTACCAGTTCATGGCTTGTGTGTGTGCAGTATAAACCTCTAAATACAGGACTATTGTGTGCAATCTCTGTCCATTATTTGGAGGATTTCCCACATTCCTAATCATCAAAATGCTCATTTTACATTGTAATGAATATTTTACTGTATTGTATAAAGAAAGTTAACTTACCCTAATTATGGGAGTTCAGTACTTTTTTTGTTATATTTTCCTGGCATAAAGATGCAGGTGTATCACACAGATATTGCAGATAAAACACACACACATCTCTATGACAATATTTACAGGATCATGTCCAACAACACACTGAGCATAGTTTAAACACAAATATATCGTCAAAGTACAATTTATTAGAAACTCTTGTATATTTCATAAATCACTTTTTTCAATATAAACCCTTCAGATACAGTACTGTATTAAGTTACTTTAATATGCTTACTGGCGTATCTATACACTACATTTTGTATTGGTAGTGGGAGCGTTTGTTCATCTTGAGCCACATAATGAATGTACCGGTAGTACAGTCACAATGAGCTTATAATAGTTTAAACACCTTCATATTTTCTCTTGGCACATTTTATTAAAAATCTATTAATATTTATCATAAATTCATGTCATTTTATTTGTTCAATGACATTTATTTGACATAATTATGGAAAACTTTTGTATGATTATTGACTGATATTTACCTTGAACAAAATAGTTGTATAAATGATATGGGATTGCTGAAAATGAGTGTGGAATGATATCTTACGTGCCAGAGTGAGCACTCAGGGTCATTGGAGGTACATATCTCGCTTCTAACGGCCCACGTAGTGACACAAATAGCATCATTGGCCGGTGAAGGGGTTAATAGTTTTTTTAATAGTGTGAAGTGTGCTTAGATGAAATATGAGGGTGTTTAACAGTTTAAGAAATTCATAATCTCAGTGTGTTGTATTTGCCTTTATCATGTAACCATTGTCAGCCACACCGAGTCTGTCTAGTAAGCTTAAGCAAGCACTAACTGACCCCATGCTCAATAGCAGACAATGTTTCCAATACCAGATCTTACTGGTTGAGTCTGCTAATTATACCAGACAAAAAGACGTCCATTATTGGGAATATACGAAGTCCATTATTAAAGGGGTTCACTGTATTTAGTGTGATGTACTGTATGTACCTTGCATCATAACCTGGGAGTACAGTTCAGTATTAATCATTTGAACAATTGTTTTGCAGATGGCCCTTCATTACTACTCAAAGCTAAATTTGCTGCAGTTTTCTCGTAAGAGTGCTCTCCTGGAGCCTATGTTAGGCATGTTGGTGGCAACTCGAGCACATTACAACATGGGACATGACACGTTGGCTGTTCCTGAAGTTGAAGATTTTCTCTCCAATATTTCTGTTTGTGTAAAGGGGTGAGTGTATTATTATAGTTTTCAGGAAATGAATGAAACAACTTTTAATTGTCTTGACTTGTATTCAGTTGCCATGTCATATTTTGGAGTGCTTAGTATGGACATCTTATTAGAGTACAGTACAAAAATACAATGAGTAATGATCATAACCTAACAGCTGAGTGATTGATGAGTACCAACACTTTGAATTTGATTTTACCCTCATTTTAAGAAAACTATGGCTACAGTAGAAAAAATACACTCAAAACTTTTATCCTAAATGTTCCCTGCTGAAATATGAGTGTGTGTCTTATATGCCAAAAATTACAGTAGGTTAAAAATTCACAAAATATAAGAAAAAAATTGCTCTCTTCAGAAATTCAAGAATCATTTGGCTGAGGACATATTCTGTACTGTAGTTTTTAAATACTTGTTTAAATCAATATTATTGTTGTGACAGCGTGCAAGACGACCAAGCCAAGGAGAGAGAAGACACCCTAGAACTGATTGATTCCATCATCACACAGTCTCAACTCATGTATTATGCTCAGCCTCCCCCAGACCTTGCTGCCTTACCCCCAGACACTACACTGGCTACTAAGAGTGGTTATCTTAATGTCCAGAAGTAAGATAATAAGTATATCTCATACATTCCAGTCCATGAAATATTATGCTGTATTTTGACATGGATAATTATAATTGACAACTAAAAGTTAAAAATATTAGTCATAAATTCTAATCGTTAAGATGTTTAAAAATTGTCAATAATAGTATATTGACTGACTCGGCACCCTTAGATGTATTCTACAGTATAACACGTAATTTAAAATTCTCAATATTCTGTAAGGGTATGGGTGCTAAGGCAGCCCTTGTTCTTTCTTATTGACTTTTCTTAGCAATATATTATATTTTCAGGAAGTACATGGGGGTGATGAGTTCTTGGGAGCGACAGTTTGTGTTTCTAGAAGGTGGTAATCTGATGAGTGTGATGAAGGGCGAGGCAGGTGGTTCACTTCTTCTGGAGATTGACTCATCCACACTTGTTCACGCAACAGACACAGATGATCGACGCCATGTTTTTCAAGTAGCCACCAGCAAAAAGTAAGTGTGATTATATTAATAGTATTTAAAATAATTTTTTTATACTGTATTCTTTCTTTCTCTGAATTTATTATGCTTTAATTAGGTGATATCTGTGTAGCCTTTATTCAAGCTATCCTTATTTTGCTGTTTCCATCTTTCCAACCCTTGTGATCCAGGTAGAAGTGTTTTCCAAATTTACTCATTAATTATAGTGTTTGTTACTCAGTGGTAGAGCATTTGCTTCATTTTCTCCCTCACCAGACCAACCTTGCCTTGATCCTTATCAGTAGCTGTTGACCCACTCAACCTTTGCTTCATACACTCCACCCAACTTTCATATCACAGGTCTGTTCATGACAAGGAGGGCCCTGCACCCTTGGCTCTCATGCCTCAGCCCCTCACCACAAATCACTTATGTACCTCATGACCAGTTCTTGGCCACCTTTCATGAAATGTTGTTTCACTGTTGTACATGATATTGTTGTTCAAAATCATGTTGCAATTATCTCCTTGTTCAGTTTTTAATTACTACAGATATTCAAAATTAAGTTTTGGTATTAGCTTAATATACAAACTTGATATTAAGTAGACATTAGCGTTCATGTACTGTTGTGTTATCCTCAGTCAACTTCTTTGAGTTGTCTCTGCAATTAGGCTAATATTCCAGATCTGTGACTCTTCAAGCATTTAATGACCGTGAACGAGATGAATGGATGTTAACAATTCATAACTTGGCCAAAGATGGCGGCTACATCAAGGACGAGAAAACTGCCCCTGCTTCTCTCTTCTCGGGTGTGGGGCAGTTCTTTGTAAGTATTGAATACACTTTGTTTTATACATCAGGGTAAGTGAGGTGAGGTTGGGTTGGGGTGGATCAGGCTATGTTTAATGAGGGTATGGGGAAGTTGTCTGCTGTTCAGGTCAGACAGGGAAGTGATTTATAACCACACTACCATGTTACTGGTATGTGCTAATAACTGTGGAGTAAATCATTAGTTCTTCCAAAGTTTTATGTCTTATGGGAATGATCTATGACTGAGAGAGACAGAGTATTATGAGCCTATAATGGCAGAGGATGTAATGAATGTCAGAAATTATATTCAGTTACAAAAGTTGAAATTTTTAGATATAATTGATGTTTTAACAGGCAGACAGGTTCCATGCTGCTTCTGCTGCCATAGGTTCAGCTCCCTCAACCCCAACACTTGCTACATCATCCATTTCACCATCATCCAGCTCCTCAGCCACAGGGAGCAGTATATATGAAACACCAATCCCACCAGATACTCCAATAGTATTTGATCTGCTCACATCACCAGAAGAAACCTCAATCAATCTTGATGGGTCAGTATGTGGTATTTAAGTCTTACTATTATTTTTACCTTTGTTAGGAATTTCATTAAATTTATTGCTATACTTTTTACTTAGTTAATCACTACTTGAATATTTCTTGTCTTATAGTATAAAGATATTGATGACTAATCATTGTTTAATTTTACTGAAGAGATGACAGAAAATATATTGTATCTTATTACATTATTATTGCAGTGATGAAGGCAATAAAGAAAATGCAACTGAAGACAAGGTGGTGGAAGAGAGCGAAGGAACCAACTTCTACATTGTCCGTTTCTTGGGTTCCATGGGTGTTAATGTGGATAGAGGTGAGTCTTGGCATAGATGAACTACTGTTACGGAAACTTTTAACAATATAAAGTTACAGTATTTGATATTTGTGCAGTTCATAATATACAGACTCCAGTTTGATTTTACTTAGATTTGGTTTGAACAAATGTAGAAGCTCTATCCTTTTATATGGCTGGTGTAATTGTTTGTGTCTGTAGAAGACAAGTTGTGAAATGAGTAATTTAACAGAATACAGACCTGTTGTGTGGTGTAGTTTATTGTTGATATAAATCATTGAGAAAGATTATATCGAAGAACTTGAATGCTCAGAGGCATGTTGAAGACTGCATGAGATGCCCTACTGGTACAGGAACACAGCTTTCACTATACAGGTATATCTCTGGCAACGAAGTGGATATGTTCACAAAATCCACTTCATTCTTGGAAACATCGTTGTTAGATGTAAATTTTATATGGGGTAAAAGTAGGTTCCAGTCCTTCGTTTTTTTTTTGTATACGCCAAAAATTAAGAAAAACTGATGTAATAAACAATGAAAATGATTCATAGCACATCATAAAATACAATATTATACATTTTATTTACACGAAATAACTCCTTCTATCCTCTGGGCGATGTGATGCTGAGAGTGAGTGACACAGTTGAGCCAGGCAAAGACCCAGCTGACTCAGAGAGTGTGTGGCAGCTGCACTGTGTGTATGTCATGATATCACACAGGGGAGACAGTGTGCGACTGGGCTTATGACGAAAACACAGGTGTTATAAGAGAAAATAGTTACTTAAACCTACCTTAAAATTTAACTACCTAAATCTAACTTGAAAATCATTGGCAAAGAGGATAAAGTAGACTTATATCAGAATTAGCTGCAAGGCACACATGTTTAACCTAAAATAGGCCTAACTAACTAAAATAATAATAAATAATAATAATTAACGGTTTATTGAAAAAAGTTCTGCAGCCCGAAGGCTGAAAATACATTGGACGTAAATGACTTATTACATACATTGGTAGTTTAACAAAAGCCTTCATTAGAGAAAGGTAAAGGAACATTCTACAGTGAACACATAGATTAATGTAGGTATTGAACAGCAAACACGTAGTGTAGTAACTCCCTCCCAGATGGTGTTAGGAGGGGCCTCACGTTGTGTAGTAGTTCCCTCACAGATGGTGTTATGAGGAACCTCATGTGGTGTAGTAATTCCCTCACAGATGGTGTTATGAGGGACCTGATGTGGTGTAGTAATTCCCTCACAGATGGTGTTATGAGGGACCTCAAGTGGTGTAGTAATTCCCTCACAGATGGTGTTATGAGGTGACCTCAAGTGGTGTAGTAGTTCCCTCACAGATGGTGTTATGAGGAACCTCATGTGGTGTAGTAATTCCCTCACAGATGGTGTTATGAGGGACCTGATGTGGTGTAGTAATTCCCTCACAGATGGTGTTATGAGGGACCTCAAGTGGTGTAGTAATTCCCTCACAGATGGTGTTATGAGGGGCCTGACGTGGTGTAGTAATTCCCTCACAGATGGTGTTATGAGGGGCCTGACGTGGTGTAGTAATTCCCTCACAGATGGTGTTATGAGGAACTAAGTCACCAGATGCGTGCAATTGACAAACCGCCTCCACACCTACGTTAACCTCCCATACAGAATACACACCCATGCTCTTCATATTTCTTAATTTATAGTGTTATAATATATTTTCTTTATTTGTAAGTCACTTTAGAGCATTGAAATTATTTTTCCACAACTTTTACAGTTTCATTACATGTAACAATGGCAACGTGTGTAGCCATGTCACAGGCCACAGCTGACTGGGGACATGTTTTGATTGGCTGAAATCAAAGCAAACACCCATGGCGATGCATTCTTGTTGAATTCCACTTGTTTTCCTTGTGTTTTTTTTTTCTAAAAAAAATGGAGGGGGGGGGGAAACGAACTTCATAATTAAGAGGCTTTGTTGCCAGAAGTATACTTGTAAATTAATGAATTATCACTGCAAAAGCTCACTCATGAAGACTCAAACCTAATATTAGCAGACAGTCCCAGGCAATAACCATTCTGCCACCAGCCTAGGTTGTCACCTTGGACTAGCACTTAATAGTGTAGGGTTTAAGCATGGCTTGAAACGAAGCTTTTCTTGCTGTTGTCTAAAATATTTCAAGGTCATACCACCAGGAAAAATTTTGTAATTCATGCCAAAAGCTTATTTTTTGTTCCCTTTTCTGTGTCTCATCTTTTTCCATTCTCTCCTCCTTTTTCTCTTTTCCTTCTCATTAAGCCTTATTCTCTTGCTTTCATGTTTAAATCTGTATACTGTACCTTCCTAGATATGAGAGTACCTAACATTTTCAGGCTTACAATTCTCCTCCTGATAGGGAGCTGTTACATTGGCATTAATACATCCAGAGAACACTGATTAATTTTGTAGATTTTTGTAATTATTATAATTTTCATGTGAGAGAAACAAGACTGAAGGATGATGTTGAATTTGAGAATGTTTTGTATCACCAAATGGTATTGTTGTGGGAAATTCACATAGGAAACTTTTTATTAGAACTACAAAAAAAAATCTCTTTCCCTCTTACAATTTTGATTATGCGAGGGAAATTGGCCAAACTTTTGTAACTTACTATCTACGGTATTTTGATAAACTGTCATAGAAAGGATAGCCTTCCACTTTTAAATAAGAGATGGATTACAGTAGAACCTCTATACACCAGAATTTGCATTTGTCTGACTCTTTGTGCTACTCTGGACCGCTCCTCTATTCACCAGAAATATTTTATAAAGTCCAGAAATCCAGCATCATTCTGGATGGTTTTTGTGTTCGTAGGTGCGGTTGAACATCTTTGCATGGGTGTCACACGGCACGCTGCATATCTCGGTCTGTGTCCTGCTTTCATACTTATAGTGTTAGTGCACCGCACCTCACTACCTATTGTACACTTATTTACGTCAACTTTACGTGTACAGTACCATACATAATTTAAGAAATTGACAAAATTATGTGGAATATCTGTACCTACTTTAAGAAATATGTTAATTAAAAAAAAGAATTGGGTAAGAACAACACTTGTTCCAAGAATACTGAACAATGCTCTAATCAGATATGCTATAGGCCTAACCAGTATGAGAGCTAAGACACTCCATATGTAAACAGGCTGGTGGTGGAGGAGGAACCAGTCATTGCTGTATTCGCCAGGTTTATTTATTGATTCATTTTATATTCTCGTATGATCAGCCTCTCATGATATGAGTCATCATAATTAATATAACATAGGTATTTAGCCCTTAAACCCAGGTTAGGGTGGTGCTGGCAGTACCGTACCACCAACCCCCCACAGGGAAAAATAAAAACAAAGACAACTTTTCCAAAAATAAGGAATTTAAAAAAAAAAAAAAAAAAATGGCGGGAATAGGCAGACGTTCTGGAACGTCACCCGGGGCCTAAGGGTTAATAATAATAAAACTACAGTACAGTATATAATTTGTAATTTAACTTAAAATAAAAGGATAAGCTGCATTGGAAGGTTCACTCAGGATGCATTCCTGGAGAGAACTTTTGGTAAATCAGCTGACAACAGGATCAATATAACATGCAGTACTGTATAGTATAGTACCTGTATTTGGTATGGAGATACATTCTTAACAATGTTATTTATTACCTTTGAGTGATACATGATGGCTCAATTTGGCTGCTTGTGCCCTTAGACAATTGGTTAATGAAAAAATCAGGGTACGTATACGCAGCCGCACAATATACTAAAATATTATTTATTAAGTGCTGGTAAATACATTACAATATTATTTACTAAGTGCTGGAGACAGATGTTGTAGTAAGCATGAGAGAGAAAGAGCGCTGTTAACATGGAAAAGGAGAGTGAGAGCGATCAGCTGTTTGGCTATGTAAACAAGGAATTGAATACGACTCAAATCCAAGGGAACCTAAATAATGTAGGAATTATGGTGAAATTTCATAAAGACATATTAAGGGGTTCTGGGGGAGGGAGCCACCCACCTGCGTTACCTCCCGCCTGCTGCTCCCAGATACACTCATCTCCCAGTTATTTCTTTATTCATAAGGCACATGAGCACATTCAAATAACTTTCCACAAATTCTGTGGTTATCAGTACAGGGTACTTACATATACAGCCACTCCTCGACTTACGACCACCCGGACATACGACCGCCGCAGTCGTACCAAAATTTTTTCAAATTACGTATTTTCGAGTCCTGACGTTAGTGATTGCGCTGTGTACTGACAAAATTTTCGTTTTTAATTCCCTTTAAAATGGCTGGCAAGCTTAAAAGTGAGAGTTTTGTGGTGCTGAAAAGAAAAAGAGACACCCATTTTAGATTTTCTATGTACAACCTATATTATTTTCGCATTTTCGACTTACGACCAATTCGACTTACGACCTGGATTTGGGTCCCTAACCCCGCCGTAAGTCGAGGAGTGGCTGTACTGTAACAGGACAAAACAGTTATATCTGTGAAAACAGTTGACAACAATCAGACTTAAGTCTGATTTTCTTGAAACAGTCCAGATAAGCAGGGGTTACATCCTGCCCCCCCCCCCCCAGACTTTTGCTTTTTCTGGACTGGGTTCTACCCCAATTACTGTAGTCTGGTGTATCAAGGTACTACTGTACTGTAATTAAAAAGTTTTCATTATTGAAAATAGGAAATCATCAGTCAGCATGATGTAAAATATCTCCCTCTTTTTTTTTTCAGTTTCAAGATTGAATGTTGTTTATGAAATGTTTGTATACAGTATTTATATTGTACTTTGCTGATGCTTACTTGCAAATTAGTTTGTGTTCTGCCAATGGCATTACTTTGTCATTAACCTTAAAGAAAATTGATTTTTTTGTCACCTTCCTTTCAGTTGTTTCTTTCATAGATGGTGAGTGATTTTATTCAGTTGTTCAGTTGCTTTAGTGTAATCAGTACTGAGCATCTTGTAACTGCACTTGAAGGTTCTTGTAGAATGTGTAAAGTGCTGTCAGTTCCAGGCTTCAGTTTCAGTTTGAAACTGATCTGCATTTTTTGAGTGAAACCTGGTAAAACCTTCTTGGTCATTTTATTCAAAGTAGTGTCTGTAGTTAGATAAGCCATTTAAGGGATTACTGCTAATGATTTGAAGCATTGGGTATTGACAGCTAGACTGAAGCTGTAGGTGAAGGTATTTTAGGTTATTGTGCTGTTCTTGGCTTCATGGAATATTCAGATTTAAGCAATTTGTTCATGTTTAAAAACTGCATGCCATCATTATTGGAGCTAAACATGGAAATTCCCCTTCAGTTGTGAAGGTCCAACTAAACCCTCTTCACTGAATTAGTATCAGCTGGAGGGAGAAGTGTGGGTTCATTGGATTGTAGCAATTATTATTTTTTTAATCTGTATGGTTGATGTGTTCCTCTTCCGTATATGCTTGCCTAAGATATGGAATATGGGAAACGAAAACATATTACTGTACTATGACAGAGTATAAAACATGTTTAGAATATTTCCTGTGTTTGCTAGTTAATATGCCTACCTGGTGTTTTTAAGATCTCCAATGGAAATTTTACTTTTTTGGTAGTGCCAGATGCATGTTGCAAATATTATATCACAGCAGTGCATAGTCATGTGTGAATAGTGATGTTATTTAGTGTAAAGCAACTTTGTTATGCAGTAAATGCTTGAATATAGAATTACAGAATGGTTTGATAATCAAGTGAATGCAATGTAGTAGTCTATTAAGAGTGTATGTTCGCTGTGCAAGAGACTGTCTTGTCATATCATGGAATTACTTGCAGTATGAAAGTATTACCGGTATGTATTATTAAACTTCATTGCATCATTTTTTTTTATCCATGTTTATCATAACTTATGTGGTGCATGATCCATGTAGTCTTAGGAGTAGATCATCTACTGCCCCATCTTTAACCATGTAGAAGTGACATCATTCTGAAGAAGAGTGTCAGTTCTCAGGTTTACCACAGACTAACAACCTGCCAAGCCTTCAGGAATGAACTACGGGTATTGTCACTAAATCTGTTCTTACAGTGAGGGTCTTATCATCTTGTGTACTTTAATCAAGCAGTGGTTCCTAGTCTTTTTGAGTTATGCACTATACTGGTAGCCTGTGTCTCCACCACCTTGTGTACCGCCTCACATCTAAACTCTTATTGTAACTTTGTTAAACATAACTATTAAGTCTGATAAAATGTATCATTTCAGTGGCTCTTGTGTGCCACCTTGGTAAGCATACCAACTGTTAGGAACCACTGTATATGATGAAAAATTATCACATTATGATTTATCTTGCAATACAGTATTTAGTATCTACTGTATAGTATTCATAATTTTTAAAGGTTAACCAGTAAAAATCATTAACTATTTGCAGTACCATAGCTGATCTACTAATACTGTATTTAGTGACAAGCTGCTTTATTTTCTATAACAAAGGGAATTGAAAATGTTAAAGAAGATAGTTTCATGTTGTTCATTTCACCTGACTGTTCAAAATAGGCATTTAACCTTATGTAGGCTAGAATGTAAATAAACATGCGAGGGCCTATTAGACTATGATGTACATTGATGTTTTGTAATTTGTACCTAATCTTTAAATGATTTAATAGTGTATGAAGTATGGCAAGTTGCCAAAAGTCATTATCATCTCAAAAAACTCCCAAGTATTTCCAAGAACTCAGTTACCCATAAGCAGTCATGGTGACAAGACCTAGCCGGCATGAGCGTGCATTCTCAAAATTTTAGTCTTTTGGGACAATGACATAATGAATGTACAGTCTACATAGGGTTAACAGACAAAGAATAAACTCAAATTTGTGGAACAAATGGTTCCATATGGGTTCCCATTTTTAATTAATTTTTGTAGTACAAATAACCCTCATTATATGTATGGGTTAAGTTCCTTTAAAACCATTCAGTTATCACATTTTTGGATAGTGAATAACATGATAAATAGGAGAAATAGGGTTCAGTTCCAAAATGACAACAAAAAATTATACCTAAACAGAGTTAAATTGGTTCACCAACAACAAAATACAAGAGGTCCTCCTCATCCCAGGCTAATAGGAACTGGAAAATTGACAATTAAAGCTGGGGATTTCTGGCTATAACAGATAATGGAAATACAGTTTGATTGGGACAATAAGATCCTAAATGGCACTCAGAAAGAATATTTTTATACCTTTTAGCATTTGTACTTGAGAATCTGAAGAGCACTTGAGATGTCTATCGCACGTTCACTTTTCTTCCGATGAATAACATCTAATTTCACGTCCAGTCCATAATTGCTACGTTTCCTTTTAGGCAGGGCACTTGGTTTAGCACTAGCACTATGCTTTCAACTCATGACTAAAACAATAGTAATGATTTTTGAAGAATGCACACAAAAAACAACAGAAAACTGCAGGAGGTTAGGCATTGTTTATGGTGGGAAACAACTTAGAGTGAGTGCGCAGTGTGGATATGGGATTGAGCATTGGTATAGTGGGAGATTTGAATCATTCTCTCTTGAGACTTCCATGTTCCACGGATATTCCTCATAATCCTCATCAGTGTAGGTAATTGTTGATCACTATGCCTTCTGAATTTCATATGGGTCTTTGCCTTCGATCAGCTGAAGTTTATCACTGTATTGTGTCCTAGAAATGGTGTCTAAGGAATCTGCTTACTTCTGTTTAGTAGGTTTAGCCGTTTCTACCTCAGGGTCATTCATTGCGGTGAAAATGCATTGATTTTATGAAATCCTAGCTCTTATACGTTACCTTCAAGATGGCAAACCAAACATGGCATGCTGAGTAGGTGTGACATAACTGCAAACTATGATGAGAATTTTCAGATAAGTGAACTTTTGGGTAGCAAACAGTGATATAGTGAGGGATACCAGTAAGTGTATTTGAAGTTTGTTAAAGTGATGAGTGGTTTAGTTGGGCCAGCTGGGATTGTAGTTTTTGTCAGGGTATCAAAGCATGGATTGCACCCACCCACTTACATCACTGCCAGAATGAAAATAATTTATTGTGTTAGGGAAGAAATCTTTTTTATTTATTTCTGCTAATGGAATTTTGGCTTGAGAAAACCTTCAGTCCAAAATACCTCTGGTTGATTAAAGATCTTTATGTATTAAGAGTATGATAAAAGTTCAGCCTGTATGGAAGTTATGCCCCTTAGAATTTTCTCTTAAATGTGTGTGATTAACCTGACCTGTGTAAGTGTAGGTGCCCAACATGATGGAATATATAGTGTCTGTGATGTTATGTGGAGTAATCAGTGTTTTGCAGTTAGAAATAAGTGAATTTCTACAGGCCAAGGCGTAGTCTGTGAGGTGATGAGGAGGATCTTAGCTGCTCGAGCCATCCACAATGTTTTCTCCACCACCGAGCTGCGATTCTCCACTTCCAACTCCCACCTAATACTGTCTGACAGTACCACCAAGGCTATTCGTCTCCAACACAAACTGAGTGCTGTCGCTTATTGGGCCACACATAGTGAAAACCACAAGTAAGTCCCCCCTCGTCACGTACCAACCTTAATGCAGGATTACCGATGGCCGAAATCAAGAGTAAAACCGACTCTGTCTTGTTTGTTGTTATTTATTTATTGTAGCTGCTGTAACTTATGTGATATTCTATGGTGTTCCCTTTCCATAACAAGAAGTAAGAAAAAGTGACATATTCTGTATATATTCATCACCTGGGCAAGTGACAAGAGTAGAAAGTGACAGGAAAGGGCTAAGACAGATAAAACTCCTCCCACACTGTTGCTAATTCCTTGTAAATTTAAAATTTTCTCTTTCTATAATGTATGGCATTACTTTCACTTAAAGTTTGAGGGATCAAACCAATCTCTGATTTGTATGAAAAATTTCAGGTTGGTGGGATACATCGTGCGACAGAGTGAGAGTGGCGGTGCAGACAACACCAAGTTCTCCTGCTTTGTATTTGAGACAGATGGCAGTGGAACTGATGTCTGCACAGCTTTAGGAGTGGCAGCTAAAGCTGCATATGACCAGCTCGTAGAGAAGAAAACTTTCGAGAAAAAGAGAAAACAGGAAACTGTGAGTACCTTTTGTCTTGCTCTTGAAGCAGTGTCAATTAACTCCACAATCACTAACCTTGGCTAAGTAAGTGAATGAAATTTGTTACTGACTTTGTCTCATGCAAATCATTATCAATTCTTGGTTATCAGTTAATAATGTAAAGCTGTAAAAATATCAGTTTTGTATCTTTACAGAAACTCCTGTTGGCCAACATAGCCCAGCTTCCAGACATTGATGATCCCCCACAGGTGAGCACTGATGGTCAGTTCCTTATCTTAGATGGTGACCTAAGTGACTCTGCCCCTAGGACACCTCCTGTTACTACACGTAGTAGTGAGGTCAAACCGGTCCCAGATCCCGTAGTGTCTGGTGAAGGAGAGGATCCAGAAAGTGAAGCCTAGCACTCATGACAATCGTAAGGATTTTAATATCCAATGTGCAAATAGAATGAAGCCTTCTGTTTGAGACAATATTCCTGTTGGCTGTATATAATATTCCTAATTTTCTATATAAAATTAGCAACTCTGGCCTTCTACTTCTCTGAAATTTGCCTAATGAATCTAATGTGATTTGATGATATTAACTATCTTAGTTTCCTTTTATAGAGATGTATTATCTTGGGACTTTGCCCTATTGATGTAGAAGTTACACATCTGAAATGCAGATTACAGTAATAGGCTTTGTACTGTGTCAGGTGAGTCAACAGACTTCATTTTTGTATGTACCTTCAGAGCTCTCTCCTAGCTGGTATTTGCACCATTTATTTATTAGTCAGAGGATTTAGTAATTGGAGGTGTGCCAAATAAATCTCATTGGCTCTTAACCTTAATCTAATGGGGAGCTTCTGGTAATTTGGATATTGAATAAATAGTTTTCTTCATGAACTTTTGAGTAATGAAAATTTTTTGAACTGTTGACCAACAAATTAAATTATTTCATTAATTACAGTACAGTACATTGGTTTTTCCAATGTACTGTATAGTGGAAGCATTGATGGAAAATTTGTAGTCACAAAGTTAATGTGTAAATAATTCTTAAAGTTTCAAATTAGTTATACTGTACCTGTATAGTATAAAGTTGAAATTTTGAATTACTCATATGATAAAGCAACTAAATTGTGTGTCCAAAAATTTAAGCCTTTTTGGTCTTCATAATAATAACTAACTTGATAAACAACTCTAAAATGCCTATTGTATCAGTGACTTATAAATGTGTATAATTTTCCTACTCACAAAGTAGAAATGTAAAGGAAGCAAAGCAAAGCTATCATGAGATGTTGTTCCAAGTGGTATATGGTGATCATTAAGTATGATATTATCTGTTTCTAGTTGTTACAGAGCTTCTCATACTCTGCCACGTACACAGTATGATACAAAGGCAGTAACCAAGTATCGTGGCAAAATTACCAGTATCATATCCCATTCTGCAATGGAAAATACTCTGGTGCAAAGCAAATGTGAAATTGCATAGTGTTAGTGAGTTAGTCGTGAATGTATCGGGTAGCTAATTTTGCAGTAATGCAGGTTATAAAGATCACTGCTTTTATTTAAGCAGTCATTTTTCAGGAAACTGATGTTCCAAAGTTGTAAAAAAATTTCATTTCCTTCAATTAGTTTGGAAAATTTTGTTGGTCCTCTATATTATGATTCCATAATCTAGTACAGTATATTAAACCAAAGTCTCTAATGTGTAATGTGTTAAAATCAAATCAGCAGTAGTACAAACAATCTACAGTAAATCTTAGTGAACCGTCTTTAACCTTAAGTTAGATATTTGTTTCATATTTAATCATAGAACACCAAACTTTTAAAGTGTATCAAAGTAAATGTTATCATAAAGCAGCAACAAGGTTGTGTTATTTAACATCGAAATCTTTTATGTGTCTTAATCCCCTTTCTCAATGAAAGGAGTCAAATTTGTAATGAAATTTGTCTAAATCTGGGTATCTTAAGAAACTGAAAACAAGATAATTATACTATACAAAAATAACATGTATACATACACCTAATGCATATTAATAATAAAGGCTAAAATATTTGATTATACTGTACTGTAACTGTATTATTTTGATTTTGTTGGAATATGGAAAATTATCACAATCTTGAGCAAACAATACTTTTGTGAATTTGTAAATGAAGTTGACATGAATTAAGATGTTGTGTGAAGTGTCAGGTGGCAAATGTACTGTAATTCACACTTTGTAGCCAGATTGTCAGTAAATCGATCAGTAAGGAAAGACATTTCTTAGGCTAGCTAATGCAGGCAAAATTTTGAAATAATGTTCTTTAGCAAACATTATGTATATACAGTACTGTATGTGGATAGATAGAAAGGAGCATTCTTGAATTATTTTTTATGGTAAGATCCTCTTAGAAATTTGGAATAGTTTTTGTCTGTAATGGAAATGATGAGAAACACTTATAACAATACAGCATTTGTTCTTTATCATTCCACTGAAACTTTTGCATTTTATTGGAAACATTTTGTTGGTCTTTCTCACCATGTCTCTTTCCTTACTTTACATTACCTATATCTCATGTTCATGGTTGAGTGACTCATACTGTACATCTCATGGCCTATTGGTCATGTGGGCTACAGTCTAAATAATCTTTAACCTTACCTCACCTCTTGTGCTTCAGTGTCATGGTTAGGTTATGTAAAATGGGATTAGGCTGAGGCTTCTTTCATCAGTCACTATCTCGCGTTCATAGCAGAATGACACGTAAAGTTTCCCCAGTGCTTTTGGCAGCTGACAATCTCCCACACCCTCAAATATTGCTAAGCTGTGACAGAGAGAGAGAGGGGGGTGTGACTTAAGGAATTTCGTCATAATGGTTTATCATTTAAATTATAAAGTGGTTGATGTTGGCTTGCCTTAAGAAATATGATTCAAGGTAAATGTGAGGCTTACTTCAACAGGTATGCAGCCATAGATATTTTAAATGAAAAAATCAGTCGTGATATCAGAAAGCCAAGTTTAACTTTGGTGTAAGGATGATGGCTTCATTTAGTCAGACATGGCAGTGCAGGTGACTGGATTAAAATGGGGTTAACTTTTTGTGCTTTGGAAGTTGAAGATGTTAGAAATATGTGTATGTGTATATGTGATGTTTCTGCTTGGTATATCAGTCTTTTTTTTTTTTTAGTACCATCTCCCATACCATTTATCAACAAAGTGAGGTTTCTGCCTCCCTTGATCCACTCTGAGCAAATGTGGGAGAGAGAGAAGAAAGATAATAGGTAGGTTGATCTCTTTATGTAGCTTTAATTACTTGTCATGTATACGGTAGAAATATTCATTAAGATTGTAATTTAGATTTGGAACCAATGTCTTACTGATATAAGTTTCATTGGCAAGGTTTGGTGCAATTGACTATCATGGAGGTTGAGGATGTGAGGAAATAAGTGCAGTGTTTTGTCGTGCTACTTCTGCCCGCTCCTCTCACTGACTACACTTGTTTATCTTGCACAACTATCCCGAACTGGTTCCCTTCTTTTTGAGGCATTTGATTCCCATGATTCCCCTATACACCTTCACAAAAATAGAAGAGGGGGGGGGGGGTGAAGATAAGGCAGATAGGTAGACTTTCCTGAGCTAAATTGGATAATTAGGACTGTGTGTGAATACATCCCTGGTAATTTGTATACCTGATAATTTTAAGCATATATTTTTTTTATGCTCACTGCTATTACTAATATATTTAGATTAATGACTAACCCATGTTTTGAGTTTGTTAGCTGTTTTCATCATTGATGGTGTGAAGATAGTCAGAAACTTAGATGCTGTGGGAAGAATATTTCTATGCTACTGCTTTGAACCCAAGAAGTACAGTATAGTACTGTCTTGTCAACCCCTAAAATGACTGTCATATACCTGTACTGTATGTTTAAATAAGGATTAGTGGTATACATCAGCATTTACATTTTATGGGCAATGTTTATGTAATATAAGTGTGATGAACGCCTTGTATTGATCTTAAAATGTTTGTTATAAATTACAACAAAAGAAAGTTCTCCTATTTTAGTCTGACTGATTTTTTTTTTCTGTACAGGGTTTCCATAAATTATCTGATCCATTGAATAATTCAAAACTTCAAATACATATTTTGTTTTTGTTTTTTGACATTAGAGACCTCCATATGTAAACTATGTTCTGTGTATGTATTATATCTTTGAGGTACAGTATTGAGTTATATAAAAGGGTCAGGTAATTCATGAACATCCTGTATTTTGCAACAATGAAAATTAATTATAACAAATGAAGGGAGAATCTCAGTAGGTCTTGCTTCTGGTCACCCTGCCCCAGTATCAGGAAAAGGCTTGCAAGAGTCAAAAATAAAAATGAACATAGACTACGTATTACAAAATGCTCGAGTAATGGCTATATGGTTGTTAGGCAGCTAACATGACTTGGGGATTAAACTCTCCCCTAGATTATGTTTACTTATTATTTACAAAGGGAAATGCCATAAGTCATTTTATCTAATTGTTTCCAAGTCATTTCCTGCTATGGCACAGGTTATCCAGGATCACAAGCTACATGGTCTCTCATCATTCATTGTCTTCGTTTGTAAGTTTACAATAGATGTTGTAATTCTTATAACTGGTATACTGTACTACTATAATTCCATGTTTAATGTGTTAACTTATTATGTTTGTTGATTTGTATAACCGAAAGTAATTTGTATGTTATAGAGTTTTGTTTAAGATTACAATATGTTCTATTATTTCTCTTCTGTTTATTGTAATGAAAGGTGATGGTTGCAGTAATGAATTCTTGAGTGGTTTATTGTCCATAAACTACTCAAGATTTTGTGAATATGATTAAGACACCCTATTGTTTGCTGATACAAGAATATTAATACTTTACACCTGCATAATGTAATGCCATGGGTGTAGTCAAATCCAAGTCAACCAAAGAAGAGCACTGTATTGATCAGATTATGAATGATAAAAATATTCATCAGTGACCAAAGGAATAACATATGGTCAGGCTTGTTATAAATAATCAAATAATATAGTATGGTCAAAGGGAGTCTATATTATCAGCAACATATTCATCATAATAACCTTCAAAAGTACTGTACTGTATTATGATTACTGTGGTATGAAAAATTCAGTGAATCATCTGGTACTATACAGGATATTATACAGTGAGACCATAGCAAATTGGCCCGAGTCAGCAACACAGTTATATTCACTGTCATTTGTTCTCCCTAACTGCTGTAACAGATGTGTTGTGGAATGAGAAATCCTATCAGACCCCAAGTGTTGCTGGAGTCAGAAAGAATGATTGATGGAAGAGCCTGTGTTGTTATTGGTTCATGCCACACACCACTATACAGTATTGGAATGCTGTTTGCAGGGATTTAAAAAATAAGATCTACAATATTGAATCTTCCATATCAGATACTGTACGGTATTGAGATGTAAATTTTTTAATGTCAGTTATGTATAATGTTGAATGGATAGCAAATAGTTTACATGGTCTTTCTTACAACTGACCTTAACATTGTGAAAGACGAGCATCCTACGTGAAGGTGTGTGGAGAGGGAGGGAGGGTGGGAAGGAGAGGGTCTACTGGCTCAATGTTTAGTCATTTATGTAATGAAGTTTCAGTCTTTTAATTTTTAAATGCAAGGTGGCTAATTTCCTGTCAACTTGCAGGTTTAGCAGTTTATTTTTCCTGATATTTGAAAACAATAATGAAGTTTACAGAGCTTGAGTCAAATAAACAAATAATCATCAGTTAATTTACATCTTGTAAAAGGGTGGTAGCATTCAGGTCTTGTAAGATTCAACACACTTATTTGCTCCAGTACAGTAATCCTTCTACCCTCCTCTGATAAAACCAGATAAGAAGACTGTACAGTAATTACAGTACATATTAATGCACACGGCAGGAGCCTAGGTTATAGATGCCTTATCCAGGAAATGGTATTGAAGGCTACAGAGCATTTTATTTATAGCATAGTTTTCTATTCTGATTGGATTTTCAACAATATAAAAAAGAATTTGTTATACCGGTATATGTTCTATCAAAAATACTTGAAAACTTACATCAAAAGTGTATCTGTCCCTCATAGAATGATTTAAGTACAGTATATATTAAAGTTTCAATTCATATTGTAAGTCTTTGTTGTGTCATGGTGGGTGATTTGATACTGTGTAAATTTACCAATTTGTTATTATGTAACTTGAGAGCTTAATTATACTGAAAAACACCAGAAATAGGGTAAGTAGACTTAGATTTGGAATTGCCTTAAACAGTAGATGATTGGTAAAATAGGTCCCAGTCCTTGAGAGTCCCAATCCTGGTGAACTGTATTACTTAGGGTGGAATCTATTAGAACTGAGGCCAATTTGACCCACAACCATACAGCATAGTTGCTTTATTAGAAGAAACTGTATTAGAAATGGTTACATTAAAATGTTATCTTTAGCAGCATATTACTGATGTTGGATGGTGATGTAAATACTGCTTTTTATACTGGCTGACAATTTTTTGTAACATTTTGGAAGCATTGCATACTGTATATGTAATGGCAAAATAATTGATAACTCAAATCAGCCTTTGCTCTCAATATTCTGAAAGTTATAGTAAGTTGTATTTTCCAAGTGAAGATCAAATGGGTTCCAGTTCTAATAGGTCCCAACCTAACCAAACCATTATCATTGAGGTCCAGTCCGAATGGATTCCTCTCCAAATAGATTCAAATCCTAATGGTAAAATTTAGGTTTATTAGGACTTGGTCCATTTGACATGTGATCATTTTTCCACACTAATGATAATTAAAGACAGAAAGTAATGTTGGAAAGGCATTCAAAGCTTCAGTCATGATTTATTTAAGTAGAAATTGTGAACTAAATGCTGAAACTTAGTGCAATTAGTTATATAGATGAAAGAAAAAGTCTTAAAACAAGTTGAGTCTTTGGCTGCCATATTGCACTGTAGGTACAGACCCTCAAAACTGGATCTCAGAAAGTTAAAGATTTTTTAAAGTTGGACATTATCTTCCTTGGGTTGGGTTAAATTTTCTTCTCTTGCCTGTTCTCACATAGGCCAAGTGACTACCATAATATTAATTTGCAAAACTACGTGAAAACAATAATGATCAAGATATTAGGCTATTTATTCAATCGGACAATAATCGCAAATGAACTCTCTACCTCTGGCAAATGTCACAACTCGCTAGAAGCTTCTAAAATGTAAACAAACCCATTTACTGTAACTCATATAACAAATTTTCTTTGTTATTTGAGAAGTAAAGCGAACTTTTACATAGTCTACTCGTAGGTCTGGGGTAACATGGAGGAGCCAGGACCCAGGAGACCAGAAAATCCTCAAAACCAGTTTGGTCTTGGTCCCAGATTTGAAGGTCTATATTTGTAGTTAGATTTTGCATCCTAAGTACTGTATGTTTCTAATATATTAGATGAATCACTTTCATTATAAAATATATATATTTTTTCCCATTTGGGTGACTTTTAAGTCAAGCATTAGTGAAAACATAGAGTATAAAACCCTAATTATAAGTAAATTGTGCATATAGGCAGTTTAAACTTTACCATTCATTCATTTGGGTTATCTAAAAAGTAGTTACACTGTAGTCTGCTTGAAAGCTGGTGTGAAGCTAAACAAGTGATCAGTTTTGTGAGGCACAGTTTGTAATTATGATAACAGCTGGTATGTTTTACCTTCAACCTTTGTGGTCGACTGTTCTTCATAGAGATGTACTGCATGAACAATTGGTGGTGTTCTTGTCAGTTCTGTGATTATATATACGTACAGTATATGTACACATATATTGCATGTCGCTGTTTCTTGCTTGCTGTGTACTGTAGTGGGTCTTTACATAATGAATTTGGGGGACATTCAATTGCTCTTCATATAATTATTCCAACATTTGGTGAGGTTTTGAATAACTGATTGGGATGTCACTCTCCAATCTAACATGATATTTAGAGAGTTCATACTATAAAGAGGAGCATAAATACCTGCACAGTATATTTCATATAAACATGTTGGACAAATTACTTGAACACAGGAAGAAACTATGAACTCACAAGAATCACATGTCAGATTTCCACAGGAAGCAGGATCTTGATGTGAATGATGGAATGCTAAGATGAAACCTAAGCATTTAGGTTACATTACGGTTGGTTGGTTTGTCATTGAATATATGGTATGTGGGAGATGTCTGTACTGTAGTGCCAAAGGAAATGAGACAAAATGGAAAATTTATCCTGACAATGTTATAATTTAAAATTAGTTTTTCCTGTGTTCTAGTTATTTACCTTATGCAGTACCTGTATGTGTGATACAGTATACACTACAGGTGTCCCTCCAGTTTTGGAACTTTTCGTTTTTTGGGTAAGAAATTTTTAGTTACGGAACTTTTAGTTTTCAAGTGAAGGAATTTCGAGTTGTGAAATTTTGATTCACAAACAACTTTTCTGGGGCATAACTCCTCTGTACCTTGAGGGATGCCTGTATTTCAAATCACCTTTATATGAACTGTTTGAAAACTGTCGAATTGGTCCTTTAGGGTATACTATACTGTACTATAGTATATATATATATATATACCGTAGTGTATACTGCTTATGTAAGTTAGCTGAAACTTTACCCAACCATCTTGCAGAATTCTTCAAGGCATGTTTCAGTCACTGGTGTTAGGTCATCAACACTTGAAATTGAGGACACACAGTCCCTAGCTAAGATGTACGTGCCACCCATTTTGACAATGGGTAATGGTGTATACATTATTGACAAATAGATTAATGAAAATGGGAGCTGTATATAGTATTTTTAAGGAGTATAGTTACTTTTATATTAAATGGATCACAAGAGTAAAAAATAGTGTAGTTTGCAATGTTCACCTGCTCATGTGAAAGTGTCTTCTACCGGCTTGTGTGTTATTTGTCAACACATCAACTTTAATTCACTTTATAACTTACTATAGATTTATATAATTAATTTCAGTTAATTGAAAATTTCTTAAAGAATCAATAGAAAATAACACTCAGGATAAAGTTATTTGCAGTCTTCACAATTTTGAATTATGAAATAAAATTTAGGGGATTCTGAATATGTTTTTGGAAGAGTCATATAAGTACAGTATATACTTTATTGCTGATTATGTAACATGCACATACAGGTATATACGTCTATCCTAGTTGCTCAAACAGATGTTGTTTCGACACTGTGATGTCAAGGTTTCGACTTACTTCCATCCGCTGATAACAAACAGTCGTAGCCACATACCCCGATTACGCCACCTAACTGTGCTCTTAACATCAGAAGACTTCACTTCCAGTTGTAGTCACCTCACGACGGATTGACGGTGTGGGACAGTGGCTAGGGTAGACGTCCTCCCATGACCCTGTATAACAGATCCCCGTTGAATAGAGTTGTGTTTTCTTACACAAGTGTTTAACTACTCCCAAAACAGTTCCCAGGATACAAGGAATAAGGAAGGTATGGACAAGAGATAGAGGACACTGTCTACCAGATCTCTTTGGACTCCCAGATAGTTATACAAACTCTACAATATATGACATTATATTTCTACACACCCAACAACCATTTGTTTTCATAATAATTATCTCTTTCTTTGTGAAGTCACTCATGCCACATATAATTGTGATATCCATTACATAAACTAATGCAGATATGGATATACAGTACTTGTACTGTGGACAGTATTGGTTATTAGCTTTGACATCTAAAACCTCTTGGGATGCGTCCTTTATGCATTGGAGATTTGTCATTTATGCGATATAGTTTTGCTTTTGTTTTCAAAGTCAAAAAATATTTACAGTGCCAAGGAAGTTAATATTAAATGGTTTAACATTTATGACATAGACATGACTGCTGTTTAGAAATGATTAAAATCAATTATTGGTTTTGGCAACAAGAAATTTTCTGCCACTTGTACAGTATATAACTATCAGACATGGGAGAGAGTAGATTTACCAGTATCTTCGTGTGCAGCCATTTCATAATACTGTACAGAGGTTATTAAAGGTTTAGTAACATACAAGGAGTCTAAATTGGTTACCTACGGCAGGACACTATTTTTTACGTACTGTATCTGCTCGTCTTTTTCGTACTGTATAATTATGCTTGTTTTGTATTTTGTAATAGTAGTGAGAGTTACACTTTATTTTAAGAATATGGAATAACCAAAGTGTAGAAAAATGTGTATAATAGACAGGCTCTTTCTTACAATATTAGAAGCTCTCCTAGACATAATTCTCTCATTGATCTGAGATACGCTGTGATTTGAACCTCTTCATTCATTATCATCATAATTTGTATTTTATCTACTTGCTGTTCTTATTTTATACTGCATAGTAATTCCATTGGCAATCATATGTATTCATTTTATCCTAAGAAATTTGCCAGTGATAATCCTTTTGAATATTATAAAGATACACCATTGCTGGTCTCATTGATGATTATCATATCTAGCTACGGTATTTGTTTTATTTGTAAAATATACAAAGCGGCATCAACAAGTATGAAACTGGAGAGGTAAATGTATTCTTAATTTTTTGTAATACAGTAGACCTGTTAAGGTGCCATATTTGTATACTGCATTGAGAAAATTTATTATTTTCATTCACTTATGCTCTTTGTTCCTTATCAGTTGCAAGCTGTTTGAAAGGTTGCTCTTTTCTCAGAGTCTCACAGTCAGCAGGTACTGGACACATACTGTTTGCTCAGGGGCCTGACTGTACCCACCATCTGCCAGTGGTGAGAGTCAAAGAAATGAATGACCTCCTGAATGGTTAACAAGTTGACAAGGGTGAATTGTGTAAGGTAAGTTGTCATGGAAATACTGCAGTAACTCTTGTTTGTGGCGTCACCTAATGTACCGTACGTTAAAGTGTAAACTTTACTGTATTTTTTGTAACGATTAATTAGAAAACAATTATTTTGTTGTATCATTAATCAATAACATACTAGTCATTAAAGTGTGAAGTCTTATTAACCCCCAAAAAACTTTGTGACATTGTAGCTTAACAGCCATTCCTTTGACTGCTCCAGAAGCTGACAGTGATCTTTCTGTAGCTCTTCACTGTCCATTTGATATTTAATTTTCCCAGAATAACTTGGCACAGTGTATATGCCAAGTTATTTAGTGAAGTTCTTTCTCTCTTTCTCTCTTCCCTCTTAATCTCCCACATATTTCAGGAAGGAGGTGAGTTTGAGTGTGCAGTGAGGTAAAACAAAAAGTAAGGAATCTCTAGTATTCTGTTGATTAGTACTCGAGTCGATTTATTGGTCTCTATCCATTTAGGGCTCTACTTTACTTTATCCTCTTCATCTCTGATCGGCTTGATAGCAGCTTGGACATAGGTCACATCTCTGTCTTGCACTGTTGGCAAGTATTGGGCATGTGATGGCTCAAGAATGTTTCTGTATCTGTGCCAATGTTGTTCAAGTCTTGTGTTTAATGAGCTCACACTCGGCACCGTCACAACACTATCTAGCAGATTAATCCAAAGAGGACCCTGGTCTGGGATCTGGCACCTTGTCCAATGCCCTATCATCCAAGGCCTTGCTCACTTTTCCCTTCCCCGTCAGCGACAGGCCATGTGCACCTGTTGTTTTTCAACAGTCTGGAACTAGCTTTGAGTAAGTCTAGCATTTTTTTTTGGGGGGGGGGGGAGTGGAAAGTTAAGTTTATTGTTTAAACACACTCAAATGTAATTGATCCAATTAAACAAATATGTTTGCTTGCGTTTTGATTAACAAATTTAAATAAATGTAATCTTGCTTGACTATTAATTTAGGCATTATTGAAGAGTCATCAGTATACACATGAAAATGCAGTAGTTCAATTTAAACTAAACCAAAAATCCAAAAGTTAAACCAAGCTTGATTGTATGCAGTAATTTGAGAGCAATAGGTCACATATAACTATAAACGTAAGGCAGTGTCGTAAAACATTCCTTGAGTTAATAATTTATACTGTACAGTACATTTACAAGGACCCTTCTACCAGAAGATCTATTTTTGGTACATATTTTAATTCGGATAGTTATTTAACAAGAGTCTACTCAGAGTAATATCGACGTTAAAGTAGTTCATATTTATTTATATATGCCTACAAAGCTATTTATAATTTATTTATAATCAAGAAAGTAAGTGTTGCTAGGACATTATTAGTGTGTCCTGGTTAACCTTGGATGTACCCCAGCGACCGACCCCGCGTCGTCTGCTGCTCGTGTCCGCAACTACTACAAAAGGCTTCAATGGAATTCTTTTACACATAACACTACAGTAGTCAGATTTATCTTTACTAATCAAAATAGGAATACAATTATGAATATATTTAATAGTATAAAGAGGATGTGAAAAACTAAATTCATAATAAGATATATATCGCAGGAAAAGGTGATTGTGGAGAGCAGGAGTTAGGACGGTGGCAACAGCTGATGGGTTGAGGTGCTGTGGCAGGGAGTCTGGGGACGTGATCAACTGTATTTGCTCTACTCTCATCGGCAAGATGTCACTCACGTGCTTTACTAAGTCAACAAGACCCTTTGAAGGCCAAAAACCTGGTACCAGTGGACTAAGGAAGGCTGTCAAAGTCTTTCAGCAGGTAAGCAATATAATGGGTATCATTTTCAGCGTTTGGCTCTTTTAAATCATCCACAATGTACACCATGAAGTAACCACTGCCATTCACATATCTATTCACAAGCTTATTATTCGTTGGTTCATTTTTCCACAAATGTTCTTTAGATAACAGTAAGTAATAAAAAGATATGACTGCACAGAACCTAATAGGCCCTGACCAAACCAAAAACCTACCGAATTTCCTAGCCTGAGCCCCCCGGACCGGTCCGACTAATTACCCAAATGTACCCAAATATAGCCGCAATGAAGTCAAATAATGGTCCTACATGAATAAATCGGACTGCTAATCACTTCTCGACTAGTATTTGGTGTCACAAAGTCACAAAAAATTGGTAAACTTAATTTAATCTGAGTTGTGTTAGGTTAGGTTAGGTACATGCACTTGATCTATTAACTCAGATTAAATTAAGTTTACCAATTTTTTGTGACTTCTTGACACCAAATACTAGTCGAGGTTAGGTTAGGTTAGGTTCGGTACATGCACTCGATCTATTAACTCAAATTAAATTACGTTTTCCAATTTTTTTTTACTTTGTGACACCAAATACTAGTCGAGAAGTGATTGGTAACCATTATTTGACTTCATTGCGGCTACATTTGGGTAATTAGTCAGACCCCCCTCCGGCATATTAAACAGAAAGAACTTATGGTAAGGAAATGTTTCGACATCCCCCTCTGCCCATTTTG
This sequence comes from Homarus americanus, assembly GCF_018991925.1. Classification (NCBI taxonomy): domain Eukaryota; kingdom Metazoa; phylum Arthropoda; class Malacostraca; order Decapoda; family Nephropidae; genus Homarus; species Homarus americanus. The sequence goes on along the minus strand of NW_024742238.1, from coordinate 5,730,998 downwards.
CACGTCAAAACTGATATCTCACAAAACACATCCCTCTTACACTGATTGTATGTTTTCTGATGCAAAAAGAGTTTTTATCTTCACTAGATAAATTTTGTTGGGTTGCTGCTAAGGTCGGACCACTCTGCATTTTACCCATCTGTTATCCAGGCAGTTTGGGTGCATAACCTCCTGGCCCAAACAGTCCTGCTGGGGAAACTTTTTATTTAGAAGGTGGTCTGAGAGTGTAACTTAAACTAATCCCAAATAATATTATACCCTTCACACTTGGTCCAGGATTATGATACAGTGTTTTACTTGCCGTTAAAAACGTGATAATTTTCTCGCCACATTTTATAACAGTACACAATATGTGATGATGTACCTTGTTGAAAGTTATTTTAAATTGGCCTCCATATCTAGTAATGTTTCACTTTGATTCATGTTTAATGTGACACTTAATGTGAATTCTTTTCCACAGGAAAATTACACTGAAAACTTTGTACAATGTATCCTAAGTGCCATGGGTGGTTCCTTGACGGGCTGCACACTTGTGGTTGGTGGTGACGGCCGCTTCTTTGGAAAGGAAGCTGTGGATATTATCATCAAGATGTGTGCAGCAAATGGGGTATGTTTATAACAAGTGGTTCAGTTCATCCCAAATAAAGTAACTTGTATGAGAATCTGTTAGCACTAACTAATTACAGTACTATATTATCATAATTTCTAAGGAGCTGTACTTTTTGATGGGCCATTAGTTTTTGCCAAAACATGATGATAGTGAAGAAATTAATGACAATAAAGATGGTGGAAATGATTGTCATAATGTTAGTGAAGAAGCGGCTGGAAAGGAAGTGGCTCGTTGAAAAGTAAGTGATGGAGAGGAAATGCTTGATAGCCAACAACAACAAGTAAGAGACAGGAAATGGAGAAGGTACAAAGGTGAAGTAAGGAATTTAACATAACTCTGGTATTACACCAGAGTTAACCATGGTACCCTGGTCTACTGCAGCACCTCAGTTGAGAATCCTTGGTCTATAGTAAGGTTATATGTTGGAAACTGCCATAAATCTCTTGTAAGTAGGTGAAGGTAGAATAGAAAAGCAGAGGAGGGTCTCCCCACCCCCAACTCTCTTGGTGTCATTGCCAGCTGTGTACTTTACTGTATAGATGTAGAAACATGAAGCAACATAAAAAAAACATGAAAAAAACTTTTTCTTGGGAAAGGACAAGTCAGTGGATTTATGATCATACTTTTCATGCTAACTCAGAGCTACCATTGGTACCTCAGTGGATTACATTTTTGTAACTGATGAATTGAACTCTCAAAATCTAGTGATCATTATCTTCATTAACATTTTACACCCATTTTCCGTGCTTGTGCGACCAGTTCACCACCACAAACTTAGGTACATCATACGTGGACACTGCCTAAGTTCACCAGCTCAGAAACTACAGCAGAGACTAGGGGATGGACACAGCTCTGGTGACCTGGTTGCCATCAGGCATGTTGAAGTAATGCTTGAAACGTATTTTGAAATAATTTATTTAATTCGTAGGTGCGGAAAGTGATTGTAGGTCACGATGGCATCCTGTCAACACCATGTGTGTCTTGTGTGATCCGGAAATACAAAACTGCTGGTGGTATTGTCCTTACTGCCAGCCACAACCCAGGTGGACCAAATGCTGACTTTGGCATTAAGTTTAATATCTCTAATGGAGGTAAGATTTTCAGAAAAATTTAAATAAGTATCATGGAACTACAGTATTAGTTAAGTTGGACATGATGTCTTTCATATGCTGTACAGTGGTCTAGGTTTGTTTCTGTACTTTGAGGTTGCTTCTGTCTCACTTTACTCAAATAGGAATATAAATTTCTATGAGAAGACTCTGACAAAATAAAGTTCAAGCGTGATCACAAAAAGTAGTGAATATAAATAAATATAATTCTATTCTCAGGTCCTGCTCCGGATGGTGTCACCAATGCTATATATGATCTCAGCAAACACATTGTGGAGTACAGAATATGTCCTGAAGTCAAGTGCAATATTTCTGTAATTGGAAAGCAAGAGTATGTGGTAAGGATCTTAATTTCATATTCAGTATACTTGTTGTTCAGGTGATGACAATCAGAGCTAAGTTGATAAGTGCCATAGAAAATTTTACTCTAGCTTTTGACAAATGTTATGTACAGTAGATTGTGCAGCTCGTAAGGTGCAGTTTATGTAGTGAATGAATTGATACAAAATTTAACAGGAAAACAGGACTCAGCTTACAGAGGTGAGTTAACATTTGAACACACAAGTGAACTGACAGAGAAACACGCATGATTTGGCAGTGGAAATGATAATGAACATTTAATAATTTACCATAATAACAAGACTAGGCCCTGCAGGTTCTTCCATGAAATACTTCAGGTATTAAGTATTGCAACATACATTTGTTATAAGATTTTTACCTGTCTTGCAATCTTATACTGGAGACTTTGGTATGTTGGTTTAAGTTACTTTAGTGCACCTTCTCTCCACACAGTCCAGTCCTTTAATAGTATCCCTAATGCTTAGCCTCAGATGCAGTATATACTGAATCCTCATTCTCGCTATATTGTACTGTACACTATTATGTACCTGTATATGATATTGCACATTTAGGTATTAAAAAGGCCATCAGATATACTTTTAATCTATTGCTTCTTCGAGTGTTGGAGAACCTCTGTGAACAGTGGAAGAGGTCATGCCATTTCTCCCAACATGTCATTTGAATTAATTTTTTTTTATTGCTTTCTCACTATTTCATACTTGAATGGAATGGCCAAATTATATATTGTATACAGATCTACATATTTAGTAAAATAGAATAATGTGAGTACAGTAAAGTCTTTGTTGAATACACTCCCAGCATCCACACCATAGTTTTCTTATCTTTAACAGCAGTCTGTGAAAATTATCACCAGAATACCAGCCAGTTATACTTATACCTGTATACTGTTTTGCCAGGAGGTCCAGTATCCCAGGATAACTTTATTTTCTTGGATTTTTTGAGAATAGATTAATTTTAACCAGGGTTAATAAGAATGTTAAAGTGGAGATGTTTTTCCGTAGGATATTTGTGGTGCAATGAAATAAAATTTGTCACTGGTTTCTTGTTATAGGTTGACTCTCGGCCATTTACGGTGGAGGTGATTGATTCTGTTAATGACTACGTGGAATACATGAAGGAGATATTTGACTTCGGCATCATTAAAGACCTTATTCGTGGAGCCTCAGGAACGCCTCTCAAAGTTCTTATCAATGCAATGCATGGAGGTACAGTTTCTTTTGTAAAAGTTTGTTATTTTGGTTAATGTTATCACTTCAGTGCTGTTGGTTGTGAGACACCCCTTGCTTAATCACCATAAATATTTATAATACATTGAACGTAAGAACAAATAACTAGAATGAGGTGTTAAATATTTAGAATATTCAGATAAGATTCATGAAGAATTAGGAGAAGTATTAGAAATGATGAATGCATTAAGGTGGTGTTCTTTTTTAACTTAAAAGAAAAATTTAATGTTTTTCATAATTTGAAGGATTTTGAATGATCATTTACTGCCTGAAAAGAAATGTGAATGACTAGTCAGTGTTATTTATGCTTCTGTTTTAGTGACTGGACCGTATGTTCGCCGCATCTTCTTGGAAGAACTTGGAGCCAGCGCTGATAGTGCTGTCAATATTGAACCTTTGGAAGACTTTGGAGGCAAGTTATTATCTTTTTCCATGATATCTAACAAAACTGTTGTGATGTACTGTATTCTGAAGTGCCTTGACCTGTATGGCTGCACCCACACATGTAGCTGTACAATGTATACGCATGTAGAGTTTCTGTCAATCAAAGGTGTAAAGCATTGTAAGATTTTCAGTGAACCCAAAGTTATGTTATTTCTCCATTTATTGTGATAACTAAAAAAAAATTTGCATTGGGAGAATTTGATGTATGGGTTTGGTTGTCATGTAAGTGAGGAAAACAGGATCATAGTTGAAAATATTAGTGAAAGAAATGATTGACAGTATGAAGCAAGATTGACTGATGTAAGTAAAAAAGTACAGTATAGAAAATCTGTAAATCATTGTTTGTAGAATATACAGTAGTACATAGTGTTACTCTTTGTAGGTCACCACCCAGACCCCAACTTGACATATGCAGCTGACCTGGTTAAGGCCCTCAAGGAAGGAGAGTATGGCTTTGGTGCAGCCTTTGATGGAGATGGAGTAAGTCATTTTCCTTTGTGAAAAGGTTTTGCAGTTTTAAGTAATTTTAAATTTTTTCTCTCAATATATTCAAACTTACAAAAATACTATTACATAGTTAAGATTTATAATTTATAAACTTTTTTAAGATTACTCAGTTTCTTGCCATTTAAAAATGAAAAAAATCTTACACCATGATTCTAAAGGCCATCACAGCCAGGAATGGATGGCAGGGGCCAAGGAATAGTTCAGCAGCTCATTTAGTGTTCTGCTCAGTGAACCTGAATATGATTTACATGTGTATCAGGGTAACAACTGCAAAATTGGTAGGAGGTGCACCAACAAGTATAAACCCTGGGTGCCATCAGTGTAGAAACATGTGTTTTAAAAGCATTGTTAACTCTTATTAAACATTACCGAGTACAGTACTTCAACATCACTAGAGTCCTCTGCAAAACTTGTTGGATTTAAATTGATCACAACTTTGTTTAAGAAAGAACCTGATCTCCGCCTCTACCTTCCATAAGAGGAGACTTGACTACCTAATAGTTCCCCAGTCCCTTTATTCATTCCCAAGAGTAGTAGTAGTTGTACAGTACTATTGTAATTATATTTCCACAACTTTTAGGATTCTTATGTTAATAAACACTGCAGCATCTAGCTGGCTCTCGGCTGTAAATTATAAATATTTGACCATGCAATTAAAAAAGGTAGTAATAGAAGTAACATGCAAATTTTTATAATACTGTACTGTATAATACTATGGAAAATAATTCATTGTCCTTCGTACAGAAAATTGCAATTCCCTGAAAATTTTTATACCAAACAATTGCTTCAAAATTAAATATCTTCAATAATATTCATCTATTCACACATTCTACTTAGTTAAATCTTTTTGCTCACTGTCTTATCAAGCCACCTTTATTTAACCATGTTTTATTATGCAGATATTATTATCATTTGTATTCAAACTACTGTATGTACGTACTACTAACATGTACCTTCTTAAATCCATATGGCATTTAATTCATTTTCATCTGCACAAAATTTTCTTTAATGCATTTCTAACTTTATGTTTTCTCTATGCTTACTGTACATAACTTGACATTACAACATTAACTGATTCTTTTAACAAAATTAGTCACATATATTGTTATGAACAGTCTTTAAAAACAATGAAATTACAGTGGTCCCTCGGTTAACGAGCGCCTCGGTTAACGAGTTGCCTTCCATAAGATTCTTAACTTCAGTTAACGAGCAATCCCTCAATTAACGAGTTTCTTACGAGCCGACCTGAACATGTTTTCGCTTGCATTTGGCGGTCCACCAGCTGTAGTATTAGTCCGCCAATACAGTAATCAGTTCTAGGGCTTAAATTCCTTACCAAATATCAAGAAGTTTATACTATTCAATAATTTTAAAAGTTTAATATTAAATTTTTTAGTCACTTTAACAATTATTGAACATAATTGAAGGTAATGAAACTAGTTTTATGCGCGCCATCCAGCCTCTCAACACACCATACAGGCGTCAGTCTGTGTCTTTTCAGTGGAGGTAACATCTTGCTTGAGAGACTCATCAACTAAATGATTTTTTCTGTGTTTGCAAGCAAATTATTGGTCATTTTGAAATTTATTTTACATATTGACAATATACATTGCAGTGCAGTGTTGATTTAAAGAAAATAATCTTGAATTACACCAAGAGAACTAAAATTTTATGGGTGAAATGGTGCCATGGGGTGACTTCTCTTCCACCCCAATGCCTTCTCTTCTCCCTTCTCCTCCACCCCCATTCTAATTCCCATCATCATCATCCAGGAGCTTTCTACATACACACCTCAAAGTAAGTGTACTTTTCTACATTTTTTGTTGAATTTAGGCAATTTGTGGTGCGCTGGAACCAATTACCCAAAAGCCCATTGAAACAATGGTTTCGGTTCACGAGTTTTCGGTTAACAAGCAACCTTCTAGAACGGATTGTGCTCGTTAACCGAGGGACCACTGTAGTTATAGTTTGTGTGATCAGTGAATATCTTAGAGCTTCGGTGTTTGCAAATTTCATGTTACTCTTTTGCACAGGACCGCAACATGATCCTGGGCCACAAGGCTTTCTTCGTGACTCCCTCAGACTCGGTAGCAGTTATTGCAGACAACACTGACTATATTCCTTACTTCAAAAAGCATGGTGTAAAAGGATTGGCTCGCAGTATGCCCACAGGCTGTGCTATTGACAGGTAATGAAGCATCTTCATATTATGTCACAAATATTCTGTACGAGGTTTTGTTTTCTTCGCTCTTGGATTTTTTAATATTTTTTTAATTATTTATTTACTGTCCTTTTATATACAGTAATAATTATTACAGTTATTATTATTAAGTAAAGTGCTTGACTATGATTCTAAATATTTGTAATAACTTTATGTGATTACTTCATCTTATGTAGCTAAGAATTGATTAATTAGAAAGATTGGTTGATAACTTCTCATCATATTTTTAAATCATTGATTTGAAATGAGGGTTTGTTATTGGAGACGAAGATATTTAAGGTATTTCTTCTCAGGGTTGCTGAGAAGAAGGGGATGGAGGTGTTTGAAGTTCCAACTGGCTGGAAATATTTTGGAAACCTGATGGATGCTGATCGACTCTCCATCTGTGGTGAGGAGAGCTTTGGGTGAGTAACAAGTTTACTATTGTATTTGGTATACGTATAAGCAATCATGTACGACAAGTTCGGATTTCTCATTTTGTTAAATTTTTATTGTTTTAGTCTTGAGGATGTATTGATATTAAGGATTGTGAAACTTAAGGAATCCTTATTGAATATATATATGAACAGATTTGGCATTTTCTTTTAGAACTGGAAGTGACCACATTCGTGAGAAAGACGGCATATGGGCAGTGCTGGCATGGTTATCCATTTTAGCTGGTCGCAAAATGTCTGTAGAACAGGTCCTGCTGAGTCATTGGGACACATATGGCAGAAACTTCTTCACCAGGTACAGCAAGTATAATGTTTATACCTCTATATATATATATATATATATATATATATATATATATATATATATATATATATATATATATATATATATATATATATATATATATATATATATATATATATATATATATATATATATATATAATTAACTACAGGGGAACTTACACATAAATTCCATCTATTTTTTAAACCAAGAGGACATTACCTTTACATGTCTTCAGGAACTACCTTAAGCATATTAAATCTATTGAATTAAGGAAGAGTTGTTTCTTGTGCATCAGGTAACATGCCTGGTGCTGTACTTCTTTTAAGGAACAATGTTTGGAATTTGTTTATTGTAACAAGTGTTGATCACTTGAACATCATCATTATTGATTTTACATTTAACTGAATAACTCCTTGTTTCTGTCAGCTGTGTCGTTTGATGATACCTAGCCTGCAGCTCTCCTGGTTCTGATGTCTAATTTAATGCTCAGTTGCTGTTGTACTACCTGAAGTTTACATTGCTTCCATGATAGTTTTCATTCAGCTTTAGTTTCTGTGCACCATTTATCATGATGCTTCTCTGGCATATTGCTCTTGGGTAGAGGAAGGTCTCTGCTGAAACTGGTCCAAGGGTTAAAAGTTAACTTCTTGTGCTAACCAGAGAACCAGAGTATCACTTGCTGTTATAATTTATATATGGGAATTGTAATTTTATCAAAACAGATCTTTTTGAGTATACTTATAAATATGTTTTGTACATTACTTTCTCTTTGCAGATATGATTATGAGAACTGTGAGAGTGAACCTTGTAATAAAATGATGGCTGTCTTGGATGCCATGGGTAGTGACAAATCCATGGCAGGGAAAAAACTCTCTTATGGAGATAAGACTTACACTATTGCCAAGATTGATAATTTTGAGTACCGGGATCCCATTGATGGTACTGTGGCAAAGAATCAGGTTAGATACTTGTGGCAGTTTATCAAACTTGTTCCTTTTGTTTGGGAATGAGGCTGAACGTTTATATTCATAGCTATATATTGAATATGATGATACAACTCTTTATCACTTTCATATTTATAGAGTCGGTAAACATTTTTAATCCCTTTGTAATATTTTTACAGGGCGTTCGCATATTAATGAGTGATGGGTCACGTGTTGTGTTCCGGCTGAGTGGCACTGGCAGTTCAGGTGCCACGGTCCGTTTGTATATCGAGAGCTACGAGTCAAATTCCTCTACTTTTACAAAGAATGCACAGGTTAGTGGGAAGTGTATTTGATGACTTTAATGTTTTGACCTTTGTTATAATGTTAGAACAGGTGTAGGGATGGATGAGGTAAAGTAACTGAGGGAGTTTTGAAGTGGCCTCCAGTTTAAAACAGTGACAAGGAGACTAGAGAGTTAAGTGAAGTGAGCTTATGAGCCTCAAGTTAAGTGTACTTCAGGAGGACATAAACTTTAAAAGAATTTGGCTTGGGTGTTTATTAGTATGACTGAATGTGCTGGTAGTCTCTCATTGATTATACAGGTACTCCTCGACTTATGACCACCCGGACATACGACCGCCGCAGTCGTATAAAATATTTTTAAAATTACGTATTTTTGAGTCCCGACGTTAGTGATTGCACTGTGTACTGACAAAATTTTCGTTTGTAATTCCCTTTAAAATGGCTGGCAAGCGTAAAAGTGAGAGTTCTCGTGGTGCTGAGAAAAAAAAGAGACACCCATTTTAGATTTTCTATGTATTATTTTAGCATTTTCGACTTACAACCTGGTCGTCGGTTCCTAACCCCGTCGTAAGTTGAGGACTGACCGTACTGAATTTTGTTTTCTTAGTGAAAAATTTAATAGTGTGTTAATTTACTGGAGAGTTAGTAGATAACATTTGCAAATTTTATTTCTTTGTACTCTATTTTCAGGAAGTCTTGAAGCCTCTGGTTGAAATTGCTCTCCAGTTATCCAAGCTTACAGAATTCACTGGACGCACCCTGCCCACCGTAATCACCTAGATACTTTGTGACAATTTGGCCCTGGGAAAAAAAACCTCCTCAGTGAATCCACAGTATTTGAAAGTATGAATCTTAAGCTGCTGATGACATAAGATATCATACTGAAGAAGAATAAAATGCAATTAAGGTGGATAGTGAAAAACTGTCAATTATTATACTGTACACCGTTTATATTTTTGTTGTTCAAATTTTGCATCATATTGGATTCCTAGTTTTGTATTTTGGGCTTCCTTACCAAATAAACCATTTATTATTTCTAGGTTCATCACTGTGGCTGTGGAGGAATAAGTGACAGTAGACTTTGGCAACAGAGGTCAATAATCTATCTTGGTATCCAGGACAGTTAAAAGAAAACTCAGTCACACAATTAAGGATACAATCTTCAATAAAATATTAGATATTGTACAAACCAAAACTTGATCTGTTACAAATGTTGAAATTATATTAAGGTTTATCATATAATGTAAAAAAAAATTACCAAAGAACTATTACAATTTTATATTTTGGGCTTCCTATACTGCACTATATCCAGCCAGTGTGAACTGCTAGTCATACAAAACTGCCGACTGTAGTCATGAGAAACATTGTGATATGCAATAAAAGTTTAATGTTTTATAATTAAACATACTTAAAAAAATTATTTGAGAGATAGGTGTGGAAGATTGGGTATGTATTCAGTACGAGTGTATGACAAAATACTTTCAAGATTTGTCTAAAATATGTTTTTGTTAAAAAGTCTTGAATGTAATTTTAATCTATTACCTAATTTATTATTCAACTTATTATACTGTATATCTTTAAAAAAGGTCGGCTTCATCCTTTCATTAGTACAGGACAGGGAAAAAAATTAATTTAATATTTCCTGACAAGGGTGACTGAGAATAACTCATTGATTGTATTAGGGAGCACTTGATAAAACATGTCTTACATATGTCAGTCAGGTCAGGAATTTGGCTGACTAAACTTAATTAAAAAAAATTGGTATTTTATTCTCCCAGTCATGAAAGATTCTGATACTGTATGAGTATTAAGTTTATTGTTGTCAAAATGGATCTAACTATATTTTTTCTAGGTGTACTCTACTGTACATCTGAAAAATATTCACAATTTTCAGTATCAAACATATTTTATTACTATTTTAGTTTAACATTTTAGCCATGTTCTCCACTTATACTGTACTGTATTATATACTTTAAGTGACCATGACATGTTGGATACCACACTAGTTTCCTGATCAGTAAGGTAGAACATCATTTGGTTCTGTGATATTTCTCGGGTCATTATGGTAAACCATCTGGTGGTAACTCGGACAAGAAGTTATGCCAAGGGTTCAGCATTTCTTATTTCACCTAGACCCTCGCCGTAAGAAAGATTTTATTTTTTCTTTCAGCAATGATTCCAGCCCCCATGTTAACCAATTTTTCATGCATGGTCCTGAAATTTCAAAAACTTTTGTTACTGATCCTTTCAGGTGTACACATTATATTGGGTACCAAAGTAAGCTTCCTTGAAAATTTTAGAGAAGTTTTCTGAACAGTGAGAAATCATACTGAATATTTGTTTTTTGATGACAAAAGATGAAGCAAATATTCATTCACCATAATGCTTTGGCTACCATTGGCCTTCATAAAAAAAAAGGTCATCCATTAGCATAGCTAGGGGGGGGCGGTCCGCCCCGGGCGGCACACACACTAGCTACGCCACTGAGGTCATCCAACTGTTTTTGTGTTGTGCCTACTTGTGTTGCTGCTACTAAAGAGTTACTAGGGCAGGTATGTTCCCAAACACTGGTACACACTCATTGCTGTGCCTCTGCTGCTGGCAGTATTTTGTAGCAATAAAATGTTGAATATTTTTAGAATATGTTTTGGCATGCTGTACAGTATAGGTTTTTTGTTTCCCAAAGAATGAAGGCTTAAAATGTGCATTCTCATACATTTGGTTGTGGATATGGAAGGCAAGTTTTATTAGAAGTAGTAGTAATACTGTACAGTATATTGAAGTGATAACCATGGTAACCTGAGATATTCTTATTACCACCATGCTATTGTACTATTCCAGATGATATTAAATGTTACATAATACTAACTTGAGATAAATGTATAAAGTACTGTAATTACTACAGTATACATTTATCTCAAGGAAGTGTTATGTAACACTTTCAATTCAATTCAATACTGTTCTTGTGATTACTGTCAATATTTTGTAGCAAATATTACCCCTCTACAGGTTTCTTTTAGGTGCCTAGTCAGTTATGTTAATATTCAGCCTATCCTGTTTTAAATGCAAGGATATGGCCATAGTTTGTAACTGCTTGTAGAACCCTGTGTCTCAGGTGCACCAAGTCATAATTGACCGAAGATTTCAACAGTAATACTTAACATTCTTTTGCTTTTGGTTACTTTTTGTCATTTTGTGTTCATATTAGTTTCACAATATCGATCATTGAACATATAAGAGGAAATGTCAGCTTGTGTTTGAGAGACAGTTACTGTACATGGGCCAGGTAGGTACAGAAATATTAGCAATGTTACAAAACAAGTCATTAGTGCATCTAGATCGTTCTATACTACATCTTACTTTTATTAGTATTTGATAAACTGAGGGAGGACAATTTGTTTATATTGTCCATGTATGTTAAAGTATTTTAGAGCCTATATTTTTTTTTGTGACATTCCTTTTTGATAATGCTTAGTTCTCTTCGTGCTTAGTCTAAGTATTGGAACGAAACAGCAGCACCTAACATTGACACATGTTGAGGTACATTCAAGAGCTTGTGCCTGACCAGTACTTGCCAGTGGTGAGATGTTAGAAAGTCAGCAACTCTTCCAAATGGCCAGTGATAAATGTTAAAGGTAAGTGAGAAAAGTCCACTATAAAGAGGTTTTTTTATTTTTTAAAGAAATATGAGAGAAAATGGTTACTAAATTTTTTTTTTAAATTACCGTGTCATTTACTTCTTAAATTGAAGCATAAATACAGTGATATGACTAAACTACTATTAAAGTACAATAGTGGCGTAGTAGCTAAACTGAAGACGGGGGGGGGAAAAACAAAGTAATTCCATATCCATACAATTACCGACATGACCGAAAATTCTCCGGTCCTTTTTTTTTTTTTTTTAAATACCAAAACTACTGAATATCCTATTGTTTAGAACCTAACCTAACATAATTTAACCAAATGTAACTAAAACAAAAGCTAACCAAACGAAACTAAACCTAATAAAAATTAAACTAGCATAATATAATCACACCTAACCTAACAACCAAACGAGTTGAACTTCACTTAACCTCGAGCGAGTTTAGTTGAGCTATTTGTCAGCATATTAACATAAAAGTTTAGGTCAAGATTGTTTAATGATATACGTGAAATAAATTGTGTCTTTATTCCCAGTTATAATACAGTATATCCTTTCTCATTACCCCCACCCCTTTCCTGCCCCCGTATCACATGAGGCAGGTGGTGTGATAGCAACAAGGACATCTACTCTTTTGTTATTCATGTTCTTGTCTTTGTCGAGGCCATATAAATGAGAATAGTGTATTCTGTTGTGAAAGCCGGATACTGATTATGAATTCTATGTGTGTGTGTTATGCTCGTGTGTAAGTATGAGTGTATGCGTAATTGCGTATGTATGTGTGTGTACGTGTATATCTATGTGTGTGTGTATGCCTTCTACCGTCGTTAAACTTGTGACTCAGGCTGATGGTGCCATAAAGAGAAGACCGGAAAAATCACATTGTACACCCGTCTCTCACATAAACAATTGAGAGTCGTCCTAAGATGTCGTGCAGTATTGAGATGAGGTTTTGATAGAATATTCTCAGTTCACAGCTTCAAGTGAGGTTTAGTCAAACTTTGTGTGGTATATGTGAAAAGTAACCCTCCCAGCTTACTTAACTGGTGATTAAACACCTTATCGCTATTTGAGGGAGTTCGGTAAGGTAAGTGTTATGATGGTTAGTCTTAAGGTGAAAATAAGCTGGGATGCCTAATTTACACGTGATCGTTTTCAGTTTGTCCTCGTCTCATGATGTTTGGAGGTGGAAGTCTACCACTTGTGTACAGACATTTGTAAATAACCTTGCTGATTTTTCCCTGGAATAAGTTTATAAATAAGTAATGCTTTTTATCTCATCTCGTGTTTACAGCTGCAGACGGGTGTGTAAACAACCTGTGGGTGGAGTATACTGCATGGTAGCATCCAGCCGGGGGGTGCAGTAACCCGCAAGATGCTGAGCGTTAGGAAACTGCACCCCCACCTTCCCAACTCTGCGTCATAGCAGGAAAACACTTGTGTGCTTGACAAAAAAAAAAGGTGAAAATTATCTCGGGATCATTCAACTCCCTCCTCTTCCGTTCCATGCCCGGGGAGGCTAAGGTAACATCCACGCCCCCATTGAGTGCGTTTCCCTCTCCACGCCTTTGTCTCCCCAAGCGTCACAGCACGACGACGACGGCGTATTCCTCCATGCCCTGGACGTACCCCGAGCACCACGGGAATGACTAGGATGTTGCTCAAGACAAAAGAGCTACCAAAATGGCACCGGGTATAGAGCCAACACGCAAAGAGAAGGCTGCCGCTCACCGCCCTGCATACCCTGCCACCGAGAACACCACCATGAACAGCATCTTGTACACGTCTTTGTAGCCTTTTTCGTATTTTTAGGGATGTTATTAATAAAACACTCATTATTCTAAGTGTTAGGAAGAGAGTTTCAAGGAGGAACATCAACGAAGGAAGTGAAGTAATATGACCAGAAGGAGTGCTGCCCTCTGCACACCTTCACTGGAATCTGAGGACTGGAATACTGCGCTGTCAGACGGAAGACACAGTCCTGGAAATAGATTTGATTTAAGTTTGAGTCTCATTATACGCAATGTTTTCTATTGTACTATAGGTGTGAATTATTCTGAGTGTACTAAAAACTGTTAAAGTAATTCTCAATAAGTATTCGTCGATTTTATTCATTACACGAGATTAATAGTACGATAAGTTCAGTTGAAGTGTCAAGTTCATCTGGCAGGTATCCGACAGTTGATAGTTTCCCTGTGGTGGAAGAAGGGTCGTACAGCAGTGCCCCAGTCATCACCGATATGCAGTTGGTGAAAAAGATGTGCTAGCCATAGTTCCTTGCCAAGCTTCAACAAGTGCTAGTCAGCCCCGTGTGTACTGTCTAAGTGTTGACAATGTTGGTATCGCGGATGGTGATGGTAGTGGCGTTGGCGCCCTACCTGGTATGGGCACAGCTCGGCGCTTCACCTGAGAACTCTACCGTGGAGAATTGTGAATGTTCGCCGGCGTGTGAGGGAGGCGTGGGTGGCGGTGGGTGCCGTGGGCGTGTGATGGCGCGGGAGGATTGTCCCTGCTGTCGTGTGTGTGCCCAACAGGCGGGCGACCCCTGCTCCCTCCCCTCCCTCCCCTGCGACAAGGAGTTCGGCCTCGTCTGCTCCCCCGAGGGCGTCTGTCAAGGTAAGTGTCACCCTTCTGTCCTTCCCTCCTCCTCCTTCCCTCCTGCTGGTTGCTCCCCCTTCCTCTCTCCCCTTACTCCAGGCTGACTACCCTCTCTCCGCCCCTCATGTAGGCTCACTTTTCTCCTGTCCAATAACTGTAATCAATATCACTAACAAAATCAAGACAACACAGTCGATCACTCGCAGTTCGACAGTCACGTTAAGTTTGGTGCTTAACATCACGATATATTTTCTGATATCGCGGTAATTATTTGTTTTCAGTTTACTCTCATTATTTTCGTCAGACTAAGATGATGATAATTGTTAAGGTGTAGAAGATAATACAGGGAAATATTATCTAGCTCAATAACCCTTCCAAATATTATTAATCGTAATAAAAAGATCGCTGTAAAAAAAGTATTGTAAGAACAGTTATAATGTAGACAATAACAATGAATAGAGATGTATGATAATAGTGATGATGATAACGATAACAATACTACAATAATGATTTTAACAACAATATATTAATGGAATGATAATACAAATAATGATAATGATAGCGTTGATAATACTGTACATAGTAATGCAGTAATAACGTATTAACAGTAACACATGTTAATAGAATCCGTATATAGGTGCAACAGATGTACTTAGTATACTGTACTGTATATGGGGAGAGAGAGATGGTTCACTGATGGTGCCCTAGTCTTAAAGAGGTACTGGAGAGGTTATGGTGGGGGGGGGGGGTTGTATCTGTGAAGAGAGGGGTAAGAGGTGTATAATCCTCTCTCACACAGGTGATTAAGGGTAGGTACAGGTGTAGAACTCTCTCCGCCAGGTGTAGATGAGAGGTGTGGTGAGTGCGCTTGTCAACAATGGTTCGTTGAGGTAGAGAGGGACTCGGCAGTAGGCTAGGTTGAACACACGCACATGATAAAGCTTACACACACATGACAGTAGTACACACTTAAGATAATACACACACACACACACACACACACGTTTATGATACACTCAGGGAACGAAGGAGAAAGTATTACACTCTTTAACCACGATTCAAACTTACCTAACCTAACCACGGTTCATATGTTACCTGAGGGAGGGGGTTAGGTTAAGTTAGCGTTAGGGTGTTTAATCTTCAGGTGATTCAACACACTCTTGTCTGGTTGTGTGTGTGTCATCTTGGGTGTCATTCACGTGTCAGGTGTCAAGGTCTCCACAATACGACTTGGCGCTCACCTGATCTTCCCTCTTGCCCAACACCTGTGAGTGGCAGCCTGATTATATTACGCTAGTGTTTGGCCATTGCTTCATGACATACATACATACATACATACATACATACATATATACATACATACATATATACATACATACATACATAAGTGATTAAGAGTATCTTCTGTCTCCTCGTAAAGATCAAATAAGAGAGAGGGGGGGGAGGGGGGACGTCACTGCCACCCTCACACTGAGCATGACAACAGCAGCACCTGATGATGGACCAACACACAGCAGCAGCGAGTGTACTTATACGTTGACCCATGGCAGTAGCGGGGCCGGTATAGTGTGGGGGGGGGGTAATTTCAACGCTGCTGCCCCATCCCAGGATCATCTATACCACCACCCACACTACCACCGCTACCACAACCACCACACAAACACTCAGCATCAAAACTATCACAGCCTACACACTACTACCACACACCTACCACCAACAGATAGATATTTATTTTTGTAACTGTTATACGTCTCTCTCTCTCTCTCTCTCTCTCTCTCTCTCTCTCTCTCTCTCTCTCTCAGGCAGGTGTGGTCAGCCTCAGGTGTGTGTGGGGTGACCTGGTGCGCCTGATCAAACTAGACTCAGGAACCTTGTGTTACTCCCTCTGCCGCGCCCTCCTCACGCACCACACCCACAACACCCACGCTCATAACATTTCTTTAACCCATAACACGTGTATAGCCACCCACACCCATGGTACTGAACCCACAATACGTCCCGACACCCATGCCCATGACATTTAGTTAATTCACAGGGGTTGGCATCGTACTCAAGGGGTTAAATCATCATACTCAAGGGGTTAAATCATCATACTCAAGGGGTTAAATCATCATACTCAAGGGGTTAAACCATCATACTCAAGGGGTTAAATCATCATACTCAAGGGGTTAAATCATCATACTCAAAGGGGTTAAATCATCATACTCAAAGGGGTTAAATCATCATACTCAAGGGGTTAAATCATCATACTCATGGGGTTAAATCATCATACTCAAGGGGTTAAATCATCATACTCAAAGGGGTTAAATCACCATATACAAGGGGTTATCATCCACATTTCACTTCACCGACTGACACAGAGGCTGTTATCATTAAGAACATCACCCCTGAGATGTCATGGCCTCCTCCCCACCGCTTCAACACCTATTTTCAAACAAGTACACAACAGCAATGACACAGTTCCTCCAGCAGTTTCCCGTTGGATGTTAGTGTTTTCACAGCTTGTATAGATCACAGATGGGACGTGCTTCAAGTATTGTTGAGGGAGGTGCGGTGGAGAGAGCGGCCTTGTGTTGGTTTGGGGGCTGCGTGCGGGTGCGGTGTGTTGATCTGCGGTATTTCATGTTTACCTTCTGTTGAAATGGGGTGTTTCTGTGAGTCGGGAGGGAGGGGGTTGTGAGGGGTGAGGGTTGAGGGAGGGCGTGGTGAGGAAATAACGATGGGGTTTAATTATTCGATTTAATTACAAACTTGAAGGTGGATATGTGATTTGTTTACGCGCGTGTGTGTGTAGTGTGTGTGTGTGTGTGTGTGTGTGTAGAAAGTGTCAGATACGAACAGTCTCGTGTAGGGGTGTCAATCAATGTCAGCTAACCAAGTCTAAAAATGACAGAGTAAAAATGTATGTCAGTTAAGGTCAAGCAGCAAGAAATGATAGATATGGGTCAGCCTTCATAGGTGGGTGGGGGAGAGAACCGCCCCACCAGTAGCCTCATCAAGGTCAACCTCCAGAACTCACACTGTCTAAACTGAATGTCAATGTCAGCAATACACTAGAATACTACCTAAGCTAACCTAACCTGACCTAACCTAACCCAACCTAAACTAACCAACCTAACCTGAACTAACCTAACCTGAACTAACCTAACCTAACCTAACCTAACCTAACCTAACCTAACCTTACCTAAGCTAACCTAACCTGACCTAACCTAACCCAACCTAACCCCATTAGTGATACCTTGGATTGTGTTGTCATGGTGTACAATATTATCAAGTTGTTTTTAATCAATACTTTCATGGGAGGGAGAGGGGGGGGTATCACTCCTGGGACCATAGTTTATAATTTCAGTTTATTTAGCCTCGTCTCTACTCCTCCCACCACCCTCCCTTTACCCTAATTAATGGCTAAAGTACTGTATATAATTGTTCTTTTTCTCTAAATTTCTTATATTTTTCTCGTAATTCCTATTTGTATTCTTCTCTCGTGTCTTTTTCCGATATTTGAGTACACATCCTCTGTTTAACGGATTATATGGAGAGGAAAGTCCGTTATGTTGATGATCCGTTAGATGTGAAAGTCCGTTATATCGAGGATCTCTTTGAATTTATCTCCTCCCCCCATCTAACGGATTACATGGAGAGAGAAAATTCCGTTATATGGAGGTTTCACTCTCGGTAGGGTCCTCAGGTCTCCAAACACGAGGGAATTTCAACTTTAAGAATCTCTGTGAATCCAGGTTATACGCTGAGGCCCACAACACTATACCTTCACCTCTGCTTTCCTTTTCTACGAGTCACGACGCTGCCCCCTGGCCCTCTGTTTACACACAACATATGGGCCGACGTGTCTTCCGGCCACTTTGGGGAGAATCCAGTTCCAGTCGCTTATGGTTTCACGTGAAGATTAGGCACCCCGATATATGTCACCTATCTTGATTGAATACATATACTGTTTACCCATTGTTTGTATACCTGTGTATGTATATTGTATGCCTTTATTGTTTATATTTGTGTTGAATCAATGTAAACTTGTATGATCATTTTACTGAGTGTTTACTTGTTGGTCTGATTGTTATTGTTACTTTACCTGGGTGAAGAGAGTTTATTTGCCGGGTCTGTATAAAAGATGGTATCGTGATATCGGTGTCTCGGTGGGGTGGTCGAGGGCTGTGCAAGACGCCGCCTTCAAGCAAGTCTCTCCCGTCCCGCGTGGGCCGTCTTTGTGTCGCCCTGGGTTGAGTGTGGGGGACCTCCTCCTTTACTTCACCTGGACCCAACCCTCTCCGGCCCCTAGTATATCAAACCACCTTCCTGAGTGTCTGATCAAAATTTGTGGCGCTGTGAAGTCATTAGCGGAGTTGTGTTGGCCGGGGAATTACTGGTTGTTGGCGATGGACAAAAGAGATTGCCTGGGGAGCGCCCTGCATTTAGGTCCCCTTGGCGCCTGGACCTGACCGAGGGCTTATTGTGAGTATCACTTTTGCTCCTTGGCGATAGAGAGATATTTACCAGATTTCAGAAGTGTGTTTGAGGGACATTGTGGCCGCTTAGGTTGAGAAGAACAAGTTGTGGCAGTGGGGTGAGGGAGGCGCAGGTGGGGGAGGCTAGCCACCCGCACAGGCTAGGTGGCGGGCTCCTCAGGGCCTGTGTGTCCTCCCGAACATTATCACTTTTTTTTCACACTTCCTCTGTGGTAGTGTTGGAGGTGACGGTGGTACTGGTGGTGTTGGAGGTAGTAGTAGTGTTGGAGGTGACGGTGGTACTGGTGGTGTTGGAGGTAGTAGTAGTGTTGGAGGTGACGGTGGTACTGGTGGTGTTGGAGGTAGTAGTAGTGTTGGAGGTAGTGGTGGTGGTTGAAGCAGGGCACCATAGTCACCAGTAGGGCGGAGGTGGTAGCGAAGGTTCACCCTGGCTGACGTGAAGCTGGGCACGGATTCCCCAGACAGACAATGAACACCTGAGAAGAAGAACGTAGCAAAGTTATTACAGTATTGAGCTTTGTTGCCAGACTGTGTAAGAGCTAAACAAGAGTTCCCTGGACAGTGTTGTGGGTAAATAAGTAGCCAGAACCTCAACATTTCTCCCACAGTTAGGAGTTTATTTTGTTACAACGTTAATATCTTTTTACCATTCCTAACATTATAGTCATTTACGTACCGACTGTATGATAACATATATTAAGTAATTATTAGACACACACACTTCTCTCACACACGTTTACAGTTGGCTCAGTACCAAGCTCATGAACGAACCTAACTGTGTGGGAAAATCTTACAGATAGGTTTCTGCCTCTCGACACACACACACATCATAACACCATCTGCTCAGAGGTGTTGCATAGATAAAATCCAACACGGAGGGACAAAGCCTTCACTCAGAGATCACCAAGTCGCAGTACTCATACACCAGACCGACTCCTTGAGAACTGGGAATCTTGCCATGAGAAATTTTTATTGGTGGGTTGTAACCGAACACTCGTGCAGGTGAAGAAAAAATACTACTTGGTAACTCATTGGCTCTGGGTCCAGGTTCAGTGTTACCAATCTTTTATGACGTCGCCAAGTTAACAAGACTGTATGGATAATGATCACTGACATAATTCAGAGTGTTTATTAAATTACAAACAAGAATTTAATGTATAAGGTAACAGGTAAAAAGCTTCCGTTCGTGTGGCGATGAATGGATGATAAAGGTGAGAGGCAGGTAAGCCCGCCTGATCCGCCACAGTATCAGTGTTAGGATTATACCACGATCACAAACCCATTCTCTCGCCTTTAAGCCAATAATCCGAACTTAAACCTAACCTATAGACCCTATGGTAGTTTTGGTAAGGTTAAGTTACCTTTATCCGGCTCGCGTCGTCTTAAAAAAAAAAGAGGATTTCGCTTTTATGGTCGTGGATTTTTTAAACATTAGTAGTCTTGTTGCTCCAGTCAGCGAGATGGCCGACCACAGGACGAAATGGAAAGTCCTCTTGACCACAACTATACCAGACACCTCACACACTCACACACTCACTGACACACACACACACACACACAAAACATATTAATCATCACGTATTGTACCTTGATTATATAACAGCACCAGGCATATAGGGGTGATAGTGACTGCATCTACCTAGCGAGAGATGGACCTTTGTCACTCTATTCTAATACCATAAGGACATATAATCACAGCGTATCATCATCAATACACTTCTGTAATTAAAGACCCGGAGGAATAACATCATAACATAACCAAATTAGGTGATGAAAAAAAAATACTAAAACACCTCGATATTTTACTGTTCAAGAAACTGATCAAAAGATGACCTTGTTATGAGAATGTTAACGTGTACGGTACATGAATAGCTTGGTTATTAAGTGACAAGAGTAATGACAATAACAGTTAGGTGGGGGAAATGGCCGCGTAATATAGGTACATGAGTTAATACGTAATAATTATAATGTTTAATATACCCTTGAGTCTACTTTCTCTTCTCCTGCTGCCTTGGCATTTACATAACACGCGGGGAACAGGTGTGTGTGCGTGTGTGTGTGTGCGTGTGTGCGTGTGTGTGTGTGTGCGTGTGTGTGTGTGTGTGTGTCAATGTCAATCAATATCCGTTTGTCACCACCGCCCTCTCACCCCTCCCTCTCACCCTCCCCCTCCCTCCCTGCCCCTCCTACCCTCCTCTCCCCCAGAACATGACGACTCACCCACAGACCACAATCACCCCAGCTACGTCAACACACCAACGCCACACCAACGCCACACCGTCACCACACCCACGCCACACCAACGCCACACCGTCACCACACCCACGCCACACCCACGCCACACCAACGCCACACCGTCACCACACCACGCCACACCCACGCCACACCAACGCCACACCGTCACCACACCCACGCCACACCCACGCCACACCAACGCCACACCGTCACCACACCAACGCCACACCAACGCCACACCCCTCAAAAAACGAAAATCAATATCCACAAACATCTGCTGAATCACTGTCGGCTCTACCTACAGTACCTCGAGTTTCCCCGTTGTTGTCAGAGATTGGTAAAGCTTCCCCCGTTGGTGTCAGAGACTGGTAAAGTTTCCCCGTTGTTGTCAGAGATTGGTAAAGTTTCCCTCGTTGTTGTCAGAGACTGGTAAAGTTCCCCGTTGTTGTCAGAGATTGGTAAAGTTTCCCTCGTTGTTGTCAGAGACTGGTAAAGTTTCCCCGTTGGTGTCAGAGACTGGTAAAGTTTCCCCCGTTGTTGTCAGAGACTGGTAAAGTTTCCCTCGTTGTTGTCAGAGATTGGTAAAGCCCCCCCTCCCCTTCTGTCAGAGATTGGGATGATTTACATATAAGTTTTTCCTCGCGATTAGACTTAAAAAGAACAACACCTGATTGGCCAGTTTGTTTTAAGATGCCATTAGAGATATTAGGTGTTCAAGATGGCGTCGGTGAGGTATAGAGAGGGAGAGAGAGGGGATGAGAGGGAGACAGAGAGAGAGGGGAGAGAGAGAGAGAGAGGGAGAGGGAGAGGGAGACAGAGAGAGAGGGGATGAGAGGGAGGCAGAGAGAGGGGATGAGAGGGAGGCAGACAGAGAGAGGTGTGGAGGTAGGGTTCAGTGATGGGGGAAGGAGGGAGGGGGTCAGGCACACTCCACGCTGCTGTCAACACAACAACAACACTCCCCTTCACCCTCTCTCCCCCCTCATCACCCCCCATTTATTGATCGTTTACCTTCAGTACTCAACCAATGCATATTTCATAATTGCAACATGAACTTATATATAGAAGGCACGCGTTAAGGTGTGTGTGTGTGTGTGTGTGTGTGTGTGTAGTTTGTGTGTGTGTGTGCGTGTGTGTGTGTGTGTGTGTGTGTGTGTGTGTGTGTGTGTGTGTGTGTGTTTGTGTGTGTGTGTGTGTGTGTGTGTGAGGAGCAAACAGCCTTGGGTCACCTTACAAGGCTCTGCCGCCGTTGTTCTTGTCTTGACCAGAACGACTTGCTCCCCACTATCACCACCAGTTCACTTCACCATCACCACCACCACCATCACACCACACCATCACCACACAACCATCTCAATAAACTGTTGAAGAAGAACGTATTTGATTCACTGTAGAGTCTTGGTTTAATTTCGCAGCCATTTTGTGAAGATTAATAAAGATTATGACTCATTAGGGTTCAATTTCCCGACTAATATTAATTTTATCTCATTATGTAAGTCTCAGTGTAATTACGACGCCATTTTGTTTTCCATCTTTGTGACCCAGATAAACGTATTCTCACGTCACGACAAGGGAAGAAAAATTTAACATATGAACCTTTTGGAAATCTGGGTCAGGGAAGGCTTGTTCGTGTGTGTGTGTGTGTGTGTGTGTGTGTGTGTGTGTGTGGGGTTGTACTTTCGTTTTGTGTTATTTAGGAGATCTACACACACACGTATCTTTCTCAGTCTTCCTCTCATTCTCACTCATATATCTTTCTCAATCTTGCTCTCTCTCTCTCTCGTGTACGTCATTCATTCGAGTTGTCATATTTCTTCAAGGTGAACTGTATCTCACATACATACCTCCTAAACCACTCCTTTCTTCATCAATTCCCCCAAACTCCAACAATCCTGTCCATTTCCACTATCCCGTCTTTATTAACTGCTACTTTTGAACACTTGAATCTAAATACCAATTATTATTTTTTTTTACGTTTTTACTGTAAATATATTGAAGGTAATAAACAACTTTTTTTTTTCGTTTAAAACTGTTAATATGTCAAGTTCTTATTTTTTCTTTATTTACGTCAGGCAGTTTTATGAGTATCAAAGGTGAGTGAGTGAGTGAGAGAGAGATTGAGTGAGTGAGTGAGAGATTGAGTGAGTGAGTGAAAGTTATAGTTTAACTTACAAATAATAGTTACAAATTAAACTAGCCAGGGTCAATAACTAACTTTAAAGTGAAATAATCTTGCAGGAGGGGGGTGTCTAATCTTCAGGTCAATTTTATATTTTTATCTATATCTCAGTAAATCTTGAGCCTGAGTGAAATATTTACAGTTTAAAGGAAGAAAAAAAAACGGGAAAACGTGAGACATACTTTTTTTTATTTCGTCTCAGTTCGTTTCAGTTAATCCAGTTATTGTTGCTGTCGAGAAAAACTGGCTCACGCTCCTTGGGTAGTGTGTGTGTGTTACAGTGAGAGAAAGGTAAAATATATTCTGAACATATGAGAGAACTAGGTAGATATTGAGAGAGAGAGAGAGAGAGAGAGAGACAGAGAGAGAGAGAGAGAGAGAGAGAGAGACAAACTGTTGCTCACTGGTAATATCCTTGTGTCTGTGTGTTTGTCATCCTCAAAGGTCACGAGTCAGTGTGTGTGTGTGTGTGTGTGTGTGTGTGTGTGTGTGTGTGTGTGTGTGTGTGTGTGTGTGTGTGTGTGTGACCACTAGCGAAGACCTGCCTTAACATCTATAACACCTAATAAAACACCTGCCGTGACACCCAACACCTGCCCCAACACACAACACCCACCCTAACACCTGCTCTAACACCTTAACACCCACCCTAACACCTGCTCTAACACCTTAACACCCACCCTAACACCTGCTCTAACACCTTAACACCCACCCTAACACCTGCTCTAACACCTTAACACCCACCCTAACACCTGCTCTAACACCTTAACACCCACCCTAACACCTGCTCTAACACCTTAACACCCACCCTAACACCTGCTCTAGCACCAGAAACGCCTAGCACAACATGCAACACCTGTTCAAACACCTGGCACAACACCCACCCATTATACTCTCAGACCCAAACTTGTTCTAGTGATTTGACTTATAAATGACCGTGAGGGAAAAACTCACATATGACAAACAGACTAACGCAAAGGTCACTAGAGGCATAATAATAAGACTTGACCAGGATGATTATGTGAGAGTGTACTGTATGATGGTGTGTGTGTTAATATGGTGGATATAATTGGTAAAGTATTTACAGGGATGATTGATGACGTATGTTTACAAGGATGATATAATGACGGGTACTAATAAGGATGGTATAATGACGTACACTTACAAAGATCATAATAATGAAACGTATATTTTTACAAGAATGATAAAAAAGCTAATGGTCAGAACAAGCAAAACAAATAATTAAACAGGCGTGAAAATTGACCTAAAAAGACCTGTGTTGCAGAATATTGCAATGTAAATGACCTGCATTGTCATCTGACGATGACTCCGCAAAACTACAGGAATATTTAAAAAAAAATTTCGAATGGTCTGAAAAATGACAGATGAGATTCAATGTGGACAAATGTAAAGTACTTAGTATAGGAGTTGTAAACAGGGAAACAAGATACCAGATGAACAACGATGTTATTGAGGAATCCGACTGCGAGAGAGATTTAGGAGTAATGATAAGTAGGAATCTTAAGCCAAGTAAGCACTGTATATTTGCTCGAAACAAGGCTAATGCAGTACTTGGGTTCATACAAAGGAGTGTTAGTTACAAGACTAGCGAGTTCATCTTAAGACTATATCTTGCGCTTGTGAGACCTCACTTGGATTACGCAGTTCAATTCTGGTCACCGAGGTGTATAAATGGAAGTCAGGGCCAAACAAAGGTGACAATACAAAGGTACTCAAACTATCCAACCAGGAGCGAACTCGTAACAATGGTTTTAAATTAGACAAATTTAGATTTAGCAGTAGTAGTAGTAATAGTAGACACCACCACCACACTATCTCAGGATGGTGTCAGCGATCAATCTCCCTCCGTCAGAAACACTCGTATTATATTGTCCTCCACTACCATGTTCCGGGTGACAACAAGTAGTGGCCGTCACGCACCTACTGCCTCACATATTGTCTCTCATCTCATGGTCTTGTCGTAATTCAAGTCTCGCCTTGTGGTTCTTCGTCTGTCTGTCTGTCTCTCCGTTCATCTGTCTCTCAGTCCGTCTGTTTGTAAGCCCCATCCATGTTTATCAGGTTGTGGTGCAGGTAGGTGAGTCCCCCCCCTTCCCCCTCAGCAGGTATACTTTCATAACTATGCAAAGTTGTGGAGTGAGGTGAGTGGTGGGTCGGGCAGCTCAAATGTCACCCACTGAGTCACTCTTACTGGTGGCCCGCCTTGACCACACCCTGTCATGCCCTACCCTCCCCTGCCCAACTATACCCTCCCCTGCCCTAATCTCCCCTTCCCAACTATATCCTCCCCTTCCCTGTTAGTACCCAACTGTACCTCATCTTACCATACCCCTCCCTTGTCTGTTGCCTTCACTCCTCGCGGTTAAGTATTTACTAATTCCCAACAACCCGTGATTAGTTTTCATGTCCCGTGGGGTCTATTCCCATCCGCTTCCCACGACCCCTTGAGCAGCTCCTTCAGTAAACACATCCTAATTATTATAAACCCGTGTTGTGGCGCCATGACTGACAGTGATGGATGTGAACCAAGCGCCCATTGTTTACATCTTGGACGTATGGGGAACGGCGTTTCAGATACTCTACACAGCTTTGTATATTTCTCTAAGTCCCTTCCCCCCTTTTTTAAATCATGATAATATAGAACGATATATATTTTTTTTTTTCTTACATAACAAAGGAACCGAGTTTATTGTTATATAACATTGAGGCAGCGACGTGGATGAGAAAGAATTTAAGAATCTCATAATATTTGCGACTTGGGAGGGTAGGAAGGAAGTGATTCATATACCGTATATTGCTATAAGCATCGTAGTATATTACTCTATACTCAAGATGACGTTTAGAAGATTAAAATTAACATTATTATCCCTTATGATTTACTCAGGCCATCTCCTGCCCATGGACAGGTGAGGTTTATATCCTACCTGGGATAATTACTGATCCAAGCAAATACTTATACTCTGTCTTCCACACACACACCACACGTACCCCCATCACGACCCCTCCACCACGACCCCTCCACCACACCTCCACTCCGCCTTCATCCACCTCCACTACACCTGCTGATCCATCCACCTACACTACACCTGAACTTTCCTCCATCTTTATCACACCCCACCCACTACTCGCCGTCTCCACATCACCTCCACCCACCTCCATCATGCCCCCTCCACCTCTACCACGTCCTCCACTTTCACCACCTTTGATATAAATAGAGAGAGAGAGAACACGAGAACGCAACAAGACTCCTTCCCCAGAGAATGTGGACGTAGGTGTAGCAGTATTAGGCGTGGTGGTGGTGTCGTCTGAACACATCACGTGGGTGGTCGTGTAGCCAACTATCACCACCACCAGGCGAGGGGGGATGGGTTACCCCCCCCCTCTCTCTCTCTCTCTCTCTCTCTCACACACAGACCACCCCAGAGTCGCCTAAGGGGCAACCGTCGGGTGATTCTGAAGACCGAAGTATACCTTACACCTTCCAGTCGAACTCACCACCACTACCACCACCATCACCATCAACACCACAGCCACCATCACCACCACCTTTATATTACAACACCACCACCACCACCACCATCACCACCATCATCATCACCACCACCATCACCACCACCACTGAATCTGACGAGAAAAAATATTAAGGCAAAGTAAAAATAGACTTGTGGTCAGTTCGAGTCGCGTGGTCAAGGTGTGTTATTGAATGGCAGATCACCTGAAGATTAGGCACCCTAACTTATTTCACCTGAGGCTTGAACACCCTAACGCCACTTAACATTACCTAATCTAACCTAACTTGACCTAACCTAACCCCCCTATACCTACCTTACGAGGCAGGGGAGGAGGGGGGGACGCCATTTAGCGGTTCGATTCAACTTCTGCGGTATTGGAACTGATAATTGTGCGGTAGTGGTATACAAGCGGTAGATGGATGTGTTCTAATGCCATAATTAAGGGGAACTATAATATGCGGACACTTATGGTACTTAATTATATGGATATTTATCATTAGGTGTCAATAATATGAGTTCTTTTATCTCTAGGGACGAAATTTACGAACCTTTGAGAATTTACTATATATTAAATGATACAATTAAATACGATTATATACATCTTAAGGGAAAAATTAATTAATATATGAACCTTTGAAAATCAGCCCTTATAATTTAATGAGGCAATTTAATACGTTTCTGAGAGTAATTATAATTAGGTCAGTCTTGTGGTCGACTTAATGACAGATTCTCCCCTCACAAGGAAGTAGAAAACGGTCGCTAAGCTGCGGCGGTAAATCAAGTAATTCCTTGGTCGATTAAGCTTTTGCGAGAGAGAGAGAGAGAGAGAGAGAGAGAGAGAGAGAGAGAGAGAGAGAGAGAGAGAGAATTTCCCCCTGTATTTGGTGATCGATGTTGTGCTGTGTTTAGAGATGGTGGTAGTAGTAGTAGTAGTAGTGGTGGTGGTGGTAATGGTGGTGTGTTAAGATGGTGGTAGTAATGGCTTGTTGGTGTGTCAAGATGGCGGCGGTGACTCCCTTCTAGAACACACACACACACACACACTTTCATTCTTTTTCCACCTCAAGGTCGTATTAGTGAATTAACTATATATTAGAGACAGGTATTATGCCAAAGTACAGTTATTAATGTTATCACCCACTGTGTCGCCTGGTAACTCATGACGTGCGGTAGTGTGTGTGTGTGTGTGTGTGTGGGTGTGTGTGATAGAGACCTTATCGTAATTATAGAGGAGTGTTCTTAGTCCCTATAATTAGTGGAGAGGAATATTTATTATTAGCGTATAACAGATATGGTTTAAAGAATGTGGGAACAGGTTATAATGTTGGGTCTCTCTCTCTCTCTCTCTCTCTCTCTCTCTCTCTCTCTCTCTCAGCCAGATACACGTGTGGGCTGTCATCTAATACGCGTTTATTCTCCACATTATTCTTATCAGAGTCAGGAAGTAAAGCATTGTCAACACCTGCTGTGTGACTGAGTGCGTTTAGTGTCTGTTTTGGAGGCGTTGAGATAGATAGATGGATGGATGGATGGATAGATAGATGGATGGGTGGATGGATGGATAGATAGATAGATAGATATGTTGGAGGTGAGAGAGAGAGAGAGAGTGGTCGTAACCTTGTATGTACGATAATGTAGAAACCAACTGTACGTAAAGACAAGACCTTCGTACACCCGATGAATATTGACGAGCTTTAAAGACGTGTTGTGCTGCAAGGGTGTGACTCGATGGGGGGAGCTGTGGCCTCGTGGTGTACTGTGGGTAAAGGTCTTTCGTGTGTGTGTGAGAGAGAGAGAGAGAGAGAGAGACTTAAACGTGTCGAGCTAGAGTTTGAGGGTTCCAATAATGTGCCACCTCTCTCTCTCTCTCTCTCTCTCTCTCTCTCTCTCTCTCTCTATGACGATACTAGTTTATAATATAACTTTAAACCTTTACTTTACTTTATTTACTTGTGATCTGATAAACGAGTAATAAGTAAAATAATAAAATAATTTCCTTCATTCACTCCATAAAGCTCATGCCAAAGTAATGATAATTTAGTAATATCTCCTAATATTCCTCTATTATGGTGGAGTCCTCGCCATATTACCGCCAAATTATTCTCCTTTAGAAAGTCTGCTGGATTTATTGTCGTCAACCTCTACCAATTTAACGTAAATGTCAATAAACTGTGTGGCTTACTCCCGTCTCATGAGTTGTTTTTCCTAGTATAAACAACGACCATATAAGCACTAATGTAATTCTTTTTTGATTGGGACTTTTTTTTTCCAGCTTGATTTAACTTACTTATTTGTTTTGGTTATGATTATTTATTTGAGGTTATTATTAAAAATTAATTAGGTGTTGTGATGTATAAGGGTGGTACTGGTTGTGATGGTGGTGGCTTTGTTCATCCTCGAAAAGAAAATAAGCCACTCCCATTAGTTCTTAGATCAATAAAGGCATAACTAACATTATTATTTTTTCTGCTCTCCCACAGGTAAGGTGACTCTCCCACTCTCCCAGCCAGCCCAAGACTCTCCCCCTCTCTCCCCCTCCCCCCTCAGTACTCCGCCAGGGCCACGATCAGCTTAGGGAGACTCAGGTAGGTAATCACTAGTACGCCTCCTGTTATTTATAGGCACCGTCTCGTCGGCCAGGTATAACCCAGGTGAGTTTAATTACGGCTCCGTCTACCTTAGTTTAGCCTTATCTTACCTTGTCTTTCCATGTCCTAACCTAACCTCTTTTTTCTTCTTCTTCTTCTTCTTCCTCTTATTATTATTATTATTATTATTATTATTATTATTATTATTATTATTATTATTATTATTATTAAAGCCATTAGTTTTAGTTATATACTGTACTTCACTAGTTATGCATTCATCACTCTCATTCCTACTTGCTGTTCATGGGTTCCTGGGGGCGGATTATTTCATGTCCATGTCTAATTTGCCTGATAATTGGACATAAAACCAAGAAAATTGGGAGATTATGATGTAATTTCCCTAAATCCGGTGTAATGGCGAATGTGATGTCGTTATGATGGCAGGGGAAATATTTTGTGGTGCTGGGGAAATATTTTATGTGGTGGGGAAATATTTTGTGGTGGTGGGGAAATATTTTGTGGTGGTGGGGAAATATTTTGTGGTGGTGGGGAAATATTTTATGTGGTGGGGAAATATTTTGTGGTGGGGAAATATTTTATGTGGTGGAATGGGGTGGTTGGTATGTGTACGTGTGTGTGGGAGGTAACTTTCTCCAGGAGTGAAAGCCTCTACGCCGCGGTTATCTGTTGCCTGTGTGTGTCTGTCTGTCTGTCTGGTTACCTGGTTGTTCTACTGACGGCGACGGTGACGGCGACGGAGGTACAACAGTGTGCATTATTATACACCTTAGTTATCTCTCCCTTTTTTCCCTCTGTCTGTCGGCGGCGTTGTGAGGTGCGTGTTATCTTGGGCAATGTTGTGGTATGACCTTGGTATTTATTGATTAATGTTGAGTGGAAGTAAGTGAGGACTGGTGCAGGTGCTTAACACACACACACACACACACATACACACACACACACACACTCATACATAGTGAACGGTGTCGTCTACGCTGGACTTTCACTGCACACTGGTGGCGGGTCAGGTCATCTTGGGTCAGGGAGATGGCTGGCTGGCTGGTGGTGGTGGGTATGAGGAATTATACACGGATCTGTATAATGGGGTTAGGTTAGGTTAGGTTAGGATAAGATTGACCAAGGAAGAAAAGAGTAGACTTAGTTAGGTTAGGTGGAGAGTGTAGTGAAGATAGTACTATACTTGCCGAGGTCACCAACACAGCGGGGGGAGGGTGAAAGGTCCGGTTCTGCTTCATGCCCTGTGACCACGACGATAAGGTATGACCCCCATGGTTCATCAAGTTACCTGCCTGGCCTCACACTGAAAAGGTACGTACCTCAGGCCTAATTAATTACCTCAGACTGATCCAAGCTACCAGGCTGACCTCCTCGACCTCTTGGCTCATATCATGCGACCTCCCACAGCGACCCTGATTACGGCAGAGGTCGGGGAAAGTAACTAAAGACTTACCTATATTAAATTTCTCTCATCTATAACACAACTCCCATCCCTCCTGCAGTGTTGCCATCTACGTGAAGACCCTTAGGTAGTCGTGTCATGGTGGGTCTCAGATGCCCCCCCTGCTGTCGGGAATAGAGCGGCGAGGCAGGCAGAAGAGGGGCGAGCTGTTCGTCTAGCGTTAGATTCCGTAATAAGTGAGTTAGTGTATGCTGTGTTAGGGTTTGAGGCGCTATTGAACCTTGTACACTCTTCCCCCATCATCCATCTCTCCCTTCCACTTCCCCTCCTCTTCCCTTCCTCCTTCCCACCTCCTCCTACCCCCTTCCCACCCCCATCGCCCCCTCCCCACTCCCCTCTATTGGTGAAGTACATTTTTTCTCCCTTTTGCAATGAAACGTGTGACTTTAAACACGTACGGTAAGCTTTCACTCGTGTATGCAATGAAACGTGTGACTTTAAACACGT
Source organism: Homarus americanus (assembly GCF_018991925.1). Lineage (NCBI taxonomy): Eukaryota > Metazoa > Arthropoda > Malacostraca > Decapoda > Nephropidae > Homarus > Homarus americanus. Next base: position 5,699,391 of record NW_024742238.1, on the reverse strand, counting down.
ACGGTAAGCTTTCACTCGTGTATGGTGGGGGTGAGGGAGAGAAGGTGGGGGGGTAGTGAGGAGGGGGTAGAGGGGTAGGGGAGGGAGGGGAGGGGGAGGAGAACTTGAAGTGTCTTTAAATGGGAGGTTTTATAGGTGACGTGTAAGATTGTCTCGTGTTATGTATGTTTGTGTGTGTGTATGTATGTATGTATGTATGACTCCTTTATAGATTCTCAGGCCGATTATGTCCGAATACCTGACTTCATTTAACCATAATTATGTCAGATTTTCCTCAGGTATATTATGTCAGATTTCCTCGGGCAGATTATGTCAGATTTCCTCAGTTATAATCAGTCTCATCCATTTATGTCAAATTTCCTCAGACAGTTTATGTCAGATTTTCCTCAGGTATATTATGTCAGATTTCTCGGCAGATTATGTGATTTCCTCAGTTATAATCTGCCAGTCTCATCCAGTTATGTCAAATTTCCTCAGACAGTTTATGTCAGATTTTCCTCAGGTATATTATGTCAGGTTTATCCGGGCAGATTATGTCAGATTTCCTCAGTTATAATCTGCCAGTCTCATCCAGTTATGTCAGATTTCCTCAAACAGTTTTGTCATAGATTTTCCTCAGGTATATTATGTCAGTTTTCTCCAGTATATTATGTCAGATTTCCTCGGGCAGATTATGTCAGTTTCCTCAGTTATAATCTGCCGTTCTCATCAGTTAATTTCCACCCAGGCAGATTATCAGATTTCCTTAATAATCTGCCAGTCTCATCCAGTTATGTCAGATTTCCCCCAGGCAGATTATGTCAGTCTTTCATAAACAGATTTTAATTCAATCGATCAATCTTCACCCCTGTCTATCAATAGATCTATCTCCATTTCCACAGCACAGTGAGGTGGGGGTGAGGCGTGGTAGTGGGGGTGAGGTGGGGAGTAGTGGGGGGTGAGGTGGGGTAGTGGGGGTGAGGTGGGGTAGTGGGGGTGAGGTGGGGAGAGTGGGGGTGAGGTGGGGTAGTGGGGGGTGAGGTGGGGGTCAATCACCAGGCAAATTATAGAGGCAGTAGTTGGCAGCGATTACGGGGCAATTTGTTAAAGGTTTCGTACCTACATCGGGTCGCTGACACACTTAAGTTGAGAAACACTCTATAGCTGACACACTTAAGTTGAGACACTCCATAGCTGACACTTTTGAGACACACTCTATAGCTGACACACTTGATACACACACTATGTACACACTTAAGTTGAACACCTATAGCTGATTGAGACACACCCATAGCTGACACACTTGAGACACACACTATGGACACACTTAAGTTGAGACACTTTTGACACACTATGCTGATACACTTAAGTTGAGACACACTCCATAGCTGACACACTGCACTTAGTTGAGATACACTCCATAGCTGACACATACACTCTGTGATAAGTTGAGACACACTCCATAGCTGACACACTTGATACACACACTATAGCTGACACACTTAAGTTGAGACACACTCCATAGCTGACACATGAGACATACTCTATAGCTGATACACTCTCTATAGCTGACACACTTGAGACACACTCTATAGCTGATGCACTTGAAGTTGAGACACACACATTGCCTGGGTTTTTGGACTTTATTTTATTTATTTCCCGCGTCTGAATTCAGTCTCTCTCTCTCTCTCTCTCTCTCTCTCTCTCCCTTGTTCCTATACATTGTGTTGTTATTGAAAGTTGTTGAATAATTCCGTAGTCATTGTTGTGTGTGTGTGTGTGGAGTATGCTTAGAAACAGAAAGTAAGGCGAGGAGGGAGAAAAGGGAACTTATACTTTCTCTCCTCTTCCTCCTCCTATTCTTCCTCCTCTTCCTCTTCCCCTACTTCTTCTGTTTCTCTTCCTTCCGTTCATAACGTTTCTCCTCCTCCCTTTCGCTGCTTACTTTACATCTATTCTCTCTCTCTCTCTCTCTCTCTCTCCTCTCTCTCTCTCTCTCTCTCTCTCTCACACACACACACACACACACACACACATGAATGGTAATGTAAGGGAGAAGGGGGAGGGTATTGGGAGGAGGAGGAGTGTGGAGAGGGGAGAGTGTGGAGGAGGGAGTTGTAAGGGAATCGATGTGGAAGGAGGTAAGAGGAGGAGTACAATGGATCAGGCCGCCTAACACTATAGTCACGCCCGCGATAAATAGTTGTGTAAAAAGAAATTCACTTCTAGGGCAGGCGTCGTCTGTCCTCACGCCCCCGCCTTACACGGCCTCCCACGCCCTCCCACGCCCACCTTGCCCTCCTCCTTACACACACCAGAGTCTTCCCCACGCCCTCCACGCCTACCCACACCCTCCGACCCCGACTCCCCACCACGCCTTCTACGACCCCACGTCCTCGGCCCCCAACCACCACCACGTGCCCACGCCTATCAAGTTTTCTCTTCAGCCTTGGCTTTTTATTAACCACGCTTTCTCCTCCTCCTTCTCCTCCTCCTCCTCTTCCTTCCTCCTTCCTCCTCCTCCTTCTTCCTTTCTCCTCCTCCTCTGCTTCAATTTTTTCCTCTACATCTTCCTTCTACCTTTCCTTCTCCTCTGTTTTCTCTTCCTCCTTCTTCTCCTTCTCCTTCTCCTCCTCTGCTTCATATTTTCTCTCCACGTCTTCCTTCTCCTCCTCCTCTCTCTGTTCCTTCTCTCTATATATAAAACTTTTTGATGAGAAAGTTTTTTGAGATCTCTAAATCAAACTTTCCCACGAGAGAAATTTTTTAGGATGTTTTCTTAGGTGTTTGAAATTTCCCTACGATTTTTTGGGTTTTTTTTTTCGGTTTTTAGGTTTCCAGATTCAGTTTTTTCCCTAGATTGAAAGTTTCTAGGGATTTTTTTTAGAGACAGAAAAATATTGATATGATTTTTTTAGCTATTAATTGATTTTTTATGAACTTTAAGCAACGTTAAGAAAATCACATTCCCCCTGCCCCCAAAAATCATCAACAACAACAAAAACAAGAAAAGACAAAATAAATAAAAAAACAACAAGAAACAAAAAATAATGAAAGTATATCAGTATTTTTCGGTTCTTTACTCTGACTTTTACTTATGAGTGAAAGTTTATTTTTGAGAGATAAATTTGGGGGCGTTTTCTCTTTCAGTGGGAGTTAGTTCAATTAATTTTTATCACACGAGATATATAAAGGAAAGTGGAGGAGGAGGAACTATTGTGTGTGAGAGAGAGAGAGAGAGGGAGAGAGGGAGAGAGAGAGAGAGAGAGAGACAGAGGGAGAGAGAGAATGAATTAATACACGTCTCTCACTATATAATTACACTAACTGTAATAGTCAACCAGTTCAGCAGGAGCACCAGTCACTGACCTTACCCAGTCACACCACCTTACCCAGTTATTGATAAATCTTGCCAGTTTATAATCCAGTTAACTGTCACACCACCACAGTCGACACACACACACACACACACACACACACACGCACGCGCGTCATACCTTTAATCAAATTTTTTAACACCTGATCCTGTTAAAGAGTTTGGCTTTGTTGAGGAGGAGGGCCAACATGGGAGGGGGAGGAGGAGAGGGCCAACATGGGAGGGGGAGGAGGGAGGAGGGCCAACATGGGAGGGGGAGGAGGAGGGCCAACATGGGAGGGGGGAGGAGGCCAACATGGGAGGGGGAGGAGGAGGAGGAGGCCAACATGGGAGGGAGGAGGAGCCAACATGGGAGGGGAGGAGGAGGAGGAGGAGACAAACCATCATGAGAGGAAGGAAGAGGAAGAAGACCAACGTGGAGGAGGAGGAGGAAGAGGTGAGTCACGAGGTCATGGAGATTCAGGTCATGAGGGGAGTCTTCCCCCAGCTAGGCCCTCCTTCTAGTGACATACTGAGGAGGAAGGGAAGGAGGAAGAGGAGGAAGGGAAGGCAAGGAGGAGAAAGACAAGGAAGGTGAGGAGGAAGAAAAGAACGAGGGAAGAAAGAGGAAGGGAAAAAAGAAGGGGAAATAAAGTTTGTTTTCTACTTCCTTCACATACCATCCGGGGTGAGTGGCTCGTGAGTAAGTTTCCCCATAATGAGTTAACTAGGTTTCCTCGGGTGGTAGTGTGGGTGTGGGTGGTAGTGTGGGGGGAAGTGAACCAGCATCTCACACCCACACTGTAAACATCCGGGTGTGTGGGTCGTCAGGTGGAACAGGTGGGAGAAATACAAGGTTATCTCAATACAGTGTTCACCCCCTCTGACGGTCAAGTATGGTGTGGTGTAGTGTGGTGTGGTGTGGTATGGTGTGATGTGTGGTGTGGTATGGTGTGATGTGTGGTGTGGTATGGTGTGATGTGTGGTGTGGTATGGTGTGATGTTTGGTGTGGTGTGGTGTGAAGTGTGGTGTGTTGTGGTGTGGTGTGATGTGATGTTGTATGGTGTAGTGTGGTATGTGGTGTGACGTTGTATGGTGTAGTGTGGTGTGTGGTGTGATGTGTTTGTTTACCTATTTTATTAAGAGTATATTCTACACCTGTTGTTTCCTAATTTCATATCATAATTACTTCACCTGTACTATAATTTAATTCTTAATGATTATCGTTACTAATTAAGGTTAAAATCTTGGTTATGACTTTGTTGTTGTGTTGGTATGTTAATTATTTGTGTTGTAGCTCATAGTAACCAGTTGTGTTGTTTTGTGTTCGGGGGTGGGGGAGGGGGGTTGATGTTTTTTTATTTGACTTCGTGATGAAAGTTGGTGATTTCTTATTGTGTGACGTGTTGGGATTGTAGGTGGACCATGGGAGCAGGTGTGATGATGGGGAGGAGAGGAGAGGGTCAGGTGAGAGGTGTGTGGTGGTGGTGGTGATGGTGGAGTTCTCTGTGTGGTGTCAGCAACAGTGTGCGTGGGGTGATAGTTAAGGAGGGTTAGGTGGCGGGGTTCAGACAAGTTTCCCGTTTGCCAGAAAAGTTCTTGTGACAGAACCAAGGACAACCACTCGACTCGTAACATACACACACACTTACGCACACACACACACACCTGCACACACACACACACACACACACGCACACACACACACACACGCACACGCACACACACACACACCACACCACTATAATATTTCTATAATAAACTTCCCTTAAGTGAGAATTTCTTCATAATAAACATACCAGAATCCAACTCTCTCTCTCTCTCTCTCTCTCTCTCTCTCTCTCTCTCTCTCTCTCTCTCTCTCTCTCTCTCTCTCTCTCTCTCTCTCTCTCAGGTTAGGACACAAAGATGGCGACGAACTTGCACTGAAACCTTACCTTTAGAAAATTGAACTTAAAAGATTTTCTAGTTTCTGAAGAATTAAAAAACAAAACCGTTTAGTTAAGTTAGGTTAGGTTAAGTTAGGTTTGGTTAAGTTAGGTTTAGTTAAGTTAGGTTAGGTTAGATTTTTCTAAATTTGGAAAACTCAATGAGTTAATCTGAATATTTGCCACAAACCCTTTCACGTTACCTGCCTCACCTACCTGGTCTTGTCTCCCTTCTCTCACCCTCCTCTACCTGCCTCCTACACTGAGAGAGAGAGAGAGAGAGAGAGAGAGAGAGAGAGAGAGATATAAATACTTAAGTGGTTATGACAGTTTACCAGCAGTAAATTATCACCAGTACATGAACTCACACACACACACACACACACACACACACACACACACTGATGGAAGAAGACCCCACAGGTGAGAGAGGTTAGACACTTGCACACAGGTATGGAGGAGGGAGAGAGAGGGGGAGGTTGCGTCAGTCACGAGGCAAGAGAGAGAGACAGCGAAAGAGAGGGAGCAGAGAGATAGAGATATATAAATAGATGCCTTTAAAAGTTACAATAAATAATAAATTACCTTAAAACTAATAGTTTATTTGGCCTTTTTTTTTTTTTTTTTTTTGCTGCTCCCCGGAAGATTATTACTATGGTTAAGTGTTGATACAAGATAAGCGTTTCCTCCCAGTCGTGTTCATGGCGCGGGGTACATACAGTATATCCTTGGAGGAATCCTGACTCACTTAAACCTCCATCCGAGAGCCCATAGTTAGGTTAGGTTATAGGTTGGGTTTAGTTAGGTAGGAATACTCTCATTATTTCTATTATTACTACTAGTTAATGATTACTACTACTACTATTACTACTACTACCACTACTACTCCCTTCGTCTTCTCCAACAATCTCTCACTTCCTCACCAATCCCCCTCACCCCATTATTCCTCCTCCACCCCCTCTTCTAATATTGCCCTCCCCCCCCTTCACCTACCCCTCCACCAGTGTTGCGCCAGCTCCCCCTCACCCCCCTCCTTCAGGTAAAACGGGCTCACCACGGAGTCATGAGCCAATCAACGTGTCGTAATATCTCAGGGCACCAGAAGTCATTGGTCCGTTTCATGATCTGTTGGACCTTACTGATGGCTGGTGTACGTGGGCAGGTGTGTATAGAGCCCGCCAGGTGTACACTCTCTCTCTCTCTCTCTCTCTCTCTCTCTCTCTCTCTCTCTCTCTCTCTCTCTCTCTCTCTCTCTCTCTCTCTCTCTCTCTCTCTCTCTCTCTCTCTCTCTCTAAGGGTCCTTTGGTTCGAGTCTAAGAACACTCCTTTTCTGGGTACCCTAACTTTACATTTCGGGTAACGACACACACACACACACACACACACACACACACACACACACACACACACACACACACACACACACACACACATAATCTAACTAACCTTACAAAATTAATTAACCTTTTTAACTCTGCATGGCACCTGTATTACCTAACACAGGTGGAGGAAAGTGATCTGTTATAATGCCACGTTTCATGACACTCACCAGTTCTTGTTCACATAAAACTTACATGTTGAAATATTGACGGTAGTGGGATCATGTGAAGATTAAACACCCCTAGTTTATTTCACCTAAAGATTTGCTACTCAGTGTAATCTAACCTAACATTAACCTAATCCAACCTAGCATCCTAACCTAAACTAACCTATTCTACCCTATAGCATTAACTTAACCTAATTTAACAACCTAACCTAACCTATTCTACCCTATAGCATTAACTTAACCTAATTTAACAACCTAACCTAACCTATTCTACCCTATAGCATTAACTTAACCTAATTTAACAACCTAACCTAACCTATTCTACCCTATAGCATTAACTTAACCTAATTTAACAACCTAACCTAACCTATTCTACCCTATAGCATTAACTTAACCTAATTTAACAACCTAACCTAACCTATTCTACCCTATAGCATTAACTTAACCTAATTTAACAACCTAACCTAACCTATTCTACCCTATAGCATTAACTTAACCTAATTTAACAACCTAACCTAACCTATTCTACCCTATAGCATTAACTTAACCTAATTTAACAACCTAACCTAACCTATTCTACCCTATAGCATTAACTTAACCTAATTTAACAACCTAACCTAACCTATTCTACCCTATAGCATTAACTTAACCTAATTTAACAACCTAACCTAACCTCCCCATTGGTATCATTACGGTTGTTTATCTTCAAGCAAATTAAGCTAGGGTGCTTAATCTTCACATGATATCGGTACCTATTGCGTATTAATATAACAATATGCAGCTATACGTTAGTTGTGTGTGTGTGTGTGTGTACAGCTCAGCGTGTGGGGGGTCATCTACAACCATCATTGCTGAACTCTCAAAGCGTTAAACCATCGTCATCAAAGGGTTAAACCATCGTCATCAAAGGGTTAAACCATCGTCCTTAAAGGGTCAAACCATCGTCATCAAAGGGTTAAACCATCGTCCTTAAAGGGTTAAACCATCGTCCTTAAAGGGTTAAACCATCGTCATCAAACGGTTAAACCATCGTCCTAAGGTTAAACCATCGTCCTTAAAGGGTTAAGCCATCGTCATCAAAGGGCGTTAAACCATCGTCCGGGTTAAACCATCGTCCCAAAGGGTCCAAAAGGGTTAAACCATCGTCATCAAAGGGTTAAAGGGTCAAACCATCGTCATCAAAGGGTTAAACCATCGTCCTTAAAGGGTTAAACCATCGTCCTTAAAGGGTTAAACCATCGTCCTTAAAGGTCAAACCATCGTCATCAAAGGGTTAAACCATCGTCCCAAAGCGTTAAACCATCGTCATCAAAGGGTTAAACCATCGTCATCAAAGGGTTAAACCATCGTCCTTAAAGGGTCAAACCATCGTCATCAAAGGGTTAAACCATCGTCCTTAAAGCGTTAAACCATCGTCATCAAAGGGTTAAACCATCGTCATCAAAGGGTTAAACCATCGTCCTTAAAGGGTCAAACCATCGTCATCAAAGGGTTAAACCATCGTCCTTAAAGGGTTAAACCATCGTCCTTAAAGGGTTAAACCATCGTCATCAAACGGTTAAGGTCATCTGGGTGTATGAGTTAAGTTGAGTAAAAGTGAAATTAACGACGAATGGGTGTTAAGCCTGTACAGAGTCTGCTGAGCTAAGCATTTCTCGTGAACCTGCGCGTGTTGCAATACTTTTTTCTGTCAACGCGGCCAAATATTGCAAGAAGATCAGTGTGTGTAGAGAGTTCATTGTTTAACCTATGACTGGTAAGGGAGAGAGACTAGTGTAGTGTGTTGTGTAGTGTAGTATAGTGTAGTGTAGTGTGTTGTGTAGTGTTGTGTTGTGGTGTGCAGTGTAGTGTAGGATATTGTCGTGTGTTGTGTAGTGTTGTGTTGTGGTGTGCAGTGTAGTGTAGGATATTGTAGTGTAGTGTGTTGTGTAGTGTAGTGTAGTATAGTGTAGTGTAGTGTAATGTACAGTAGTGTAGTGTAGTGATCCCTATCTTAGAGATGTTTAAATAATGATTGGTACAGTTGGCCAAATAAATACTCAAGCGACCCCCAACAAGTATAGGGTAGGGCAACTGATCTGGTAATACTGTTAAGGTTCAGGGGGGAGACACGGGGTGGTATAAGGGGGTAAGGGGGGTGGTATAGGGGGGTAGGGAGACAAGGGGTGGTATAGGGGAAGGAGACAGGGTGGTATAAGAGTAGGGGTGGTATAGAGAGGGGAGGAGACAAAGGGTGATATAGGGGAGAGACACAGGGGTGGTATAAAGTGGGGGTGGTATAGGGGTGAGGGAGGAGGAGACAAAGGGGTGATATAGGAGGGGGAGGTATAGGGGGGTAAGGTGGTATAGGGGTAAGAGACAAAGTGATGGACAGAATTAGTATAGGAGGGGGTAAGGGGACAGGTATATTTGAGGTCACACGATAGGTTAAAGAAGATAAGCTTAGAAGGAGCTTAACCAGGATAGATAAGCTTACAAGGTGCTTAATGACGTGAGCGCCCACACCTTAAAGAGGGACCCACATCAAGGCCACAGCTGAGGACTTAAGACAGTGTGGGCGTGGTTATGTATAGGTTATGGGCGTGTCTCTCCGTGTCATCAGGGGCGTCATGGGTCACCTAGGGTCATTAAGATTCACCAGAGGTCACTAAGTGACCGAACAATACATTTATCTTGCCATCTGGAGTCCACATGTACTTTCCTAGCTTACCTGGGGGTCACATGTACTCACCTAGCTCACCTGTACCCAGTGCACTACACCACCACGGCTAGCTACTCCATAGGACGTCAACAGAAACCTACGCCACGCCACGCCACCCCACTCCACGCCACGCCACCTTAACTACGTTTAACTTGTTAACTCAACCAATCGCCCTTCAGGAGTGGGAGAAAGAGGAGAAGGGAGGAACAAGACTCGGAGTAAGAGAAAGAGGAAGAGAAGCAGTAGGATTAAGTGGAAACGAAGGAGTAGGAGGAAGGAGATTTGGATGAGGAGAGAGACTACAATACCATCTCTACATTACCCAACACTAAAGTCACTGTGAGGTTGTATTATTACGCGCATGGCTGGTGAAGCGAATAGGGTGGTCACCATAAACGTCTTGGGGAAGGTAATGTGTGTGTGTGTGTGTGTGTGTGTCTGTCTGTCTGTCTGTGTGTGTGTGTGTGTGTGTGTAAGGTCGTATTTGTGTGTTTGTGAATGGTTTGTGTTTCTTTGTGAAGGCTGTATGTTAAGGTCAAGTTTTTATCTTTGTAAACAATGTATATCTGACCTTAGTTCATGCGTGTGTGAACGAGCACTCGAGCGGGGTCCATTTGGCGTGTTTGGGAATGTTTCATTATCATTATTATTATACCAGCAGAGACATACAGTTAACATTAAACATTCTATTACCCCCACAAAAAACGAAGCCTTAAAACCCCACAAAACGAAGCCTTAAAACCCCCCACAAAACGAAGCTTTAAAACCCCACAAAACGAAGCCTCACTAACCGACAAAACGAAACCCCCCCCCCCAAATCCATCGACGTGTGGAGATTCGTAAACGTTCGTGAGCATGTTTGGTAAATGAACAGATGTTGTGTGTTTGGTAAGTGACTGGCAGATGTTGTGTGTTTGGTAAGTGCCTGGTAAACAAACTCTGTCTGTATAACACAAACATAGTTAGCACAGTTCCGTTGTGTTTAGAACCGGGTTGTCACGAGTTGGCTCTGTAGTGTGTGTGTGTCTGTCTGTTGGCTGGCTGGTGACGAGAGAGCGAGAGAGAGAGAGAGAGATTTTGGTGGAGGGAGGGACTGTGGTGGAGGAAGGAGAAGGGCTATGAGGGAGGAGAAGGGGGGAGGGTTGGTGGAGGGAGGAAGAACGTTCAAGGGTTTGGAATTTCCGTGGTGTGTGTGTGTGTGTGTGTGTGTGTGTGTGAAGGCAAAACAGTGATAGACGTTGGGGTCAAGACAGGGGTATACGGTTCACTATGGCGTCTGCTGCGTCAGCCCGCATACCGCTACTGGGGGTGTTGGGGGTGTATTGTTCTTTGAGAGTGTTGATCTTCTTCTTCTTCTTCTTCTTCTTTTTCTTCTTCTTCTTCTTTTTTTTATAAATGTTTTCTTCCTTTTCTTTCTTATTTAGTCCACACACACACACACACACACACACACACACACACACAAACAGGAAGTAGGAAGTCTTCTTTCTTCTTTCGCTCCTACGAGTTATACCCAGGTGACCAATTGCCCCCCCCACCCCCCACCCCCTGTAGGTCAAAGTCCTGGGGGGTCGTAGGGAGAACACACACACACACACACACACACACGTAGATTGTGAGGTGGTTGGTTTTCAAGAGGTACCGCAGTGAGAGAGAGTTTGTTGACACGCCACAAGGGAGGTACAATACCGGTACTGTATATATACTGTACTTCACTACACCTGTCACAATACAGCACCACCACAACAACACCATCACGTCTCTCTTGTAGTTGTTGTTGTTGGTGGTGGTGTTATTGTTGTTGTTGGTGGTGGTGTTGGTGTTATTGTTATTGTAGTTGTTGTTGTTGTTGTGATGGTGGTGGTAGTGTTTATGGTGTTGTTGGTGGTGGTGTTATTGTTGTTGTTGGTGGTGGTGTTGGTGTTATTGTTATTGTAGTTGTTGTTGTTGTTGATGGTGTTACAAAATATAGCAGAGTCATCCCGTGTGTTGTGTGAACCGCATTTTTATTGGTCATTTATTTTTTTTATCTTTAATCCCTTCTTTGTGGAGTTTACAGGTTGGGTGTGTGTGAGAGAGAGAGAGAGAGGGGGGTAAAAGTTCCGTCATCTCCCCCCCCTCTAGACAGTCAGGATGCTGGTACCTTGTGCACTGAGGTGACCATCACTAAACTCTAGTGGATCTTTCTCACCTCCTGCTAACACCTCACTCCACACTGCCTGACTCTATACCATCTAACTCCACATCCTCTAACTTCACATCGTCTATCTCCACATCCTCTATTCCCACTCCATCGAATTCCACACGCCTAACGCCATAATCTCTCAGCTAACTCCACACCCTCTTGCTCCACACCCCTAACTCAGTATTTTCTTGTTCCACACCCTCTACCTACACCCCATCTAAACTACACACAATCTAACTCCACAACCTCATACTCCACACCCTCTTACTCCACACCTCAAACTCCATACCCTTTTGTTCCACACCTCCTCGCTCCACACCACCCCGGGTTCCTCCAAATGCCCAAGTAGAGAGTTTTCCACAGCCTATAAGAGGTGTACCGTACGTGGACAGGTCCAGAGCCCCTGTGTCAACACTGTGTTCGGTGGCCCTGTTTTTAGATCGTTCGGTTTCTTTTACGGGGAGATTCAGCCAAAAAACGAACACACACACACACACACACACACACACACACACACACACACACCTCCATATTCACGCCAATGTGATGCGGTGTATTATTAAGCAGTAATTGCCTTTAGTTATGTGTATGTGTGTGTAGGTGTGTGTGTATATGTGTAGGTGTGTGTGTAGGTGTGTGTGTGTGTGTGTGTGTGTGTGTATGTGTGTGTGTGTGTGTATGTCACGCTCTCACTTTCATGACTTGTACAGGACGGTATGGGTGTAACTATGTAGCCATGTTGTTGTTGCCGGGACCTACCTGCCGTACACACACCTGAAGGGGGAGAGGTGGGGGGGGTGGGACGTCTCTGTGGTGGAGGGTTTGTTTTGTCAGGGGTGAGGTGGTGGTGAAGGAGGTCTGTTATGGTTGGGGGAAGTGGTGGGGACTATTTTGATGGGGGAAGTGGTGGAGGGTGGGGAGACTGTTTTGATGGAAGTAATGTGATGAGGAAGGGCGTGTTTGGATGGGGAAGTGATGTCGTGATGATGAGAGGTTCTAGTTGATTGGGGTGGTGGTGTGATTAAGGGGTGCGGGGATGGTAAGAAGGTTGGTTATGTTTGATGGAAGGGGTGTGACGGAAGGCCAGCAAAGGGTAGGAAAGGGAGGAGGGAAGGAAGGTTAAAGAGGGGGGAGGGAGGGAGGGAAGGAGGAGTGTGACGCTATGTGACGCCCGGAACGTGATAGGAGGCTCATCAAGGTCCTAAAAAAGAGAGAGGCACGGTGACGCTCTTTAGTGTTTAGTGACCGTCACACCCTCAGGTAGTGTTACGCCCTCACACACCCTCCTGGCTACTCGGAAAGTGTCTAGGTAATAGCCTCGGTTGAACGCGGAACTCGTACGTGATGGTGTTCCCAGCCTTGTTAGAACACCAAGAGAGAGAGAGAGAGAAAGAGAGAGAGCCCTTGTACGTGGCGCCCCTCTCTCACCTCTTGAACGCCTCTATTCACCTTCAGTTGTTCTCAGCCTCTGAACACTGGATCTGAGAGGTCCTTGGATGGCGTGTGACTTCTCCTCCTCCCCCTTCCACCTCACGTACAGTACAGGTGTTCGTGTCTTCATAGGGAAACTACTCGAGGTCTTCTATTCTCTAGGGTGAGGTCTGGGTGGTCCTTGGTTCTATGGGGGTGATTTAGTTGTTAAAGTCTTTGGGAGTTGTTGATTCTCTGGGGTGAAATGGTTGGGAGATGTTCTAGGAATTTGGTTTATTTTTGCTAAGAATGTGGATTTGATTCTCTAGGGGTGTGGATGTGTGTGTGTGTGTGTGTGTGTGTGTGTGTGGAAGACCTTATGATTCTTCTCTGAGGTAATGTGGTTTTGGGAAGTCCTGCTTGAGTTAGGGAAAGTTTGAAAGGAGTTCTTGTTTATCTGAAGGTAAGATATTTGGGGATATCCTCAAGGTGCTGTAAGGAGAGTGAGTCCTCGAGAACCTCTTGAAAATCTCCACGTGATGAAACAGTCCAACACCCTGACGAGGAACCACCAAGCCCGCCGCGACACATAACCACCTGATATTCCCTCGCACCCAACACGACTCTTGGGCCCTGTGCTTGCTGGCTGTCACGACGCCTACGTTATTCTGGTCATAGGTCATGGTTATCGTGTACTGGTCCTCCCGGGTCATGATTCTGGGGCTACACGGGTTCTGGGTCACGAATCTTGAGTTACGCGGATTGTGGGGACATGGATTTTGAGGTATAAGCTGATCACCATTATCATATACTAAAGGGTCATCATCATTAAGCACCTCCTGGGGTTAGTTGACGCCATGGCTAGACGACGTAAGGGAAGACTCGTGCTGGAGGCGTGGACGAAGGAAAGTAAGTTTCTAAAAATACTGCTGTGTGAGACTGAAGGAATACACACACACACACACACACACACACACACACACACACACACACACACACAGTATACCATGTGTCGCTGGTGTTTTTCCACCTTTGCGTAATACAGTAAAGAATTACGTTGTTTTTACTCAGGTCTCCAGGGACTTCCTCGTTCACAGGGGGAATGACACACACACACACACACACACTCTCTCTCATATGACGGGCTCCATGAACGTAATTAAGACCAAAGGTTGTTACAGCGGTAGATAATTGTCTGTTTAATTGTGGTGGAAGATAACTGGCGATCTGTAACGGCAGGTAATTGGTGGGTCGATAATTACGGTGCCATACATTAAGTGCCTTGAGTGCCCAGGTGTGTTCCTTCTCTCGGTCACCCTAACCTAACCTAACCACCACTTTCAAAACCTCGACCACTGGATGCCTTTTTTCTCATTTTTTTACACAATTTATACCTGCAACATATACTATATACCTGGACGTTCCTCACCTTGTGCTGATGGTCACCTGGTCAACCTTGTGTCGAGTGAGCTGTAAATGTCAGGGAAGTTAGTTGGTCATATCACAGGAAAAGTGAATTGACAAACCTTCCCAGAGAGTCGGTGCGGAAACCACAACATTCTTGACCTGGCCACATCTCCCACCTCCCCCTCCCCCTCCTACACCACCACACCAGGGGTCTTGTGTCTTGGGCTGTCTGTATTCCTGTATTTCTGTATTCTTGTAGTCCTGTTCTTTGTGCCAGGTTACAGTTTAATTTGTGGATTTCAGTAACTCTGCCCCCTCCCCCCCTTCGTACACACACACACACACACAGAGGCTCCGTAATGGTGGTAATAATCATGTATGGAGTTCATGTTGTGTCATTAATTACTCCACACTCCCATGTATGTATTGTAATCACTGGAGTTGGCTGTTTCTACTGGGAGTAATTATGTCACAACTGTATTAAATTTCACCGGCAACTTTTATTAACAACTTTTTTTTTTATTTAAGTTTTATTTTATTATTTTTATTATTATTATTTTTTTTTATTGAAAGTTTATTTTATTTTTGTCAATTTCGTGAAGTTAACTAATCACACCAGCTTGTTGTGGTGGTCTTGGGTGTTGAGAAGTTAAGTGTTGTGGTGTAGAGTAGCGGGTGTTGGAGAGGAGGCAGGGAGAGGGGGTAGGGAGGGAGTAGAGACGGGAGGTAGAGACGGGAGGTAGGGAGAGAGGGAGGGAGGGGGTAGGAGGGAGAGAGAGAAAGGATGGGAAAGAGATAAATGGAGGGAGGGAGAGAGAGGAGGTGGAGAGACGGGAGGTAGGGAGAGAGAGAAAGAGATAGAGAGAAGAGGGTAAGGAAGGAGAGAGAGAGAGAACACCTTACATGTTAACTACTAGTGTTAGCCTTTATAATAATTAACCTCAGGACTGTGTGGTGTTGACAAGAATAAGTTAACAGATGTGGACGGTTATAATTAGGCAATTAATATACCGGGTGACGCAAAAGTTACTGTACCGAGAATAAAACAGTAAGACTTATACCCCACCCTGTATATCCACTCCTTCTGGCAGTGTAAGCTAACCTAACCTAAACCTAACCTAATCTAACCAATGATACGGTGGCATAGAAGCATTACCACAAAACTCACAATATTACTAACTCGCCTTCCGATCAGATCACGCGCTGCAACAATCACTTTTACCTGAGTGGCGACCGGGGTGGTAGTGGGAGTGGGGGGTAGGGGGGGTTAGTCTGTCGAAATTCTTCACAGTCTGGAGGTGAAACTTTTAATTATTTTTTTTTTCGTTTTTCCGTGTGTTTTTTTTTGTCCGTCTGTATGAAGGTCGTTTGGTGTGATTGAGTCGTCAGGTTGATGGAAGGTGAGGGGGTGTTGTTATGGTTTTAGGGTTCATGGGTTTTTTGGGCTCATGGGTTTTTAGGTTCATGGGTTTTTTGGGGGGTTTCATGGGTTTTTGGATTCACGAGTTCATGGTTTCTCAATATAGTACAGTATGAAAAGTCTCTCTCTCTCTCTCTCTCTCTCTCTCTCTAAGTTAACATAAGAAACACAAAGACAATTAAGTTCCACCTTCACGCATCTATACTTGTTGGGTGATAGATGAAGCGAGTCTCTTGTAGGGGTGTTCGGTACGCGCTAGTTGATGTGTGTGTGTGTGTGTGTGTGTGTGTGTGTGTGTGTGTGTGTGTGTGTGTGCGTGTGTGTGTGTGCGTGTGTGTGTGTGTGTGTGTGCGTGCGTGTGTGTGTGTGTGTGTGTGTGTGGCATTCCCTGGTGCCTGTAGGGTGGGGTGACCTTGGTGTCGCTCCCACACACGTTATGCCGCCACGGTTCAATCTAGCTGCTGTTTATTGACTGCCAACCGCCCACCCTCATTACCCACAGCATTACCGCCACCTTCACCCACCACCGCCCACCTTCATTACCCACCACTGCTGCCACCACCCTCACCTCTACCACCACCACCACTATCACAACCACCACCATCACCACTACCACTACCACCATCACCACTATCACTACCACCATCACCACTACCACTCCTCATCATCCATCACCACCACTCCTATCATCCATCACCACCACTCCTATTATCCATCACCACCACTCCTATCATCCATCACCACCACTCCTATCATCCATCACCACCACTCCTATCATCCATCACCACCACTCCTATCATCCATCACCACCACTCCTATCATCCATCACCACCACTCCTATCATCCATCACCCATTATTAGTTTGTCTTCTCAAGGAATTCTGGAAAGTAAAGATAGCGGTGTTAGGGTGAGGTGGGTGGTGGGCGAAGGTAGTGGGTGGTGGGCGAAGGTGGGCGGAGAGAGAGAGAGAGACTGTAGGAAATCCCATTGGGTATTCCCAGTGTGTTTTATAAAGGACATCTTGAGGCGATATATTTTACCTTGGTCACCTGTGTACCTAGACCTCTCTACCTGTTGACGTCATATAGATCCGGTAGTGAAGCCGACCCGGGAAATATTACCGTCTTGGCCTGGCTTCGGGTTCACAATGATTCAGTAAAGTTAAATTATCCCCGTAAAGTGAAGGTATCTAGTTAACGTAGAGTCTCGGTCGGGATTCGGGTTCATAGTTATTCAGGAAAGTTAATTTATTCCCCTGTTATTGATGCTAAAGTTAACTTATCTAGTTAAGGTAGAGTCTCAGCATAAGTTAGATGTCATTGTGATTATTATAGTCAATCAGTTACTTACGTATTTAGAATGAATGAACTAGGCTAGAGAGGCGTACTAATGAGTTGTTAGTGCCCGAGACAGTAGTAGTGTGGGGGGGGCGAATTAGGGCAAGAAGGACCATATATTCTCACGGGGCTCAGTAATTTCCCACGATCGTCCCAGTTTTCCCACACAGGTTAACGAGGTTATCCGAGAGACACTTTAAAGACAGCAGGTAGACTCCGCTTAACCCTTTGATTCCTGGAGGGTTAAATTGTCGTCATCAAAGGGTTAAACCACCACCATCATCACCAAAAGGGTTGAACCATCGTCCTCCAAAAGGGGTTAAACATATGGTAGTTACTGAAAAGGGAAAGCGGAACTCGACAGACGTGCGTGAACTATCGTGTAATGTGCAGTAATGTTAATAGTATAGGTGTAGACTCGTTTCTCCTGCTGGTGGAGGGAATAATACCTGGAGGTGAGACTCGTGATGCTTGAAGGTCTTACTAGTTGAGCCTCTGAAAAAAAAAAGTGAAAATGTATCACGTGAAGATTATTAACCCCTAATCTAATCTAACCTTCCCTTACCTTACCTAGCCTTACCTTACCTTACCTTACCTTACCTTACCTTACCTAACCTTACCTTACCTTACCTTACCTTACCCTACCTTACCTAACCTAACCTTACCTTACCTTACCTTACCTTACCTTACCTAACCTTACCTTACCTTTCCTTTCCTGACCTTACCTTACCTAATACCCCAGATTGCATTATTATTATTATTATTATTATTATTATTGGTGGTTGTGGTGATGTTGTTGTTGTTGGTGGTGGTGGTGGTGGTGGTGGTGGTGGTGGTGATGCTGTTGTTGTTGTTGTTGTTGTTGGTGGTGGTGGTGGTGGTGTTAGTGTTATTATATTATTCACACCATCATTATCATGCTACAATACACACAAGGACGAGACTGGGATCACTACTTTGGCAACGTTGAAGTCTCTAGAAAAACTTTATAACTTCATGTTGTGATTTGTGTTGTGATTAGTGTATGTTATTGACAACTGTTGTATGTATTGGAGCGGTGTGGGTGGTTTATGTGAGCGTGTGTGTGTGTGTGTGTGTGTGAGTCTTGAACACGTGATAGGAGCGTGTGGGAGCGTGGAGTACGTGAGATGACTGTCTAGCACTTGGGGAGGAACTTGTTTGAGCGTGGGTACGTTATGAGTGGAGCGTGGAGTACTTGAGAGGAGCGTATGTGAGCGTGAAACGAGCGAGAGGAGCGTGTGTGAGCGTGAAGCCAGCGAGAGGAGCGTGTGTGAGAGTAGTGAGATGAGGGTTCTCTAGCATGTGGTGATGGATCCGGGAGGAGGAGAGGATGGCGGGGGGTCCTGCCTGACGGAGGTAGTACTTACCTGATGGTGGGCCAGCCTCAGGCACCTGCACCAACCAGTACCTGCACTCACACACTCTACCGGGTACACCTGTCTATCTATTTATCTATCTATCTATCTATCTCCACACTAAAATGACCTGAATTGTAGTAAACTTTCTCCCATGTTGTTAATGACTATCTTGACCCTCACTGTGCGCCATCTTGGAATCCTGAGGTAGGGAGGGGGGAGGGCTGGGGGGCTGGGGTGTAAATAAGCTATGGCCTAATGAGACACCAACCAGCTCAACCTAACCTAACAGTTCAACCTAACCTAACCACCTCACCTGCAGCTCCTTAACGAGGGGGTAGACGCCTGTGTGCTATTAGGTAAGAACTGACCGGTGATGTATGAGGGTGGAGGAGTGAGGGAGATGGGTGGAGGAGTGAGGGAGATGGGTGGACTCTATTACTGGGTGGAGGTATGTGGGTGGATAGGTGGAGGTATGAAGAGAAACTTGTAGTGGTAGGTGGAGGCGGTGTACAGGGTGGGTGGGTGTAGAATGTGGAGGTATACCATTGTGGTGGGTGGAGGTGGTGGTAGTCTCTTGGGCTGGGTGGGTGGTGGTCTCCTGGGCTGGGTGGGTGGGTGGGTGAAGTTGGGTAGTGGTCTCCTAGGCTGGGTGGATGAGTGGAAAACTAGCCCCAGGACTTGGTTGGTGGCGTGGGGCTGTAATTCCGCCATTGTTATTCTGTGGTCGTGTCAGGGGGGCTGATGTGGGCGTCCAGTCAACTCTTAGAAATATTCAGTGGTCGACTAGCTCTTGAAATTTACCTGTGATGATTAGTTCCTTCTGTGGCTCTTAATTGTAACTTAAATGAAGAAGCAGCATCGTGAGTCAGGTAATTTCACGCTACTTGTCAGGGAAGATTTAGCAGCTCAAGCACAGTTGTCGCGCCATCTCCATAATGTGCATCAGTTATGTGTTGACCCATTGTACAGTTTACTAAGACGGGTTATATTATCACAGTTGCAAATTCTTGTCTGTCTGAGGTCATGCGGAAACAAGATGTGTGCTAGAGGCTGGAGGGGGAGGGAGTGAGTGAGTGAAGGAGGGAGGGAGGGAGTGAGGTAGTGGAGCCGTGTCATGCAACTTGTGCCGGTAAGTTGGAGAGCCAGGCGCGGCGGCGTGGCGTCTTGCCAAGTGGGTAGGAGGCGCACGGCTGCCAACATCACTAGCTACACTTTCTCTTTTACTCCGCGTATGGCGAGGAATGTGTTTTTTCTGTTTTTAAGAAATATATAAAACTTATATACAATTTGTTTTAAGAGAATAAAAAATCATGATTGGACTTTGGAGATATTTTAATCGTGAAAGAAATAAGATGGTGAAGTTGGTGATGCGTGCTGGAAGTGAGCCTCCCCGGCCCTCTGTCGGTGCCGCGTGGAAGCGAGGACAAAACAAAAGATTTTGGCGGGAGATTTTCTTCTATATCTCAACAATTCAGCATGAAACATTATATTTAAAGTTATATCCTGAACCAGATATTTTCGTCCGATAAAACAATAGATAAACTATAGTGCCCACGTGTACAGTATATTCCAGAGAGAGAGAGAGAGAGAGAGAGAGAGGTTAATTCAGCTTCACAATCATATAAAAGATACACACTTTCAACACTGCCTGAAGGGAACCTAACTTACAGTATCACTTGCCGAGGTAGCCTGAGCTGATTATCCCGTGGAACATATTCATCCACAGGTGCAGTTTGGGTGTGACTCAGTAGGTGCTTGTTGTGATGAGGCAAACAAACGCCGCCGCCTCACTACCGCTTCCAGGAGTCCCAGTACCCACCAGGACAACCCTACGACCCTGGCCAGTCATCCTGCTATCCTTCCTACCTCACGATAGAGCGTCTTGGATCCGGATTCCTAAAGATTTTTACGCCTAATTTTTTTCCTCCTCGTGACCAGAGATAAGAACACCCACAACTACCAACAGCTGCCTCGGTGTAGTGTGTGTGTGTGTGTGTGTGAAACCCCACTTGGGCGATTAGGTTTGCATTAAGTTAGTTTTTGTTTGGTTTGGTTAGTTTAAATTAGGTTAGGTTAGATTAGGTTAGGTTAGAGTAGAGAGATGTTAGCTAGGAAGATGTTGTGGACTTGGGGGCCAGAGAGGTGTTAGCTAGCAGGGTATTATTAGCTAGCAGGATGTTAGCTATTAGGATACTGTACACTTGGCTAGCTCACACCATTGGCTGGGAGGTTAGTAACGGATCTCCTGATACTGTGGGCGACCTTGAAGACCTGCTGTCCTGGGCGTTATCCCTCCTGAAGGAACCTGAAGGGGGAGGATCTCTTAGTCGTGTAGTCTTGTAGTTGATGATATTCTACCACGCAAATAATGAGTCAATGGGACAAAATTTTATGACTTAATTGACAATAAGCTGGACAAAATCATGGTGTCTAAATGGTAACACGTTGGACAAAATCATGGTGTCCAAAGGATTATGTGGCGTGTGTGAAGAAGGAAGAGGATAATAGAGAAAGAAGAAGAGGAGGAAATAGAAGACAGAGGGAGAAGGAGAAAATGGAAATAAATAATGATAATAATAATAAGAAGAAGAAGGAATAGAACACAAAAAGAGGAAGATGCAGAAGATAAAAGAGAAGGAAGGGAAGGTGAGGTGGAGGAGAAAGGATAGAATTGAAGGAATTTACCTATCCTCTCTCACTTCACCCCCCCACCCCCTCACCCCCCACCCCCTCATCCCCCACCTCCCACCCCCCCTCTCAGTCCACCACCTGACCCACCAAGATGGCCGTCAGGTATGTGGGTGAATGTTGAGACTGATCACACACACACACACACAGAGGCTCACGTTATCACAGCATACCATCACTAGCACTTACTCTCACCACCTGAAGATTGAGCACCCCAGGATTAGGATAGCGTACTCAAAGGGTTAAGTCACCGTACTCAAAGGGTTAAGTCACCGTACTCAAAGGGTTAAGTCACCGTACTCAAAGGGTTAAGTCACCGTACTCAAAGGGTTAAAAGTCACCGTACTCAAAGGGTTAAAAAGTCACCGTACTCAAAGGGTTAAGTCACCGTACTCAAAGGGTCACCGTACTCAAAGGGTTAAGTCACCATACTCAAAGGGTTAAAAAGTCACCGTACTCAAAGGGTTAAAAAGTCACCGTACTCAAAAACGTTAACTCCTCTACATCAATGGATTAATTTATTGCACCTTTTTGAAGCCATTGATGTCAAGAGGTGAAGTTAAGTGGATCAATGAGTCACTACAATGAAGGAGTTACGTCATCATACTAAACGGTGACGTAATGAAAGTGGTGGTGGTTTAGTAGTGTGGAGGAGGAGGGAGGGAGAAGGAGGGAGAAGGAGGGAGAGAGAAGGGAGAGAGAAGGAGGGAGGGAGAAGTGAGGGAATGTGAGAGGATGGTGGATGAAAGAGAGAGAGAGAGACCAACACTAAAATGATCATAATATTATACAACAACAACAAAATAACAACAACAACAACACAACAACAACAACAACAACAACAACAACAACAACACAACAACAATAACAACAACACCAATAACACAACCACAACAATAACACAACCACAACAACAACAACAACAACAACACAACAACAACAACAATACAAATAACAACAACAACAGCGACAGACACACTGCTAACCCTCGCCTCCAGGGACCTTCAACTTTCACCTAATTACGTAAGACAAAACTGGATTGACCGGCCCATCACCTGTTGTCCTCCCATATTGACTGACTGACTGACTGACTGACTGGCAGACTGACTGACTGACTGAATGGATGACTGAATGAATGAATGACTGACTGACTGACTGACTGACTGAATGAATGAATGACTGACTGAATGGATGACTGACTGACTGACTGACTGAATGAATGACTGAATGAATGAATGACTGACTGACTGACTGACTGAATGAATGACTGAGTGACTGACTGACTGACTGAATGGATGACTGACTGAATGAATGACTGATTACAATAACCTCAGTCCTGTAGTTTTGTTACTAAGAGTAATAAGTATGATGGTGGTAGTAGTAGTGGTAGTAGCTGCTGTTGTTGTTTACGTAGAAGTATTAGTAGTAGTAGTAGTAGTAGTAATAGTAGTAGTTGTAGTAGTAGTTTTAGTTGTTGTTGTTGTTATCTTACCTGTGCGTTTAGAAAGTTTGATTTTCTTACCTGTTCATTTAGAGTTATCTTGGACTCATATACGTTTAGAAAGTTCAGTTATCCTAGAATCCTACGTTTAGAAAGTTATCCTAGACACTGACACACATTTAGAAAGTTATCCTGGACACTGACACACATTTAGAAAGTTATCCTAGACACTTATCCTGGACACTGACACACATTTAGAAAGTTATCCTGGACAATTATTTTTTTGTTAGAAAGTAAGAAAGATTATTCTAGAAGTTCCTCTTTGTAAAACTGATGAAAGTCGACACAAACATGAAGAAAGAGAAACTGAATTATAGACACACTCGGCCTCAGAGAAAGTTGAACTTACCCTGAATGTCATGCAAGGAGAAAGTCAGCTTTTTTGGGGTGGGGGGTGGTGAGGAGTGGGATGGGGTGGAGTGGGGTGTGATGGAGTGGGGTGGGATGGAGTGGGGTGGAGTGGGGTAGGGTGGGGTGGGGTGGGGTGGGGTGGGATGGGGTGGAGTGGGGTGGGATGGGGTGGGGTGGGATGAATGAGGGGATGGGTGGAGTGGGGTGGGGGGTGGTGGGATGGGGTGGAGTGGGATGGGGTGGAGTGGGGTGTGATGGAGTGGGGTGGGATGGAGTGGAGTGGGGTTAGTTATGGTACAGTAGGAGGCCGTCATGCATGGTACAAAATGAATGTTATTGAGAATCCCTTTTGCATGTCCAGAGAAAGTGGCTTTATTCTGACAGGTTTAGTAGAGACGATGATGATGACGATGGTGATGAGGATAGTGATGGTGATGACTGTAGGAAATGCTAGTTCATTCAGGTTGTTGTGTATGGTGAAGGTGATGAAGTAATTAAGGTGTGTATGGTGAAATAAGCTGTGGTGTCTACTCTTCACGTTAAATAAGCTGTGGTGTCTAATCTTCACGTTAAATAAGCTGTGATGTCTAATCTTCACGTTAAATAAGCTGTGGTGTCTAATCTTCACGTTAAATAAGCTGTGGTGTCTAATCTTCACGTTAAATAAGCTGTGGTGTCTAATCTTCACGTTAAATAAGCTGTGGTGTCTAATCTTCACGTTAAATAAGCTGTGGTGTCTAATCTTCACGTTAAATAAGCTGTGGTGTCTAATCTTCGTTAAATAAGCTGTAGATAAATCTTCACGTTAAATAAGCTGTGGTGTCTAATCTTCACGTTAAATAAGCTGTGGTGTCTAATCTTCACGTTAAATAAGCTGTGGTGTCTAATCTTCACGTTAAATAAGCTGGGGCGTCATAGTAGAGGGAGGGCAACAGTCGTCACGCACGGGGGAAAGTGTCCCGAACGGCTTAAGAATGAGGCTGGGTCAGAGGGCAGGTAAAAGAAGCAGCAGGGAGATCAGCAGGCAACAGAGGCAGAGATCAGCAGGCAACAGAGGCGGAGATCAGCAGGCAACAGAGGCAGAGATCAGCAGGCAACAGAGGCGGAGATCAGCAGGCAACAGAGGCAGAGATCAGCAGGCAACAGAGACAGAGATCAGCAGGCAGCAGAGGCAGAGATCAGCAGGCGAGGCAGAGAGATCAGTATAGGTGAGCGGTAGTAACAGCAGTAAGGGGGAAGGGGTCAGCAGGAGACAGCAGCAGGGGGGTAAGACTCGTGCTTGCCTCAGTAGACAAGAGGGAGGAAGGTGGTGAAGTCATATCTCTCTCTCTCTCTCTCTCTCTCTCTCTCTCTCTCTCTCTCTCTAACTGCCTCTACCCGACCATAACACAGGTTGGGTCAGGTTGGGTCGAATCAGGTCGTCGAGATGTCAATGTGAGCGATTTCACTGTGGTTTTCGTAATTAAAGATGACATGATAGTTGCTGTTGTGTGTGTGTGTGTGTGTGTGTGTGTGTGTGAGGAACAACATTTACACGGGGGGCGACGCAGAAGTTGGGGAAATAACATGACAAGTTTAATAATAAAACCTTCACACACACACACACAGACACACAACACACACACACACACACACACAGAGGAAGGTCACCATGCTCCAGAAACACTCACGACGGAGACAGCACAAAGTATTTTACACTTACCATCCTCCCACCACCAATTATCACCCCCCTCCCAACTACCACCCCTACCACACCACCACCTACCACCCCCAACTACGCCCTACCACCAGACCACCTTCAGAAGTTGGCTGGTCTCTTATCTCGTTAAAAAAATAACACGCCCTGGAATGACTCCCTTTCACATGAGTTCTTTTCTCTCGCCTTCAGAGTCACGCTACATCATCACCTCAGGGTCTAGTCACTCTGGCCTGAAAGAACAGTGTCTGGGGGTGCTGGACATAAGAACAGTGTCTGGGGTGTCAGTAGGCCATAAGAACAGTGTCTGGGGGTGTCAGTAGGCCATAAGAACAGTGTCTGGGGGTGTCAGTAGGCCATAAGAACAGTGTCTGGGGGTGTCAGTAGGCCATAAGAACAGTGTCTGGGGTGTCAGTAGGCCATAAGAACAGTGTCTGGGGGGTGTCAGTGGGCCAAGAACAGTGTCTGGGGGTGTCAGTGGCCTGATAAGAACAGTGTCTGAGGGTTGTCAGTAGGCCATAAGAGTGTCTGGGGTGTCAGTAGGCCATAAGAACAGTGTCTGGGGGTGTCAGTGGGCCATAGAACAGTGTCTGGAGGGTCAGTAGGCCATAAGAACAGTGTCTGGGGGTGTCAGTAGGCCATAGAACAGTGTCTGGGGTGTCAGTGGGCCTCTAAGAATAAGGGGTGTCAGTAGGCCATAGAACAGTGTCTGGGGGTGTCAGTTGGCCACAAGAACAGTGTCTGGGGGTGTCAGTGGCCTTATAGGAACTGTCTGGGGTGTCTGGACATAGAACAGTGTCTGGAGTGTCTTTTCTCTCCAGGTAGCTCAAGGGTATATAATCAACAGGTGAAAAAAGCTCGGGAGAGGGAGGGGGGGGGAAGGGAGGGGAAGGGTGGGGAGGGGGGGAAGGGAGGGGGAGGTAATCTTAACACAATACCTTCAATTTTATAAAGATCCATTGAACAGGAATTACGAAGTCTTCTCTCTCTCTCTCTCTCTCTCTCTCTCTCTCTCTCTCTCTCTCTCTCTCTCTACACTAGTTAATGACAGGTTATAATGACATGTAATATCACTGATGATTGGTTGATGATAAGATTGTTCGTATGTGGTAATTGTAATTTGGTAATATGTTAAAAAATTTGTTATTTTTTCTCGTGTGTTTGATGGATATGTTAAGATTAGCTATAGTTCCTTCTCTCAGTACTGTATGATGTTAGTTTTTACTTTTATATATGTTGAAATATGTTCCAATGTTACTTGTTAAAAATGTTAAAAATTTTCTTCAGTTCCTTAATGTTAGTTTTTTTATGCATGTTACAACGGTGTTAATTATCCTCTTCCTTCAGCACGTTTTGTTAATTATTGTTATATATGTTAACTTGGGCTAATGTTTGTTTTCTTGTGTTTACAGGTATGTGAACCCTTGTTTACCCATCCTACCTGAGTCCCTGCGTCATCAAGGTCAGGTCAGTCATCGAGTCAGGTCATTCATCAGGAAGGTCAGGTCATTCATCAGGAAGGTCAGGTCATTCATTAGGAAGGTCAGGTCATTCATCACGAAGGTAAATTATAGTAAGTTTGTTGGTGTCATTTCTTTCTCATTCAAGTAATTATTTTTCCGTCTCCTCCCACCACCTCATCACCCCCATGTGTGTGTGTAGGAAGGTCATAGTAGCCAGGACACTCGGGATGTTATTGACACACCACCATTGACCACCTCTCTCTCTCTCTCCCTGCTCTTTACATTCTCTGTGTTGTTGCTGGTGGCTGACTCCCCTACTGCCCTACCACAACAACCACAACTACAACAACAACAATACCTAAAATACAGCACTACAACAATTCAACCAATATTCGCAGCTACCACAACAACAACCACCACCATTACAACAATAACAACAACCACCACCACAACAACAACAACAACAACAACAACCACTACAACAACAACCATCACCACAACAACAACAACAACAACAACAACAACCACCACCATTACAACAATAACAACAACCACCATCACAACAACAACAACAACAACAACCATACAACAACCATCACCACAACAACAACAACAACAACAACCACTACAACAACAACCATCACCACAACAACAACAACCACCACACCAGACCAATATAAAACAGTAATGCTCGTACATATGCAACCCGTACTTAATGTGAAGGGGGAGGAGGGTACATGTAGGTTGGGGTGAGAGGCTGAGGCGGGGAGATGTAACTGTGTAGCCAAGGCAGACCAGCAGGTAAGCAGGCAGGTTGGCAGGTCGTCCTCACTCACCTTGTCCTGCTGCGCCTTAACCTGCTCTCTCTGTATGCGCTTAGTCTCTCTCTCCTCTTACCTCACCCTCACTCACCTCCCGCCCCCTCACCTCACCTCCTCCCCCTTCACTTCACCTCCATCCTTCACCTCACCTCACCTTCACTGTTGCTGTACTTTACCTGGGTACTGGTACGCCTTACCTGTTATACCTGAACCTCCAGAGGCTCCAGTATCTCTGACCTCCCTCCCTAGTAGACGGTTCACCTCCCACATTTCACCATTTCTTCCTCTATGACCTCCCTCCTAACCCCCAACCCCCATCTACACCCCCACACACCCACCTACACACCTGAAAAATTATTTTGTCCCTAAATTGAACTATGATACCCCCTCCCTCCCTCCCTCTCCCTCCCTCCTCTCTCCCTCCCTCCCTCCCTCCCTCCCTCCCTCCCTCCCTCCCTCCCTCCCTCCCTCCCTCCCTCCCTCCCTCCCTCCCTCCCCACCTCACCTCCTCCACCCTTAATAAAAAAGAGACCCCGTTGTTGCACCTATTCGGGGCTGTGATGTGCCCCTAATTGGCCTTCCGGTACGACACCTGACAAATGTTAACACCCTGGCGCCCTTCAGAGAGAGAGAGGGGGTCTTGGAGGTCTTAGAGAGGGGGGTCTTGGTGGTCTTAAAGATAGGGGGTCTTGGTGTCTAAAGGGGTCTTGATTTTATTGTATTTTGAAAGGGGTGTATTCTTCATCTGAGATATTTCCTTATAATTAGAATAGTGTTGGTTCGAGGTCAGTGGTGAGTCAGTGTCTGGTGAGTCAATAAATAGAGTGAGTCAGTGTCTGGAGCCAATAAATAGAGTGAGTCAGTGTCTGGTGAGTCAATAAATAGAGTCAGTCAGTGTCTGGTGAGTCAATGTGAGAGTGAGTCAGTGTCTGGTGAGTCAATGTGTAGAGTGAGTCAATGAGTAGAGTGAGTCAGTGTCTGGTGAGTCAATAAGTAGAGTGAGTCAGTGTTGGTGAGTCAATAAATAGAGTAAGTCAGTGTCTGGTGAGTCAATAAGTAGAGTGAGTCAGTGTCTGGTGAGTCAATAAGTAGAGTGAGTCAGTGTCTGTGAGTCAATAAGTAGAGTGAGTCAGTGTCTGGTGAGTCAATAAGTAGAGGTGAGTCAGTGTCTGTGAGTCAATAGAGAGTGAGTCAGTGTCTGGTGAGTCAATAAGTAGAGTGAGTCAGTGTCTGGTGAGTCAATAAGTAGAGTGAGTCAGTATCTGGTGAGTCAATAAGCAGGGAGTCATTCCTCTTATTATAAAAAAAGTAATAATGAAATAAAACGAAATAAAATAAAATAAAAGAGAACAAATATTTTCACCAGTAATATAACGAATGGTGAGACATCGTACACCCCCCTAACTCTCCCCCACCCCCACAGACACACCCTCACAGTCCTAGGGGAAGG
Organism: Homarus americanus; assembly: GCF_018991925.1. Classification (NCBI taxonomy): domain Eukaryota; kingdom Metazoa; phylum Arthropoda; class Malacostraca; order Decapoda; family Nephropidae; genus Homarus; species Homarus americanus. Next base: position 5,670,773 of record NW_024742238.1, on the reverse strand, counting down.
GTGAGGGGGCGGGAGGGTGAGGGAGAGACCTTCACCTATCAGTTCTACCTGAAGAAAATAATCCTGACTCACACTAACACACTTGATATATTATCCTGTGAACTTTTGATCATAAGTCCGTCGGGTGATAAACTAGAGTTGCTTAAAGTTCAAGATTTTATAAACTTTTAAGGTATATAAATAAACTATCAAACTATCACACGTATTTTTAAGTCTGCTGCAGAAAGTAGATCAACAAAACTTTTAAGATCGATTGTTTAAGTTTGTAGCTGAAAGTATTTACAGAAATTATTAAACTTTTCAATATATCACCTGGCGGGGGACAAAGACCTGGTACGGAGCTATACAGGGTCAAGGGTCAGTGCCTCATGATGGTCAGGTCAAGACGACTTTCATTACTGCTTTAGCTTAGGTTAAAGGTCAGTGGACGGCCGCCGACCCAGGTCATAGACGTAGAGAGAGAGAGAGAGAGAGAGAGAGAGAGAGTGTGTGTGTTTGTGTCTGTCTGTCTGGTTGTTTGTGTATATGTGCGTTTCTGTGTCTGTGTCACTTTGTGTGTGTGTGTGTGTTTATATGCATGTATATATGTGCCTATGTATATATGTGTGTGTCTACGTATGTGTGTTTATGTATTATATGTGTGTGTGTGTGTGTGTGTGTGTGCGTGTGTGTGTGTGTGTGTGTGTTGGAGACTCCGACCAGGTGTTGTTGCCTCACTAGCCTTACTTGTCTCACCTGGGTAAGTTGTGGACAGGTGAGTTATGCTGACGGCCGTGACACCATGACAGTGTGGGGCCCATCAGGAGGTCACGGCGCCCCTGGCTTCCTGGTGGTGGGTCATGTGTGTGTTGTTTGGTTAGGTTAAGTGAGAGGTAAACAAGGTGATTGGATAGGCGAGGTTTGGGTATGTTGATGACGATTGAGAGAGAGAGATGTACACACACACACACACACACCACACACACACACATAAAAGTCGTTGTTTGTCTTTGTCTACAGGCCCCCCACACCCCCTTCTCCCACCGCCACCATACCTCCTCCTCTCCCTCCACTCCACCTCCCCACTCCCCCACCCCTGACGCTTCATAAACTCTTATTGAACAACGGAACATAAATAAGAGAGAACTAAACATCTTATCTTTATTGTCAAGTCTCGGGTGTGTGTGTGTGTGTGTGTGTGTGTGTGTGTGTGTGTGTATGTGTGCGCGGGTGTGTGTGTGTCTGTCTAGCGTATCCCAACTGTTCAAGAGAGAGAGAGAGAGAGAGAGAATATGTGTGTAATTATAACTTTTTGGGTGTGTTTTGAAGATTCAGTTTAGGAGTTAGTGTGGTGTAATGGTGTGGCGTGGTGTGTTGTAATGGTGTGGCGTGGTGTGGTAATGGTGTGGCGTGGTGTAATGGTGTGGTGTGGTGTAATGGTGTGGTGCAAGTTCTCACACCGCTGGAGGCTTTTGGAAATCATGTGGTCTGTTGGTGTGTTAGGGGTGTGTTAGGTTAGGTTAGGTTAGGTTAGGTTAGGCTACTTTGTGTTGTGGGGTTGGTTAGGTTTAGGACTGTAGGGTTGAAGAGTTAGGTTACTCTAGGTTAGGTTGTTAGGTTTAGACTGGGTTAGGTTAGGTTAGGTTAGGTTACTCTAGGTTAGGTTGTTAGGGTTTAGACTGGTAGGGTTAGGTTAGGCTACTCTAGGTTAGGTTGGGTTAGGTTTAGACTGGGTTAGGTTAGGTTAGGCTACTCTAGGTTAGGTTAAGTTAGATTTAGACTGGGCTAGGTTAGGTTATTGGTTGTGGGCTAGGCTACCTAGGTTGGGTTGCTAGGTTTAGACTGGTAGGGTTTGGTTAGGTTAGGCTACTCTAGGTTGGGTTGTTAGGGTTTAGACTGGTAGGTTAGGTTAGGTTAGGTTAGGCTACCTAGGTTGGGTTGTTAGGTTTAGACTGCTAGGTTAGCTACTCTAGGTTAGGTTGAGTTTAGACTGGGTTAGGTTAGGCTACTCTAGGTTAGGTTGTTAGGTTTAGACTGGGTTAGTTAGGGCTACTCTAGGTTAGGTTAAGTTAGGTTTAGACTGCTAGGGTTAGGCTACTCTAGGTTAGGTTGTTAGGTTTAGACTGGGTTAGGTTAGGCTACTCTAGGTTGGGTTGTTAGGTTTAGACTGGGTTAGGTTAGTTAGGCTACCTAGGTTAGGTGTTAGGGTTTAGACTGGGTTTGGTTAGGTTAGGCTACTCTAGGTTAGGTTGTTAGGTTTAGACTGGGTTAGGTTAGGCTACTCTAGGTTAGGTTGTTAGGTTTTAGACTGGGTTAGGTTAGGTTAGGCTACTCAGGTTAGGTTGTAGGTTTAGACTGGGTTTGTGGTTAGGCTACTCTAGGTTAGGTTGTAGGTTTAGACTGGGTTTGGTTAGGTTAGGCTACTCTAGGTTGGGTTGTTGGTTTAGACTGGGTTTTGGGTTAGGCTACTCTGTGGTTAATGGTTTAGGCTGGGTTTGGTTAGGTTAGGCTACCTAGGTTGGTTGCTAGGTTTAGACTGGGTTTGGTTGGGTTAGGCTACTCTGGGTTAGGGGTTAGGGTTTAGACTGGGTTGGTTAGGTTAGGCTACTCTAGGTTGGGTTGTTAGGTTTAGACTGGGTTTGGTTAGGTTAGGCTACTCTAGGTTAGGTTGTTAGGTTTAGACTGGCTTGGTTAGGTTAGGCTACTCTAGGTTAGGTTAAGTTAGGTTTAGACTGGTAGGTTAGGTTAGGCTACTCTAGGTTAGGTTAAGTTAGGTTTAGACTGGGTTAGGTTAGGTTAGGTTAGGTTGTGTGTAATTCTGGACTATATTGACGTGATCTGTTTTTTGTTATCCTTGAGTTGGTGTTATTAGATCAAGGTCCAGAAGGAGAGAGAATGTGCTTAAGAAAATGGTACTTAAAGTTGAACTGGTCTTACCATTGTTCTCCCTCACACACACACACACACACACACACACACACACACACTCACCCACCCCTGTCTGCCCTGGTCTCTTTGAAGGACACAGCCCCACCTAGTCTAAGATTACGTTACTTACCTTTATGAAATTTAGGAAAAGTCTGACCTGTCGTAACCACACACCTAACGTATCCTGTCAGTATATCCTAGGTCACTAAACCTAACCTAACCTAACATAAACTAACGTAAACTAATCTAATCTAACCTAACATAAACTAACGTAAACTAAGCTAACCTAACCTGACATAATCTCACCTAACCAAAGCTCACGTAGCCTAACCTAATTTATTGTGTGTGTGTGTGTGCAGTTGACACAAGACAGATGATACTGGAGGGTGACCTATGACCCCACCACGACCCCCTACCCCCCCGACCCTCCTCCCTTCCACGACCCTTCCTCCCCAACACATCCTGGAGGAAGTGATCAGTTAACCCCCACGCCTACCCCACCCCCAAAGTTGAACGACGGTGCCTGAGGGATGGATGAGGGATGGATGAGAGACGGATGAGAGATGGATGAGGGATGGATGAGAGATGGATGAGAGATGGATGAGGGATGGATCATGGAAAAGGTCAAATTATTCTCCCCATCAATTTCAGATCGTAGAGTAGAGTAGCGGCCTCCTTAATTATGAACAACTTACAATGAATTTTTTTTATGATAATTGCAGCGATTTTTTTTAATATGTTGCGTTTAATAAAGTCAATAAGGAGTGATTACTTCTCATTTATAAGAGTCATTCATTGTGGTATAGAAAACGGGGTGTTTTAACATAGACTAAACTAATTTGCTTATAGACGTCATGATAGATAATGTTAAATATTATGGTGTGATGATTTAAGAGTTTATGGTTAGGTTAGGTTAAGTGACACAGACCAATTATAAACAGTATTGTATGTAAGCGGCAGATTCAGCACCATTTCCTCTTGTGACGTCATGAGCTGCCTAGGTATGTCTGATGCTGTCTGCAGTTAAATTATTTTTTTATTAAATTTATATAAAAAGTTGTTCTTCTGTTCATGATTTTTTTTAGAAAGTGAAAATATATCATTAATATCTAACTGGAAACTTTTGTGAATCACTTAACAAAAAATAATGTTACTTTCCTTGTCATACCAGATCACCTTCAGGCATCACTTACAAGAACACTTACAAGAACACTTAAAGAACACTTAAAGAACACTTACAAGAAGACTCACAAGAACACTTACAAGAACACTTACAAGAACACTTTTTTTACTTTTCCTCAAATATCAGACTTAAAACAATAGTGAAGATATACTAAGACAAACTGTTTCAATGTTTCCAAGTTTTAATAAGTGGTGTGTAGCCTGGTAGGGGGTGTTGGGGGTGAAGGTGGGGGATAGAGGAGTGATGGAGGGTGAAGTGAAAGAAGAGTTGGGAACATGCCTGTAAAACCAGTTCGTCAGTGAGTGGATGGCTGATACATCACACACCACACACCCACACACCACACACACACACACACACTGGTCTGTTGCCCTCCACCTGGCCAGGCTACTGGTGGTATTTGGAGGGGGAGGGAGGGAGGGAGGTAGGAAAGTTGGCGTTGAAGGAAGTAGCTGCTGAGATAGACGAAGGAAATGGAATTGAAGGAACTACTGGTAGAGGCGTTGAAAGAAGTGTAAGACGAAGAAATTAGTTAGCGTTGAGTTGAAGCATTTCCTGAAGGAGGCGTTGAAGGAGTGGGGTAGAAAATAGTCGCTTCACAGGAGGACGTGGCAGGGTTGAATACCTTCCTCCCTCACCCCTCCCTCACCCCCTCCCTCACCCCTTCCCTCACCCCCTCCCTCACCCCCTCCAGAAGCAGTCTAGTGAAAGTGTCTGGGATGAGGGGCGTTGTAGGGTGGGGGGGGGAGGAGGGTGTAGGGGGTATATGGGGCAGAGTGGGTGTTAGGATGGTGGGGGAGAGTTGTGGTCTTGGGAGTGGGAAGTGAGGAGGGATGTGGTCATGAGGGTGGGGTAGAGAGACGAAGGATGTGGTCATGAGGGTGAGAAGTGGGAGGAGGGATGTGGTCATTGGGGTGAGAGAGAAGTAGTGGGGGGGGGATGTAGGAGGAGGTTTGTGGTTATAGGGACTGGAAGGTGAGATGGGGGAGAGAGATTACTTAGGTGGAGTAGGGAGGGAGGAGGCTGTTAAAATTGAAGCCAAGGCCTGGAAGTTTCAGAGTGAAAGTTGTTGGTGAGACACACACACACACACCTGCACACACGATTTAATAGTCATTTTCTTGTGGAATTATCAATCATATTCGTGGTAGGGAAGATTATATGAAGTCATATTCTTATTATAAAGAGTGAATCATAGTCTTAGGGTCCTAGTAATCATTGTCGTCTGGCATAATGGTAATAGATCTTGGGGGAATTATCAGCTACTTTTCCCTCAATTTCTGAAAAGAGAGAGATGAGAGAGATGAGAGATAGAGAGAGAGATAGAGAGATGAAGAGGGGGGGTGAAGGGGGGTCAGAAGGGCAGTGCAATATGTGGAGTCTATAGACAGGCTGGGGTCAACAGGCGATCAGTGAATACCTGTTTCGAGTGAGTGAGTGGCTAGAGAGGTCATGTCATGTGTCGCACCCCAGGGAGGTCCCCTTTCCCTCCTGAAGGTAGAAATAGGGTGTAGAAGGGTGGGGGGAGGGGGTATATTTGGTCTCCAGGGGTCTCCAACGTCTCCTGTAGGTGGTAAAGGGGTGGAAGTGTTTATTAAAGGGTCTCCATGGGGGGGGGGTACAAGATCTCCAGTAGGTAAGGGGAGATAGGCAAGAGGTAGAGGATGACAGAGAGAAGGGAGGTAAAGGGGTAGAGAATAGGGAGAAGAATAGAGAAGGGATGTACCGTGTAGCCCCAAGAAGTCTCTAACCCTCCCTGTAGGTAATAGGTAAGGCGGGGGATAGGGGGAGAAGTATGGGTATTGGGAGGAAATAGGTAAGAATGGGATAAAATGGGTAATAATGGGTAAGAAAATAGGGTCTAGTGGCAGTGGGGCGAGAAACTGAACAGCGAAGGTGATGTTTTTACACGTGACGTCACAGTCATGATCAGCTGAGCCATGCAGGTTGCCGAGTGACGATTTTTTTCTTCATATTATCATTATTATTATTATTATTTAAGGAGATAAACAAACAATGTATTGGTGATTATAATATGTTGGGAGTAGTTAAGAATATAGTGTTGTTATAATGTATATTCTTGGTGTCCTTGATATTAGAATTAAGTAAAAAAAAAAAAGGAAATGTGGAATGTTTTGGTTGGCAGCCCTGGGTCATGGGGAGAGACGCTCACTATTGGAAGATGTTTATCAGAAGAGGAATGGTAGAGAGAGAGAGAGAGAGAGAGAGAGAGAGAGACGCATTTAAAACAACACGTAATTAACACTTAACCTAGGTAAACCAACTCACCGATGCGACAGGTGTGACTCGGTACCACACACCTGAAGGCGGAGGTGAACGAGTCCCCTTGTCACGGATCTTCAGCCCCTGGGTCACGCTACCTCACGACACACACACACACACACACACACACACACACACACACACACACACGCCTCCACCATGTTTCCAGCGACCCTTGAGATGAATGGTAGTGGTGTTAGCATGAGTTGGAGTCTCTCTCTCTCTCTCTCTCTCTCTCTCTCTCTCTCTCTGGGGAAAGGGGGGTGGGGGAGGGGGTGATGGGGAGGTGGTCTGGTAAGGTTTGTGCTTGATCCTCCAATGTTAATCATTTAAGCTGGTGAAGGAAGAGTCGCTGAAGTCATTTCGCTGGTGAAGGAAGAGTCATGAAGTCATATGAGCTGGTGAAGGAAGAGTCATGAAGTCATTTAAGCTGGTGAAGGAAGAGTCATGAAGTCATTTAAGCTGGTGAAGGAAGAGTCATGAAGTCATATAAGCTGGTGAAGGAAGAGTCATGAAGTCATATAAGCTGGTGAAGGAAGAGTCATGAAGTCATATAAGCTGGTGAAGGAAGTCACTATGCCAGCTCACGTCTCGGGAAAGTCGCGGAAGGAATAAGAGAGAGACTTGGTAACTTTCTCTACGTAGGGAAGGTTTATGGAGGAAGTACCCTCCCTCCCCTCCCCCCTCCTCCCCCTCCCCCCTCCCCCCATAGAGTTGCCTATGTAGATGAGAGAGAGACGTGTGTGTGTGTGTGTGTGTGTGTGTGTGTGTGTGTGTGTGTGTGAGGTGTGAGTGTGAGTGTGTGTGTGTGTGTGAAGTGTGTGTGAGTGTGAGGTGTGTGTGTGTGTGAGGTGTGTGTGTGTGTGTGAGTGTGTGTGGTGTGTGAGGTGTGTGTGTGTGTGTGTGAGTGTGTGTGTGTGTGTGTGTGAGTAAAGGTGTGGTGTGTGTGTGTGTGTGTGTGTGAGTGTGTGTGTGTGTGTGTGTGTGTGGTAACTTCTTCTGTACCAACCCTCGTTATTTACCACCAAGGAGACTCAACACTTTCACTCTTAACAGGAAACTTGGTACTGCGGGGCATGTGTGGTCACCTACCTATGTATACATGTGTGGTCACCTACCTATGTTTACATGTGTGGTTTGGTCTCCTGTGTGTATGATAGAGATGGATGATACAGTTACCTTTTATACATAGTGTGATGATGATAATGATGGTGATGATGATGATGATGATGATGATGATGGTGATGATGGTGATGATGATGATAATGATGGTGATGATGATGATGATGATGATGATGATGGTGCACTTTTGTTGTGTTTATTTCCTTAGTTATTGAAAAAATACTGTGATGTTTTTCTGTCAATTTTTACAACGTCAGAATTTTGGGATTTTTTATATACTATATATATATATTTTTTATTTGGTGTCACACAATACTTAATATTTTATAACCTAAGTGTGACTAGCGAGCGTACGATCTGTCACACTTACTGAACCGTGATTCCACACACACACACACACACACACACACACACACACACTGTTGAGTCTCGCTTGATGTGGTGGAGACTTCAACGACAGAGACAGAAAACGTTCCCAAAATAAGCAAATATTCTCTCTCTCTCTCTCTCTCTCTCTCTCTCTCTCTCTCTCTCTCTCTCTCTCTCTCATATAATTAAAAAAAACGACCCCAAACCGTATAATTGAAAAAAATGTAAATTGGTTGTAAATAATATGTAAACAATGTGTAAAAACCAACCCCAGACGTTATGGCTTGGAGACTCTGCTAATGACGGGTTCTGTCTAAAATACCTTCACTGGTTTATGAGGGTTTTTATTATAGAAATTCTCGAGAGTCAAAGATTAAAATTCCAGTGACCAAAATCCCGAAGAAATTTATAATCGTTTTGTTTCGTAATTTTTGATCTGATTTATTCTTATTTACTTTTATTAGTGTAAAGAAAAAATATTCCTCAGATGTTGTATTGAAAAAAAAAACATTGCTTAGTTTTCTCTTAAATTCCCTTAGTGTTTTATAGGAATTAAAGTGTAAAAAAAAATTATCCCAGACACTACACAACTGTTAAATAAAAATTAAAATAAAATAAACGTAAGTATTTTATTTTTTGTTGCGTAAAATATGTGTAAAATTAGACCACCAGTCGCCATGTTTCGTAAAAAAAAAATATGTAAATGACTTGTTTTCGTCACATTCTTCATCTGTTTTATGGCTGTTGAGGGTAAATTTCTGGAGGTTAAAATTACCTCAAAGACCCTGGTGGTTAAAATTACCTCAAAGACCCTGGAAACAGATGGATTAAGGTAGGTTTTATTACGGACCAGACACTAAGTTGTGGTCCCCGTGGTCCCTGTGGTCCCTCCTGGCTGCCTGGGGGGGTAGGGGGAGGAGGGAAAGAGAGAAGGGGTGTACTGGAGTAGGTGGGTGAGGGGGTAGGTGAGGAGGGGTAGGAGAGGTGGAGGAAAGGGAGGTAACTAGTGTAATGATTACCTGCATTTATCAGTAGTGTGTAATTACTGGATGCCGGTGTGAGTACCTGTGTGTCCCCGAGAGAGAGAGAGAGAGAGAGAGAGAGAGAGAGAGAGAGAGAGAGAGAGAGAGAAAGAGAGAGAGACGCACTAACGAATGTACAGTGTTAATTATATGGTTAATTAAAAGGTCATTATCAGGAACACACACACACACACACACACTGTTAAACCTCTAATAGGTCCTACTACCATCAAGTACCTTTATCCCCTCTATTCGAAGAGGAGCATCTGCTGGTGGTGTCCTTATCTGGTGTCCCAATTAGTAGCGTCCCAATCAACAGACCCAGGTAAGAGGTGGGGTGGTGGTAGGTGATGATCGTTAGGACACCCAGGATACGACCCCACCTGATATACGAGACATGTCACATTGGACCCGTACCTGGGACATGTCACAACTAATGGACATGTTGGACCCATACACAGGACATGTCACCTGAACCCAGCCTGGGACATGTCACATTGGACCCATACCTGGGACATGTCACCTGAACCCGTACCTGGGACATGTCACATTGGACCCATACCTGGACATGTCACCTGAACCCGTACCTGGGACATGTCACTGAACAGACATTACCTACCTGGGACATGTCACACATTGGACCCGTACCTGGGACATGTCACATTGGACCCGTACCTGGGACATGTCACATTGGACCCCGTACCTGGGACATGTCACATTGGACCCGTACCTGGGACATGTCACATTGGACCCATTACCATTGGACCGACCTGGACATGTCACATTGAACATTACCTGGGACATGTCACCTGGACCCGTACCTGGATACCTGGTGAGTCGGGGGAAAGTTATTTTAGAAAGGTAAAAAAAAAAAAATAACTGCGTCGGGGGGTGATTGGGTAGACTAATCCCTAAGAAGTTGAGATTAGGAGTCAATAACCATAAACAAAACATTAGGATTGGGTACAAGAACCGATTAGTACACTAGGATTAGGTATAACAATCCCTAAATATATCAGAATTAGGGTTGGGTAGAATTAATCCTCAAGAAAATGAATATTAAATGCACTAATCGGTAAAGACATTAGGATTAAGTACAGTAATCCCTCGAGTCATTAGGATTAAATGGGCTACACTAATCCCTCAGGTCGCGGTTTCTTCCGTAGGGGAAACTCTCGTGTGTGTGTGTGTGTGTGTGTGTGTGTGTGTGTGTGTGTGTATGTGTGTGTGTGTGTGTGGAGACAAAAACTTTCATTGAGAAATTCCAGGACACGGGGTCAGGGTAACACTCCCACGCCTAATCCTCCCACACACACACACACACACACACACACACACACACACACACACACACACACACACACACCATCAAACTAAAATCCAATATATTTTGTTTTTCTCCTACGTATTTTTAGTAATTATTTACAAACTCGATTTTAAACGTTGCTGTAAAACTCTAAATAAAATACATTGAGTGTTGTTAAGGAGATGTGTTGTAGGACTGGCATTAATGAGACAGATTAAGTAGTGTTGACCAGAGGGTAGACCGCAAGGGGTGGTGTTAGGGCCGCAGAAAAACATCTCAAAGATTTTACTGTCCCAGAAATTCATCTTCGGGAAATTTGGGTCAAGTCTCCAGACGCTGATCCTAACACCATGAAGGAAGGTGAAGGGAGGGGGGTTGTCTAGTCCCTTGGCCAGATCCTATAGTTTTTATGGAGCTGTTGAACAGATCCTAGTTTTAATTTTATTTTAGCGTCCTGTTGGCCAGATCCCCAGCCTTCAAGGTCAGACCCCAGTCCTTAATAGTCCAATTGGCTAGACCGCAGGAGCACTACTTAACCACCTCCTACCCCACCACTCCTCCACACCACTTACACACACACACACACACACCACTTAAGAGGACCCACCCCACCACCACACAACCTTCACACATGGATGGATCCTGTGGGACTTTTTACACATTTTTTTTCCTCCTCTTGGTCTCAGCCTTGTGGAGCGTCGGTAAAAAACAACAACACATCTTACCGCCTATGGCCTCTATGGCCCCTTCGGAATGTTTTTTTTTGTATATTCATGAGTGGTTTTGGCCAGAGTTTCCGAGTGACAGAAGAGAAAAGGAGAAGAAAAATGCGGATGGTGATTTGTTTAATTGCTCGTGAAGATGGAATGTTGGAGGATGTCTGTTGGAGGTTTGGGGGAGGAGCTGTGTTATGGGGAGGAGGAGGGGGTGTAAGAAGGTAAGGATGGGGACTTAAGCACGTAGAAAGAGGCGTTGAGGTGGGAGGGGATGGGTGGGGGGGGTGAGGGACCCTAATGTGATAAGGAGAAGGGGGAAGAGAGGTTTGATGAGGTGATATGATAGGGGTGAGGGGGAAGGAGGGGAGGGGGGGGCAGGTGCCTGGGGATGTTTGAGTAGTGGGCGTTGACCAAGAGCGGATGAGAGGAAGGAAAGGAGAGGGAGGAAGAGGAAGGAGAAGGAAGAAGGAAGGAGAGAAAAGGAATGAAGAGGAAGGAGAGAAGAGAGAGTATAACCTAACCTGACTTACACTTTTGTTCACCATTAAGAAGTAAAGGTAAATCGTCCTCAAAGGTAATTTAAGCTAAAGAACCGTAATAATAGCTGGAGACTTTGGATATAGGTGTTATAGCTTATTGAACTTTAAGAGAATATAGACGTTAAGTACTTTTAGACAGCTTAGAAAAAAACCTTTGAGAAAGCTTAAGAACCCCGTAAAACAGCTTAAATCCCGGACAGCATAACATAGATACATCCTGACACATTTTAAGCTTACATAAACAGACAGCTTGATCATATGGATAACCTTATGAGACAGCTTAAACCTATATACGCAGTACGGTTAGACCAGCCAGTCAGCTTGAGCTAAAAGATGACGAAGGCAGTGAAGCTTGAGGTAACGAGCGGGGAGAGGTGTGCAAGACGTTGAACCTGGTACACACACACGCACGCACACACACACGCACGCACACACCACATCGCCAGGAAGATGATGAGGCAGTAATGGGGAGGACGGTAAGGCTTAGATTAGGTTAGGTTACGTCAAGGAGTCTACAGGTGTATAAGAATGCGTTTTGTTCATAATGAGTTGTGTGTGTGTGTGTGTGTGTGTCACCTTGAGTCGGCGCCCTGTGTGGTCCACTAAACTACCTCATCCTTGACTGGCTCACACCGGCGTCTGGGAAGGTGTTAGGTGGAGGCGGAAGGAAGGGGACGTCTTGAAATGGGAGGGAAGCAGGGCGTCTTGAAATAAGAAACATAAGAAAATAAGGAGTCTGCAATAGGCCGGTTGGCCTGTGCATGGCAGCTCCTGTCGAGAGTTACTACCACTCTCTATCATCCATGAATCTATCTAGCCTCCTTTTGAAACTTTCCAGAGTTCCCGCACTTACTACAAAGTTGGTAAGCTTGTTCCACTCGTCCACCACCCTATTTGTGAACCAGGGGAAGGAAGGGGACGTCTTGAAATGGGAGGGGGAAGGGGAGGGGGACGTCTTAAACTCGATAGTCAATAACATAAGAGAAACGAAGAATTAGAAAGTAATTTTATGGTCAGTGATCAGTAACATTTAGCGGAACGAGAAAGATTAACTAACTTTCTGCCGCTCCTGCCGTAAAAGAACGTCACCGCTGGCAGAAGGTGGGCGAACGATCAACTGTACACTACACCAACTCTCCAAGACTCTCAGCTGTTTCCACACTTCTCTGTCTGTCTGTCTGTCTGTCTGTCTATCTAGTTATCTCATTGACGTGCATCACTACGGTGCTCCTAACCTAACCTAAGTGGTGAGGTCTTGTGAGAGAGAGAGAGAGAGAGAGAGAGAGAGAGAGAGAGAGAGAGAGGTGTTTGTTGCTGGTGAAGATATGGGTCGCTTGTGCGTGCTCTGTGGGGACAACTAGGTAGAACTGGTGTGTGTGTCTGTGTGTGTGTGTGTATGAGGGCGTGCGGGTATGTGTGTGCATTCAACTGTGGATGGGTGAGTGGGTATACTGTATATGTGCATTCAAGTGTATCTGTATGCATTTACGTGTGTGTGTGTGTGTGTGTGTGTGTGTGTGACTGTCTTGAGGTTTGCTTACGCACACTGTCAGTCCCCCTTGTGGAGAGAAGAGAGAGGAGGAGGAGGAGAGAGGAGGAGGGAGGGAGGGAGGAGGGAGGGAGGGAGGGAGGAGGGAGAGAAGACGGAGAGGGGAGGGAGGAACATACCAACCTTGGGTAGGTGTCAAACTGTTTGGCATATTGCTGGGGTCATGCTGGTTCCTCCTCTCTCCCCCCTCCTTCCTCTCCCTCCCCTCCCTCCCCTCCCTATCCCCCACCCCTTCTCTCCCATCTAACCTCACCGTCAACCTCCCCCAGTCCTTCTCTCCCTCGATAGTCTACACCTCAACCTCTCCTCCCAACCTAATCTCCCCTCCCCCCCATCCCCCTCTCTCCCCCAAGATAGGGATTATAAGTTTTTTGGGGGATAATTTTAGGAAGGTTCCGGTTTTAAGGATCTTTTAGTATAGTTCTGATTTTAGGGACGATATACCTGTAGGTTTAAGGTGAGTAGGACAGGTGAGTTTGGCCAGGTGAGGTAGGTCAGGTGAGTAGGACAGGTGAGTAGGCCAGGTAGGTAGGTCAGGTGAGCAGGTCAGGTGGAGCAGGATAGGTGAATGGGGTGAGAGCCGGAGGTAGTGGGGGTGCGGCTGACCCTCCTCTGACGTCGCCACGCTCCTACTGTCGCTACAGGGACGGGTGCTGACGGTGCAGAGTGAGGGGGTAGGGGTGTTAGTGGGTAGGTGAGGGGAGGGGAAGGTGGGGGCAGTGGGTGTAGGTAACAGTGGGTGGAGGTGGTGGGTAGGGGAAGGAGGGGGCACCACCACCACCACCACCACTATCACCACCACCACCTCCACCACCACCACCTCCACCACATCCTGGAATGAGAGAGGAAGGTGACTCCAGGTTCGGGGAACACACACACACACACACACACTCAACGATGGTCATAATTCGATTTTTTTTTTCAGTTTTCCTAAAATTTTAAGATGTGTTCACCGTCACATCTGAGTCAGGGGCTGAAGGTGTGTGTGTGTGTGTGTGTGTGTGTGTGTGTGTGTGTGTGTGTGTGTGTGTGTTCACGAACCTGGTATATAACTTAATAGACCTATTCATTAAATTACAAGTCTATCTTTATTATACTTCTCACAAGGTATTTTTATCATCTATTATGAGTTATTATTCTCCTGGTCATGACCGGGAGGAAAAAGAGAAAGTAGGGAGGAAATCTCATACGGGAAGACTAGGTGGAAAGTAGACGGGGAGACGCGGCCGACCAGCTATGACGCATCACTGACGTCACCACACAAACAGCCCCCCCCCTGATGACGTATGGGTGACGTCAACACACAAACGACCACTGATGACGTATGAGTGACGTCACCACAAAAACGACCACTGATGACGTATGGGTGACGTCAACAGAGCCCCTAGGAAAAGTGAAAGCATCTGAACACATGATAGGGAGGTCAGGTGGACGTGCCCAGGTAACTAAAATAGTACCTGACCGCGATATATATCCTGGTGAGCTGCTATCATGTGTGGTCGACATGATAGATACGATGGAAGAGATGAATAGAATGGTGAAGGTAATTAGTGTGTGTGTGTGTGTGTGTGTGTGTGTGTGTGTGTGTGTGTGTGTGTGTGTGTCGTCTCCTCCTGGGTTAAATTATTTCCTTAATTATCGTTTTGTTTGAGGTGATTGTTCTGTTTTTCCTTTACTGTTGATAATTAAGATAAAAATAAATGTCCTGTTGTGTTTTTGTTGTATTTTGTTGTGTTCTGTTGTGTTTCTGGTCCTTCCTTCCTTCCTTCATTCATTCATTCCTTATTCCTTCCTTCCTTCATTTATTCATTCCTTATTCCTTCCTTCCTTCATTCATTTACTTATTCCTTATTCCTTCCTTCCTTCTTTCCTTCATTCATTAATTCATTCATCCCTTATTCCTTCCTTCCTTCTTTCCTTCATTCATTTACTTATTCCTTATTCCTTCCTTCCTTCTTTCCTTCATTCATTCCTCCCTTCATTCTTTCATTTATTCATTCCTTATTCCTTCCTTCCTTCCTTCCTTCCTTCCTTATTCCTTCCTTCCTTCATTCATTTACTTATTCCTTATTCCTTCCTTCCTTCTTTCCTGCATTCATTAATTCATTCATCCCTTATTCCTTCCTTCCTTCTTTCCTTCATTCATTCACTCATTCCTTATTCCTTCCTTCTTTCCTTCCTTCATTCATTCATTATTCCTTCTCCTCCTCCACCATCGCGTCAAATGTTAAAATTGGCAGTGTTGAGGAGCCACAGGTGGAGGGAGGCCACAGGTGGAGGAGGCCGGAGAGAGGAGGTGGAGGGAGGCCACAGGTGGAGGGAGGCCACAGGTGGAGGAGGCCAGAGGGAGGCCAGGGGGAGGCCAGGTGGGGGGAGGCCACAGGTGAGGGAGGCCACAGGTGGAGGGAGGCCACAGGTGGGAGGAGGCCACAGGTGGAGGGAGGCTACAGGTGAGGGGAGGCCACAGGTGGAGGGAGGCCACAGGTGGAGGGGAGGCCACAGGGGGAGGCCACAGGTGGAGGGAGGCCACAGGGGAGGGAGGCTACAGGTGGAGGGAGGCCACAGGTGGAGGGAGGCCACAGGTAGGAGGCCACAGGTGGAGGGAGGCCACAGGTGGAGGGAGGCCACAGGTGGAGGGGGCTACAGGTGGAGGGAGGCCACAGGTGGAGGGAGGCTACAGGTGGAGGGAGGCTACAGGTGAGGGAGGCCCCGGAGTGTACACAAAGACTCCTGGGTGTTACTCCTGAAGGGGGAGGGGCTGTGTTGATGATTGATTTGTTATGTTGTTGTTGTTCTTGCTATTGTGTTGTTATTGTTTTTGTTGCATTTTATTGTTTTTTTTCATTGTTGTTCATGTGTGGAGAGAGAGAGAGAGAGAAGAGAGAGAAGAATTGCTCGTTCATTGCACCCATGACGTCATAATCACAGACGCCCACTCATCATCCACCTTCTTGACATTCATGAGTAACTACGTAAACTGATGACATCATTATTTGTCAGCTAATGAAACAGTGACGTCATGGTCGACATACCGGCAGCAGGAGTGTATGTAAATGTGTGTTGGTGAGCTCATCTCTCAGTGTTATTGTGGGTACTGAAGGGGATGGTGGGGTTTCCTCTTGTCCACATAAATTAAAATTAAATTACATTACAAAATAAAAGTTGTTAATACTTCAATAAATTTATAAAAAATAATAATTAAAAGACTTATGAAATATTATTGAATTATTATTGGAGTTATTATATATATTTTAACACTAGAGAAACATTGGTCAGCGGTGATGATAAGACAGAAATGAAAACAATGTGTGGACGACAGATCCCATTGTTGGAAGTGAGACAGGATGTGACAGAAGGATGTGACAGAAGGTGGTTGAGAAACGCTAGTACAGGAGAAGAGGTACAGGTGTAGGTGGGAGAGGCAGGTGTAGGTGAGAGGTACAGGTGTAGGTGAGAGGTACAGGTGTAGGTAGAGGCAGGTGTAAGGAAGAGGTACAGGTAGGTAGGAGGTACAGTGTAGGTAGGGAGGTGTAGGGAAGAGGTACAGGTGTAGAGGCAGGTGTAGGGAAGAGGCAGGTGTAGGGAAGAGGGGTACAGGTGTGTAAGAGGTACAGGTGAGGAAGAGGTACAGGTGTAGGTAGGAGGTACAGGTAAGTGAGAGGTGTAGGTAGGAGGTACAGGTAGGGAAGAGGTACAGGTGTAGGTGAGAGGTACAGGTGAGGGAGAGGTACAGGTGTGGGGAAGAGGGTCAGTGTAGGTGAGAGGTACAGGTGTAGGTAGGAGGTAGGTAGGTAAGAGGTACAGGTGTAGGTGAGAGGCAGGTGTAAGGAAGAGGTACAGGTGTAGGGGGAGGTACAGGTAGGTGGGAGGTGTGTAGGGTGAGAGGTAAGAGGTAGGTGAGAGGTACAGGTGTAGAGAGGTACAGGTGTAGGGTGAGAGGTACAGGTGTAGGAAGAGGTACAGGTGTAGGTAAGAGGTACAGATGTAGGTGAGAGGTACAGGTGTAAGGAAGAGGTACAGGTAGGGGAGGTACAGATGTAGGGGAGAGGTACAGGTGTAAGGAAGAGGTACAGGTGTGGGAAGAGGTACAGGTACAGTAACCTGATGAAGCTTACATCCCAGCTTATTTCACCTGATGGTTCAACACGCTAATGGTACACGTGGAAGGGGTAGGTTAGGAGGGGTGTAGGGGTGTTAGGTGAGGAGGTAGGTTAGGGAGGGGAAGGGGGGGTTAGGGAGGAAGGCAGGTTAGGGGAGGCAGAGGGATTTGTAGATTTTGTAAGTGAGGAGAAGGGGTGTGAGGGGGGTGGCTGGGTGAGGGTGAGGGAGGCTGGGTGAGGGTGAGGGTGAGGAGGCTGGGTGGACTGAGGGAGGCTGGGTGACGGTGAGGGGGAGGGAGGCTGGGTGACGGTGAGGTGGAGGAGGCTGGGTGACGGTGAGGAGGCTGGGTGACGGTGAGGGTGAGGGGAGGCTGCGTGACCGTGGGAGGGGAGGCTGGGTGACGGTGAGGGGAGGCTGGGTGACGGTGAGGGAGGCTGGGTGACGGTGAGGGAGGCTGGGTGACGGTGAGGGAGGCTGGGTGACGGTGAGGGAGGGGGGCTGGGTGACGGTGAGGGAGGCTAGGACGGTGAGGGGAGGCTGGGTGTGAGGGTGAGGGGAGGCTGGGTGACGGTGAGGGAGGCTGGGTGACGGTGAGGGGAGGCTGGGTGAGGAGGCTAGGACGGTGGGAGGGAGGCTGGGTGGTGAGGGGAGGCTGGGTGAGGGAGGAGGCTGGGTGGGAGAGGAGGCTGGGTGAGAGGAGGCTGGGTGAGGGGTGAGGGAGGCTGGGTGAGGGTGAGGGGAGGAGGCTGGGTGAGGGAGAGGGAGGCTGGGTAGGGAGCTTGGTGACGGTGAGGGAGGCTGGGTGACGGTGAGGGAGGCTGGGTGGGGTGAGGGAGGCTGGGTGAGGGGGTGAGGGAGGCTGGGTGAGGGGAGAGGGAGGCTGGGTGGAGGGAGAGGAGGCTGGGTGACGGTGAGGGAGGCTGGGTGAGGGTGGGGAGGCTGGGTGAGGGGGTGAGGAGGCTGGGTGAGGGAGAGGGAGGCTGGGTGAGGGAGAGGGAGGCTGTGAGGGAGAGAGGTACTAAGGCCTCGGTCGTCTGGAGAACAGTTCAAGGTTACCGATGCTATAATTAAGGCTTGGCTCTACTCCTTCGTTACTCACCCTTGATGTTACTCACCCTTGATGTTACTCACCCTTGATGTTACTCACCCTTGATGTTACTCACCCTGATGTTACTCACCCTTGATGTTACTCACCCTTGATGTTACTCACCTCGATGTTACTCACCCTTGATGTTACTCACCCTCGATGTTACTCACCCTTGATGTTACTCACCCTTGTTACTCACACTTGACGTTACTCACCCTTGTTACTCTCCCTTGTTACTCACCCTTGACGTTACTTACTCTGAAAGACTTTACTTAACTACTCAAAGTTCACACTACACCACCACACACTGTATACTTAGGTGTGTGACTGATGGTGGAGAGAGAGAGAGAGAGAGAGAGAGAGACCTTTGAAACACTCTAACAACGTTGATAGATTGCTTGATATAATAATAATGATGATATAAAATAATAATAATAATAATAATAATAATAATCATATAATGGTTGCCCCTCGTGTAACGAGGATGCATGGCCCAAGGGCTACCTAGGCGTGAATTTGTTTAAGGTGTAGAAGCTGTGTCAAACACAACAACCACTCCCTGAGTTAACGAGCTGCATGACAGTGTCAAGGAATAGTCCCAGAAGACCGGACAACTCGCTAACTGCACTGGCTAACCATTACCCCGGAACACGATCCGCAAATCGATTAACCTCCAGGATACAGGTCCCAACTGCTGGGTAGACAGAGGCAAATGGCTGGATATATTGATAGATTGACAGACAGACAGAGAGACAAAGAGACAGAAAGATAGATAGATTGATAGATAGATAGACAGACAGACACAGACAGACACAGACAGACAGACAGACAGACAGACAGTATTTTGTAATTCTGTTAAGCCTTTCACTCAGTTCCTCCACTAAATCCCTCAACCCTTCATCTATCCAGCTTATTATTCCAAGGAGTGGGGGGAGATTTGAGGAGGCGCCAGGATGTGTGCTTCACGCCCAGGTGTGTGGAGAAATGGTACCCTCCTTTCTTCCTCTTTCCCTGTCTTCTCTTCTCTGTCTTTCTCTTCTCACTTCCTCCTCACCCCCACCTCACTAAGCACCTCCTCCACCTCTCCCCACCCCTCACTAGCACCTCCTCCTCCTCCTTCTTCAGTCCAGGTGGGTCAGTGGCCAGGTATTTCCGCCACCTGTTCCCACCTGTCTTCCTCACCCTCCTCCTCCTCCTGTACTTTCTTTCTCTCCCTTACTCCTCCTTCCTCTGTTTCCTTTCTCCTCTCTCCCTTCTCTCCCTCCCTCCTCCCTCCTCCTGTTTCTTCTCCTTCCTCCCTTCTTATCCTCCCTCCTCCCCAAAGTCCCCAGAGTCCTTCAGAGTATTCCACACTGTCCATAGGTCCCTTCCATGTTCACAGTGTCCCTAGCTAGATTTTCTTTCCATGTCCACTATGCCCTCCAGACCATCCACCATGTCCAAATATCACTACACCACCCACATCATGTCCAAAATATCACTACACTACCCTCACCATGTCCAAAATATCACTACACCACCCACACCATGTCCAAAATATCACTACTACCCACACCATGTCCAAAATATCACTACACTACCCACACCATGTCAAAGGATCACACCACCCTCACCATGTCCAAAGGATCACTACACCACCTCACCATGTCCAAAATATACACTACACTACCCACACCATGTCCAAAATATCACTACACTACCCACACCATGTCCAAAATATCACTACACCACCCACACCATGTCCAAAAGGATCACTACACCACCCACACCATGTCCCAAATGTCCCCCAGAGCGTTTCGCCAATGTCCCCACCTCCCCACTGTCCCTCAGAGCCAGACTTTAATCCCGTCATCATTATTATAAGAGACGAGACACTGATGGACTTTAGTGAGTCAGAGAAGCGCCACTCATATTAACGCGACACCTTCCATTGTTGACACGGCGGGTGGAACAAGGGCGCACGAGCTGATCTGCTAAAGTAGTGATTGGGTTCAAGGTAGGTGGGGGGTGAATAGGTGACGAGGATTGGTTTTGATTGGTAGAGATTGGCCAAGGTGGAGGGAAGAATGATTGAATTGACGGGTAGAGAGATTAGATTGTCATGGGTGGAGGTAATGAAGGGCGGAAGATTTTGACTGTCATTTCCCTGGTCTTTCCTTCCTCCTTCCATACTGCCGTCAATTATTATTATTATTATCATTATCATGTCTGGTGGCGGGGTCAGACAAGGTCACTAGGGCGGGGTCATGAAGGCAGTCCTGTCAAATACTGGGGCTCCTTATTAAGATTCTCGTTTTCTTCCACAGGTGAGCGGGTGTCAAGGGTGACTCAAGGTGTTATTTTACAGGTAACCGAGTGAGTATTATACGTGTGTTAGTCCCCGTATTGTCCTGTTACTAGTAGTAGGGAGGAGGACACAAGGAGAAGAGGAGGATAGAGGGAGGACTAAGAGAAGAAGGTGGTGGGGGGGAAATAGAAGGATAGATGTCAGAGAAGGATGGAAGGATGAACACTGGAGGATGGTAGGAGGAGGAGGAAGGGATATTGAGGAGGAGGCGTGGTGACGTTGACCCCGGCGCTGGCACCGAGACTCGTGGAGGACGTTGGGCCACAAAGGAGGAGGAAGGAGGAAAAGAGAAGGAGGAGAGGTAGAAAGGTGAAGGAAGGAGTATAGATAGCAAGATGATGGGAAGGAAAGAAGGGCATGGAAGGGGGGAGACAAAGGGTTATGGAATGGAGGAGGAGAGAAGAGAAGAGGGGAAGGAAGAATAGGAAAAGATGAGAAAGTCGAGATACGATGTTTAGGTGGGAAAGAGGAGAAGAACGAGGGATTAGGTGGAAAAGGGCACACACTCTTCTCTCTCTGTCAGTGAAAGTGAGAGCCAGGTGATCACGGCCTGCAGGTGTTGAAACCTCACCAGGTAGGTAACAATACAGGTAGACAATTACCAACCAAAGGACAGGTGAACCAGAACAAACTTGGACTTGGGGGGGACTCCAGTGTTGTGGAGGTGGAGTGACAAATGACTGGTGGGGTGGGAGGGGGGGGGATACATCACCATAATATATAAGTGAAATAACTTGAGTGTGATTAGGATATGAGTTAAGTTGAGTGTGAAATTTCTAAGTGTGAGGAATGTCAACAATGAGATATTGAGGTGTGAGGGTGGGGGAGGGGAGTATGGATGATGGTGGAGGGGGGCATGAGTGGTAGCCCCCCCTCTTACCCTCCCTACCCTCCCTCGTCCTCAGCAAGGTCATTTGAAGGTTGCCTCTGTGTTGGCAGTTAAGTTGGACGTGGAGAGGGGGAAGAAAGGGGAAAGGAGTAGGAGGGGGAGAGGAGACAGGGAAGGGAAGGGAATAGGAGGGGAGAGGTAGACAGAAGGGAAGGAATAGGGAGGAGAGGTAGACAGGGAAGGAAGGGAATAGGAGGGGGGAGAGGTAGACAGGAAGGGAAGGGGAAGAGAGGGGAGGAGGTAGACAGGGAAGGAAGGGAAAGGGAGGGGGAGAGGTAGACAGGGAAGGGAATGGAATAGAGGGGAGAGGTAGACAGGGAAGGAAGGGAGTAGAGGGAGAGGAAGGGAAGGAATGGAATAGGAGGGGGAGAGGGAACAGGGAAGGGAAGGAATAGGAGGGGGAGTAGACAGGAAGGGAAGGGGAATAGAGGGGGAGGTAGACAGGGGAAGGAAGGGAATAGGAGGGGGAGAGGTAGAAGGGAAGGGAAGGGAATAGGAGGAGAGAGAGGAAGGGGAAGGGAATAGGAGGGGGAGAGGTAGACAGGGAAGGGAAGGAATAGAGGGGGAGAGGTAGACAGGGAAGGGAAGGAATAGGAGGGGAGAGAGACAGGGAAGGGAAAGGGAATAGGAGGGGAGAGGTAGACAGGGAAGGGAAGGGAGTAGGGAGGGGAGAGGGGTAGACAGGGAAGGGAAGGAGTAGGAGGAGAGGTAGACAGGGAAGGGGAAGGGAGGGGAGAGGAGACAGGGAAGGGAAGGAATAGGAGGGGAGAGGTAGACAGGGGAAGGGAAGGGAGAGGGGAGAGGTAGACAGGGAAGGGAGGGAATAGAGGGGGAGAGGGAGAGAGAAGGGAAGGAATAGGAGGGGAGAGGTGGACAGGGAAGGAAGGGAATAGGAGGGGAGAGGTAGACAGGAAGGAAGGAATAGAGGGGAGAGGTAGACAGGGAAGGGAAGGGGAGGGGAGAGGTAGACAGGGAAGGAAGGAATAGAGGGGAGAGGTAGACAGGGAAGGGAAGGAATAGGGAGGGGAGAGGTAGACAGGGAAGGGAAGGAATAGGGAGGGGGAGAGGTAGACAGGGAAGGGAAGGGAATAGAGGGGAGTAGACAGGGAGAAGGAATAGGAGGGGAGAGGACAGGGAAGGAAGGGAATAGGGAGGGGAGGTAGACAGGGAAGGGAAGGGAATAGGAGGGGAGAGGGTGAGGGAAGGAAGGGAATAGAGGGGAGAGGTAGACAGGGAAGGGAAGGGAATAGGAGGGAGAGGAGACAGGGAAGGAAGGTAGGAGGGGGGAGAGGTAGACAGGGAAGGAAGGGAAGGAGGGGGAGAGGTAGACAGGGAAGGGAAGGGAATAGAGGAGAGGTAGACAGGAAGGAAGGGAAGGGAGGGGAGAGACAGGGAAGGGAAGGAATAGAGGAGAGAGGTAGACAGGGAAGGAAGGGAATAGGAGGGGAGAGGTAGACAGGGAAGGAAGGGAATAGAGGGGAGAGGTAGACAGGGGAAGGGAAGGGAATAGGAGGGGAGAGATGAAGGAAGGGTAGGAGGAGGTGGAAGGAAGGGAGAGGAGGGGAGAGGTATGATGACAATTTTAATATAACAAAGACAGACTGATAGCAAAACAATATTAACAAAAAAATAAACAAAACAGAACTACAAAAAAACGTTATATATGTATGGAAAGTTAATTTATATTTAAAAAGTTTTACATAATATGAATAAGAACTTAGCCTCGTGAACAGAAGACGTATATGTTATGTAGGTCTATTTGAAGTGAGAATAACATTGACAACAAACACACGAACAGATAATCCATGACCTTGACTACAGAAGGCATAACAAAACAATAATAACATGGCGAGGACAGTAAACCTTCGACACAAAAGAACAAAGGAAGATAAGAAGAGTCATTTGATAATTAATAGAAATACAGGTAACAGCACAGGTGAGAAAGAGTAATTAGTGAATGGGAGGGATGTAGAGTATAGATAAATAAAGGTGAGGTTAGAGAAGAAGAAGAAGAAGAGTTATACAAACGAATCACTAGAACACACACACACACACACACACACACACACACACACACACACACACACACACACACACACACACACACACACACACACACACACACACACACATAACCCCAGCAAATAGACCTTCCCTGGTGCCATTAAAACAGTAAACAAAAGACCTTCCTCCCTCGTCAGGCGTGAGAGGTGGGTGTAAGGCCTCCTCCACACCTCCTCCATAGGTCCAAGGTTATCCCAAGAATGTCACTCACAGCCTCAAAGGTTAGGTTAGGATAAGGTGCTGAGGCCGAGTGTCTGGTGGTTAGGTTAGTTTAGGATAGTTATGTGCTGAGGTCTGTATGTATGTATGTATGTATGTATGTATTATGTATATATGTTTGTATGTATGTGTGTATGTATTTATATGTTTGTATGTATGTATGTATGTATGTATGTATGTATGTATTTATGTAAGGTATGTATGTATGTATGTATGTATTTATGTATTATTATATATGTTTGTATGTATGTATGTGTGTTGTATGTATGTATGTATGTATGTATGTATGTATGTATTTATGTATATATGTTTGTATGTATGTATGTATGTATTTATATATGTTTGTATGTATGTAAGTATGTATGTATGTATGTATGTATGTATGTATGTATGTATGTATTTATGTATATATGTTTGTATGTATGTATGTATGTATTTATATATGTTTGTATGTATGTAAGTATGTATGTATGTATGTATGTATGTATGTATGTATGTATGTATGTATGCCATTAACCAGTCCTTGAAATGTCCAGTTATGACAATATTATACAACTAAAAAATAATTATCACGCCAAATACAATAAGAATTCCTTAGAGAAACAATGGTTCTGCTACCATTCTTCTCTACTGACATACAAACAAACAAACAAACAAGCACAAACAAATACACACCAACAAATAAATAAACAAACACAAAAGGTAAATAAATAAGCAAATAATCAGACGTAAACAAACAAACAAACAAACACAAATGCTGAAGTCAGAGTTATGGTTGTTAAGTGTTCAGTACTTGTCCCCGAACTAGTTTTTGGTTCTTGTTCATTAACTCGGATATTTAGTCGAACTGTTGAAGAAATAATAATAATAATAATAATAATAATAATAATAATAATAATAATGATAATAATAATAATAATGATAATAATAATAATAACTTGGTTTCTTAAGTTCTTGGTGTGTGTGTGTGTGTGTGTGTGTGTGTGTGTGTGTGTGTGTGTGTGTGTGTGTGTGTGTGTGTGTGTGTGTGTGTGTCCTCAACCTTTCTGTCCACCTGCCTCATAACCTCTATCACACACACACACACACACACACACACACACACACACACACACACACCAATAGTCCACTAATAACAAGGTTAAAAAAACAAAAGGATGGGGGGAAATTGAAGAAGGTGGAGGAAGAGAAGCAGAAGGAGAAGAAGAAGAAGGAGGAAGAAGAAAGAGGAGAAGGAGAAGGTGAGTAATGGGAGTAACATGAGGAGAGGGACGAGGAGGGAGTGGGGGGAGGGGTAAGGCACCGTTAGCCCACCCAAGGATAAGCTAGTTTTTATAAGGCTTGTTTAGACCGTCGCCTGCTCTCTCAATTGTTTCCGTTCATGAAGAAATTTGTTGAACTTTGAATCTCTTTCTTCCCCATTTTATTTCTTTCATACATTCAAATTGTGTTTCTTCAATTCTTTATTATTTGTTTTTCCTTTAATACAACATCTCTCATTTAGGATGTGGTCTGACACCCAAGACGCGATCTACCTACCACAACACGTCTAGGTGGCAGGGAGGGAGGGTTTGGGGGAGAGTAGGGAGGGCTGGGAGGGGAGGGGAGGGCAGGGAAGGAAGGGTAGGGTTGGGAGGAGAGGGTCTGGAAGGGAGGGTAGGGTGGGTTTGGAGGGGAAGGCAGGGAGAGTAGGGGTTAACTTCATCACTACACAGTTCATAACATAAGAACATAAGAAACTAAGGAGTCTGCAATAGGCCGGTTGGCCTGTGCATGGCAGCTCCTATCGAGAGTTACTACCACTCTCTATCATCCATGAATCTATCCAGCCTCCTTTTGAAACTTTCCAGAGTTAAATTATTATGAAAACATATTTTTAAGGGTTCAACGTAAAGAATATAAGTATTTTTAGGGATTCAAAGTATAGAAAGTATTAATAATTCTATTTTTGCTCTAACTCTACCTTTGACTATAAAATTTCTGCTTCTAATTTTAAAACTGAATAAATTATCTAATTCTAACTCTACTTTTGATTGAACTATGAATCAATTATAAATTCTGAATGAAGTTCCAAAGTTCAGTACAGGCTCAAGGTCCATATGCCAGATTGGAGCTGGGTCAAACTGACTCGAAATAAGGCAATCCAGTGTGGTGCAAACAGCCTTGAGACGTTAATCAAAAGTGTGGTAGGGTGTAGGGTGGTGGGTGTAGGGTGGTGGGTGTAGGGTAGTAGGTGTAGGGTGTAGGGTGGTGGGTGTAGAAGATTGGAGGCGTGTGTAAAGAAGTGGGGGGTGTGGGTGTATCGTGGGTGTGTGTGTACGGGGGTGTGTGTAGGTGTGTTAGAGGAGTGTAGTGTAGGATGTGTATGGGGAGGAGGGGGGTGTATTGGGTATGGGTGAGTGGGTGGCGGGGCGTGGGTGGCGGGGCGTGGGTTAGGTACAGGCGACGGTTGGCCCCGGCCGTTGGAAATCCTGGAGTGACGGTTTTGAGGCTTAAGGATGACGTCACGATCCAAACGTTGACACACACACACACACACACACACACACACCCACACCATCTTTGTATCCTTGACATTCCTACTTTGAACTTTTGACCCCAGACTTCCGGACCCCCCGACAAATCATCGACTCATTCTTGTCTCACACACTCATTCCTCCTCTCACTCACTCTCACTCATTCATTCAGCCACTGTTACTCGTTCCTCCTCTCACTCACTCACTCTCACTCACTCACTCACTCTTACTCGTTACCTTACTCTCCCATAACCCCAGTATGGACAATCATGGGATCACCTGAAGAAAATCAACCCCGGTTTACTTCACCTGATATAAACACCCTAACGCTACCTGAGGGAGTTTAGGTTAGTTTACGTTAGGGTTAGGTTAGATTAGGGTTAGGTTAGGTTAGGTTGAAGTAGATTAGGTTAGGCTAGATTAAAGGTTAGATTGAAATAGGGTTAGATTAGGGCTAAAGTTAGATTAGGTTAGGTTAGATTAGGTTAGGCTAGATTAGGGCTTGCTAGATTAGGCTAGGTTAGATTAGGGTTAGGCTTAACAGGGTTAGGTTAGATTAGGGCTTGCTAGATTAGGTTAGTTAGATTAGGTTAAATAGATTAGGGTTAGGTTAGATTAGGGTTAGGTTAGATTAGGGTTAGGTTAGATTAGGGTTAGGTTAGGTTAGGGTTAGGTTAGATTAGCGTTTGGTTAGATTAGGGTTAGGTTAGATTAGGGTTAGGTTAGATTAGGGTTAGGTTAGATTAGGGTTAGGTTAGGTTAATCTTAAAGCTAAGTAACCCAGGGATTAATCTTCAGGTGATACAATCTGTCTTAACTTAATAGCAACGACCCCCCCCCCTCTTTCACCCCCCTCCAACCTCGGATGATTACCCAACGAACCATGACCCTACGTGACCTGACCACCAAGTACAACCTAACTCCTCAACACCATCTCAAGGTCACCCCCACAGCGTCACCAAGCAAGGTGCAGCGGCAGGGGGTTGGCTGGGGTGGGTGGGTAGGGGGGTCGTGGTTGGTAGTTGAAGAAACATGAAGGGGGAGGAGGGGGAGAAGGGAAGGGGAGGGCTGGGGATAATTACTGTAATGAGATTTATCAAACAGCCTCTCCTCCTCTTCCTCTTTCTCCTCATCTTCCTCTTCTCCCTCATCTTCCTCTTCTCCCTCATCTTCCTCTCCCCTTCATCTTCCTCTTCCCCCTCTACCTCCTCTCCCTCCTCATCCTCCTCTCCCCCCTCATCTTCCTCTCTCCCTCATCTTCCTCTTCCCCCTCTACCTCCTCTCCCCTGAACCTAAACAAGAGGTAAGGGTCATATTTGGTGTAAACAAAGGTAGTTAGTATTCCTTGGATCCCTTCAGTAAGCTGGCAGGCGAGGCGAGGAACATGGAGCAGAATACACACTAGTCACCTTGTTGTTGTGGTGAAACTGCTAGGGGGATTAACAACACCTGGCCGAGTTAAGGTACTCAATGAAGACTAATTAGTGGCATTGAGGGTCACCTGAAAATTAGATAACCCCAATTGATTTGATCCCTTAAAGGTACAGTACTTAGGTGTTAGGTTAGGTTAGTGAAGGTGTTTAATTAATGATCAGGTGAAATAGGTTCAGGTGCATAAATCTTGAGTTGACTTCGTGTTATTGTTTATATCTCAATCTAGTGGTCATTGTTGATGTGGGTTTGGAGAGAGAGAGAGAGAGAGAGAGAGAGAGAGAGAGAGAGAGAGAGAGAGAGAATTATTTTACCCTGTTTGTGATGGAGTGGCAGTGTGTGTGTGAGAAAGTAGTGGTAGTGGTGGTAGTAGTGGTAGTGGTGGTAGTGGTGGTAGTAGTGGTAGTGGTGGTAGTGGTGGTAGTGGTGGTAGTAGTGGTAGTAGTGGTAGTGGTGGTGGTGTTAGAGAGAGTACCAGTGGTGGTGTTAGGGCGTGGTAGGCCTGAGGGTAAGCAGGGTACAGGTATAACCAGTCGACGCAACAAGGTAGGCTGTCACAAGGTATACTCCCTCCCTCCTCCTCCCTGGCCCTCACATAACTGTCTCACCCACCTCGGGGCCTCAAACACCTCCCACCCTAACCCACCATCACCCACCTTCACCCACCGTCACCTACTATCACCCTTCCGTCAACCACCCTCACCCACTATCACCCACCATCACCCAGCCTGTGTTTGCCTTTGAATATACGTGCAATGTTTCCTTGCCTTCCGACTGTGTATCCCTTGGCATGTGTCACTGTCCACAAGGTTTAATGTATTAATGTATCGGCATTTATGTATCAGACCACACACACACATTGAAACACACACACACACACACACACACATTAATAATACTCCATTTAAAAACACCTTACTGAATCTGTCTGTTAATGTGGCAACTAAAACCATAATGGCGTCAATCAGATGTAAGCGAAACCATTAATCGTTAAAACTTCATCAACACCAAATAGCTATATGTCTAGTAGAGGTCACAACCTCTGCCCCCAAACCATTAATATCTTTATATCAACATTCTTTCATTCCTAGTTTAAGATCAACATTACACATCATAAAGGATAAACCAAAACAAATACTCAAATATTCTCTGAGGTGTATTTAAATATTTACTGTGAGATATTGACTATTTGCAAAAACCCTTGATGTTAGTGTTGACGAGGCATTACGGAAGACTTTTTTTTTTTTTACACAACCGGGATATTTTTGGTCGATTTCTATCATTATCAGTTGTTGTTGGTCGTGTCTGGTGTAGCTTTAGACTATGAGGAGGAAGTGTGTAGTGTGTGGTATGTTGAGTGTGATAATGTGTTATGGTTTATAGTGTGTGTGTAGTGTGTGGTATGTTGAGTGTGATAATGTGTTATGGTTTATAGTGTGTGTGTAGTGTGTGGTATGTTGAGTGTGATAATGTGTTATGGTTTATAGTGTGTGTGTGTAGTGTGTGGTATGTTGAGTGTGATAATGTGTTATGGTTTATAGTGTGTGTGTGTAGTGTGTGGTATGTTGAGTGCGATAATGTGTTATGGTTTATAGTGTGTGTGTGTGTGTGTGTGTGTAGTGTGTAGTGTGTGGTATTTCTTCAAAGGGAAGTTCTGCATACAAATATCAAGGGACTTTGTAAACACCCTATACAAGGCTTTACATACACTATACACACATTTTACACTATATAATATACAGTTAATAGTATACGCACCATATAATATACACTATGCACACTATACACCACTTATATATATTACAATATACACTATACTGTAAAATATACATCACAGATACACACTACAATATAAATTACATACACTATACACTTGACATACACACTACTCAGTATACACAAGGCGGTTCTCAGCGTAGGGTGGTGGGTAAGGGATAAGGAACCCTGAACGGAGGTGTTATCCAGGGAGAGACTTCGACCGACCGAGAGACTTCAACCGACCGAGAGACTTCAACCGACCGAGAGACTTCGACCGACCGAGAGACTTCGACCGACCAGTAGATAGTGATCCTAAGGCGGGCAGAGAGCACAGAGAGGGGGGGAAGGGGGACGAGTTGAGAGATGAGGGTGGGGGACGAGGTGGAGGGTGGGGGACGAGGTGGAGGGGTGGGGACGAGGTGGGAGGGGTGGGGGACGAGGGAGGGGTGGGGGACGAGGGAGGGTGGGGGGACGAGGTGGGAGGGGTGGGGACGAGGTGGAGGGATGGGTCACGAGGAGGGCCACAGAACGTAGCTTACTCTGTTTAATGACGCCAGATAAAAGGTCAAAAGTATTATTAATATTTATAATAGAAAATAAGGAAATACAGAGAGCGGTAGTGTGTGTGTGTGTCCTTGTGTGTGTGTGTGTGTGTGTCCTTGTGTGTGTGTTAAGAGTATATCATTCAACCATTTCAGAAGTATACATCCACTGGTCCTCTCTTAGTAGTGTATATCTGTCCATTGAAGATTTATTATACATTTCATACAAATAATATAAGGTGAAAAAAAAGTCCCATTCAACTACTGTAGATCCGAGTACCTGTGAGTTTTTCTCCCATCTCCATAGGAAAACCACCTCTTTGTCCCTCCTGCAGAAGGGTCACCGCCCGCCCTATGACTTAATTATGACCCTCGCCCATAGGAGCCGTACATGGTGGTTTGGTAACGTGTAATATACCTGTCTTGTAATTACGGGGAGGGGGGGGCGAGGAGTGTAGATTGGGGGGCGAGAGTGTGTAGGGTTGGGGGGAGAGGTAGGTTGGGGGGCGAGGAGGGGTAGGTTGGGGGGGGGCGAGGGGAGTGTGTAGGTTGGGGGGGTGAGGAGTGTAAGTTGTGGGGGGGAAGGAGGAGGTACAGGTTTGGGGGGGGGGCGAGGAGTGTGTAGGTTGGGGGGGGAGGGGGGAGGGGGGGCGTTATGTTGCCGTGAAGTCCTGTAGGATATCTGGCGGTGACTCATACGCCTCTTTCTACCTAACGAAGGACGTGGACACAAGACACTTGGATCAGGATACGTGTTAGACTAGGGTACGTGGCTCATGAATCTGGATACAGGATACGTGGCTCACCTTGGGGCAGTTCACCAAAGTAATTCTCATGCTAGGACGGGAGGAGCCTGTGTGTGTGTGTGTGTGGGGGGCGGTGTTTACCCTGAGAGCCTCACCTGGCTAAACTATCCATACCACGCACACCATGTACGCCATCCACCCACCTCACCTACCATCCACCACCATCATCATCCACACCACCACCCACCATCCTCCACCACACCCACCCCACCCTAACCACCTCACCCACCGCCAACCCCTTCTCCTAGTCACTATTAGTACCGTACCCACCTTCAGTACTCGCTATTAGTACCTATGTTAATGCTAGATCGAGTTCAGGCTGCAGATAATGTCCATGTAGAGGGGTCGTAGGTAGAAAGGTTTGATGTAAAGGGGTCAGGGAGGAAGGATGGGGAATGGGGATTTTGTTATCTTAGGCGTATAAAAGGGGAAGGAGGGATGGGGTGTAAAGGGGGAGAGGGGGGATGGGGTGGGGGACTTTGTTATGTTAGGTTGGGGAGATCGCTGTTGTCGCTACCTTTAGCAACTCACGCTGGCTGGGATCATTCTTAAGCTGCTGGTGTTGTTGGTGCTGCCGCCTGGGATTACATATCCATGTGTCAACGACCCAACCTCTTACGGCGTTCTGCTGCCGGTGATGATGATGGTGATGATGATGATCTTCTTCTTCTTCTTCTTCTTCTTCTTCTTCTTTTTGTATTTGTTGTTGATGTTTATTTTCCTTCTTCCTGAGGTTTCCCGGGGATTCATAAAGGTTTCCGGGCCTTCCTGGTGCATTTCAAGGCTTCCTGTAGCTTCTCGGGGCTTTCTGGTGCTTTCCTGTAGGTTTCATCCGGGTTTACCTTCAGTTTTCGTAAAAGGCTTCCACTTAGATTTACTCGCCTATGGGGGTGGAGAGGAGGAGTGGTAGGGGGAAAAGGAAGGGGAGGGGTAGGGGGGGAGAGGTAGGGGCAGATAATACCAAGGAAAGGTAAATGAAAAGGCAGAGAGAGAGAGAGAGAGAGAGAGAGAGAGAGAGAGAGAGCAGTTTGTAACCCTCTGACTGTTACTCGCAGTTATCACACACACACACACACACAATAGCAAAGGACCATTACCACCACGTACCTATTTCAAGTACACAAGCCAGTAGTATCACAGACGCTAGTTATGTTAACACGGACATCAGTTCAAGACACGGACGTTATTTATGGACACGGGGACACGCAAGTTACGGACACGTCAGCCTATCACGATCATGTAGACAGGAAGAGGGAGGTACAGGAGGAGGGGGAGGAAGAGGGAGGTGCACAGGAGGAGGGGGAAGAAGAGGGGAGGTACAGGAGGAGGGGGGAGGAAGAGGGAGGTACAGGAGGAGGGGAGGAAGAGGAGGTACAGGAGGGGTGGGGGGAGGAAGAGGGAGGTGCACAGGGAGGAGGGGGAGGAAGAGAGGCAGGAGGAGGGGGAGAAGAAGGAGGCATGGTGGAGGAGGGGGAGGAAGAGGGAGGTGACAGGAGGAGGGGAGGAAGAGGCAGAGGGAGGAATAGAAGAGGAGGAGGATGGGCCAACTCACCCCTGCCATACCCACACCTCCCCAGGCAGCCCTGACCTCTCACACTGCGCCCCACACGCCCGTCCACGCTCCCACTAACCCAGGCCCCTGCACGCCACCTCCCCCTGCCCTACACCCACCTCTGGTGCGCCCCACGCGCCCCACACGCCTTTCTCACGCCCCCACTCAATCCTCCTGCATCCCTGGATCACCTCCATGCTCCCACCAATCCTCCTGCACCCCACACTACCTCTCCATGCTCCCACTAATCCTCCTGCACCCCCACAGTGCCCTCCACGCCCCCACTAATCCTCCTGCACCGCCACACGCCTCCACGCCCCCACTAATCCTCCTGCACCTCACACGCCTCCCACGCCCCACTAATCCTCCCGTACCCCACACTACCTCCCTTCCACGCTCCCACTAATCCTCCCCACCCCCACACTACCCCCTCCACGCTCCCACTAATCCTCCTGCACTCCCCACACGCCTCCCCACGCCCCCACTAATCCTCCCACCCCCACACGCCTCCCCACGCCCCCACTAATCCTCCCGTACCCCCACACTACCCCTTCCACGCTCCCACTAATCCTCCCGCACCCCACACTACCCCTCCATGCTCCCACTATTCCTCCTGCGCCACTACACGCCCGTCCGTGCGCCTCAGGACTAGGATTAGGAACTGTACTTCACCAACCAGATCCACGAAGGAGCTGACGTGCACCACAGGATACTTCAGGAGAAAACTTAACGATGCAGAAACATGTTATTCAACTACGTAGTTTGAAGTGTGATGAGGAGCTCGTCTTGGGGTACCCGATCACAGTTCACACGGTTCCTGTTGCCATGGTGGAGAAGCTTCGCGGAAAGAACCTCTCAGGGCACCTTCACGACAACACAGGCTGTACACTTACTCATAAGGATATTTGCGTCATAAGAGAACAGACATGGTAACACTCTAGAACATGACAAGACTGCAGACATGGCACCCCTGTATAAACGAGGCATCCTTGTAAAGACGTGGCACCATTGTACAGACATGGCAATCATTTATAGACGTGGCAACATCGCTGACAGGTTTTCTGAAAGACGCCAAAAAGAAAAAAGAAAAAAAAAACGCTTCCAGAGTCACGTCCGATGGCAGCGTTGGTGTGTTTACGTCCACTGTGATTACACCGCCGCTTCCTCTCCCTAATCACGGGCACCCGGCGGCGTCGAGGAAGATTCAGGAGTAATTCCCACAAACCAGTGATGAGACAGGACTCCCAGGACCCCGTGAACCCCGTGCTTGAGTCATGAGAACCACACACACACACACACACACACACACACACACACACACACGGGAGAGAGGTAATAAAGGATATATTCTTTTGATCTGATAGGATACTTTGTCCTGTAATCACTACTATTAAGAGACTTAGTGGATAATTTTCGACCTCTCAGGATATTGGTCTGGTCAGGTGTCGTCTGAATTGAATCCATCGTGACCAGAACAACACACTGTTTGTTATTGTTTACATTACACCTGGTGGCGGGAGAAAAACAAACAAACAAACATACGTGGACAAAGTTTTCTACACTCCTCCAGGTATATATTACTCACCTGTTCAACAAATCCATACAGGTGAGTAGATCCAGGTGTACTCTGTGTACCGAAGATCGTGCAATACACTTTCCACAACAGTATCTGGGTTAGAGCGGCCTTGCTGATGGTAAGTGGCAGCTTGTGGGGGTGACTGACTGACTTCTGCAATATCACTTTTTTGGGACCACGCTCCACCTTAACCATCTGATTAATTAAACTTATGGGATAATTATATAATCCTTGATGTGTCGTTCATGAGTATTTAGAAATGTTGCCCCCAGATAAGAAAAGATTAACATAGAGAAAAGAGATAGAAGTTGTATGGTATATATAAGGTTTAGGTATTACCAACATAACCTGAACAGTCTCTCTCTCTCTCTCTCTCTCCACAATAAAGGGAATGAGAGAGAGAGTGAGAGTAAGGGAGAGAAAGATAGTGAAGGTAAAATTCGTGAGAAGATCAGGTGATAAATACTGGTGGGTAAGGGAGAGAAGGAGGGAGGGAGTGAGTGAGTGAAGGAGGAAGGGAGGGAGGGAGAGTTAGTGTTCCGTGACGGGTACTCCCTTCAAGGTCACGCCCCTCCTAATTACCCCTCCACCCTCCCTCCCTCCTCTTCCCCTTTTCCTCCTTCTCTCCCTCTTTTCCTCCTCTCCCTCTTTTTCTCCTTCTTTCCCTCCCTCCTATCCCTCTTTTCCTCCTTCTCTCCCTCTTTTCTTCCTTATCTCCCTCTTTTCCTGCTTCTCTCCCTCTTTCCCTCCTCTCCCTTTTTCCTCCTCTCCCTCTTTTCCTTCTTCTCTCCCTCTTTTCCTCCTTCTCTCCCTCTTTTCCTTCTTCTCTCCCTCTTTTCCTCCTTCTCTCCCTCTTTTCCTCCTTCTCTCCCTCTTTTCCTCCTTCTCTCCCTTTTTTCCTCACCCTCTCCACTTGCACTCCTGGATGGGGAAAGTGAGGAGAGGCCGGGGGACATTCTCACGTAACTTAGGTGTTGGGGAGGAGGTGTAGGTGTTGGGGAAATACCAGTTTATATCAACATGGCCGCCGTCTCTTCTCATAAAGCCTCCTTGGTGGTAACAGTCAGCCGTGGTGGTGGTGGTGATAGTGGTGGGGGTGATTGTGGTGGGGGTGATTGT
>NW_024742238.1:5469999-5635670 GCF_018991925.1 Homarus americanus | reverse complement strand
AGCGGCCTTGCTGATGGTAAGTGGCAGCTTGTGGGGGTGACTGACTGACTTCTGCAATATCACTTTTTTGGGACCACGCTCCACCTTAACCATCTGATTAATTAAACTTATGGGATAATTATATAATCCTTGATGTGTCGTTCATGAGTATTTAGAAATGTTGCCCCCAGATAAGAAAAGATTAACATAGAGAAAAGAGATAGAAGTTGTATGGTATATATAAGGTTTAGGTATTACCAACATAACCTGAACAGTCTCTCTCTCTCTCTCTCTCTCCACAATAAAGGGAATGAGAGAGAGAGTGAGAGTAAGGGAGAGAAAGATAGTGAAGGTAAAATTCGTGAGAAGATCAGGTGATAAATACTGGTGGGTAAGGGAGAGAAGGAGGGAGGGAGTGAGTGAGTGAAGGAGGAAGGGAGGGAGGGAGAGTTAGTGTTCCGTGACGGGTACTCCCTTCAAGGTCACGCCCCTCCTAATTACCCCTCCACCCTCCCTCCCTCCTCTTCCCCTTTTCCTCCTTCTCTCCCTCTTTTCCTCCTCTCCCTCTTTTTCTCCTTCTTTCCCTCCCTCCTATCCCTCTTTTCCTCCTTCTCTCCCTCTTTTCTTCCTTATCTCCCTCTTTTCCTGCTTCTCTCCCTCTTTCCCTCCTCTCCCTTTTTCCTCCTCTCCCTCTTTTCCTTCTTCTCTCCCTCTTTTCCTCCTTCTCTCCCTCTTTTCCTTCT
The DNA here is from genome assembly GCF_018991925.1 of Homarus americanus. Lineage (NCBI taxonomy): Eukaryota > Metazoa > Arthropoda > Malacostraca > Decapoda > Nephropidae > Homarus > Homarus americanus. The sequence continues at coordinate 5,634,948 of NW_024742238.1, read as the reverse complement.
TCTCTCCCTCTTTTCCTCCTTCTCTCCCTCTTTTCCTCCTTCTCTCCCTCTTTTCCTCCTTCTCTCCCTTTTTTCCTCACCCTCTTCCTCCTTCTCTCTTTTCCCCTGTCTCTCTCTTTTCCTCCCTCTCATACCATCCTTCTCTCCCTCTTTTCTTTGCCTCTCTCTTTTCCTGCTTCCTCTTTCCCCTCCTCTCCTTTTGTCCCTCTCTCCCTCTTTCTCCTTCTCTCCCTCTGCTCCTTCTCCCTCACCTCCTTCTCCCTCCTCCTTCTCTCCTCTTTCTTCCTTATCTCCCTCTTTCTGCTTCTCTCCTCTTCCCTCCTCTCCTTTTCTCTCTCCCTCCTTATCTCTCTCTTGCTATCCTTCTCTCCCTCTTTTCTCCTTCCTTTTCCTCTTCTCTCTTCACTCCTGGATGGGGAAAGTGAGAAACCGGACAGTCTCCCATGGCAGTGTTGGGGAGGAAGTGGGGAGGAATGTAAATCGATGAGGGAGGAGGTGGGGAATGGGGAAGGCCAGTTCTGCTCATCAACATGGCCGCCGTCTCTTATCATAAGCCTCATGTGTGTGAGTAAGCGTGGTGGTGGTGGTGATAGTGGTGGGGAGGTGAGCAGTAATTGCAGAGTGATTAGTGAGTGGGGAGTGATTGTGGTGGTGATGGTGGTGGTGGTGAAATAATCGGTGGTGGCGATGGTAATTGAGTTGAGTGATGATGGTGGGGTGATTATGGTAGTGATAGTGGTGGTGGTGGCGTGGTGATGACGAACAGGAACCACTCCATCCAGTCAAGTGTTGACGTCTTTCTGGTGGTGATGGTGGTAGTAAATAGTGGTGAGAATGAGTGTAGTGTTTGTTATGTTACACACACCACACATACCACCACCACCACTATCACCACCACCACCACCACTATCACCACCACCACTACTGCGTCTCACACAATAATCACCACCATTAAGTCACTCGTGCGGTTTGTAACGCCACAAAGACAGTTTATATAAGGTCTTGTTGTCACGTGTAGAACAAATGTATTAATACATTTTGTTGTTGTTTGTTGACGTTCTGTAATGATCAAATTATCAACTTATTATTACTGTAGTTATTATTATTATTATTATTATTATTATTATTATATTATTATTATTATTATTATTATTATTATTATTATTATTATTATTATTATTATTATTATTATTATATTATTATTATTATTATTATTATTATTATTATTATATTATTATTATTATTATTATTATTATTATTATTATATTATTATTATTATTATTATTATTATTATTATTATTACAATTATTATTATTATTATTATTATTATTATTATTATTGTTATTATTACAATTATTATTATTATTATTATTATAATTATTTTTATTATTATTACTTTATTTATTTTGACTGTTAGGAAAAGGTTTTTTTCCCAAGAATTCTTAATATTTTTGTATCATATTTTGTTAAAAAAATATCTATAATTTCCAGGTAATAAATATTTGTCTTTCGTTTATTTTGTTATCAGTTACTACACGATGGGTGACGGTGTTTGTAAACTTTGACTATACTGTTTTACCTTTTACTTTATACGTTTGTTATTTTTTAATTATTATTTTTTAGGATAGCTGTTTTTTTAGTGTTTTACATATATAATTTTTTTGTTTTTATCGGGATGGCTTTTTTCTCTTAAGTTCAATGTTGAATAGACAGACAGACAGACAGACAGACAGTGGTGTGTGTGTGTGTGTGTGTGGATGGTCCGGCCAGCAGAGACAAGACACGGGGGGAGGGGAGGGGGTTATACACACAGGATGTTGACGTGGTGTTGCTCCTGCATTATTCATGATGGTAAGACAAAGCAACACTCACTTTATATCCTTGTGTTGTGTTTCTTGTGTTGGTGACGCCGACTCCAGGCCAGACAGAGGGTGAGAGGTGGAGGTTTGTGGGAGGGGTGAGTGTTGAAGCTTAGTGAGAGGGGTGGAGCTTAGTGAGGGGGATGAGGGGGTGAATTGAAGCTTAGTAAGAGAGGTTGAGTGGGTGAGTGTTGAAGCTTAGTGAGTTAGTGAGAGATGGAGCTTAGTAATTGGGGTGAGTGTTGAAGCTTAGTGAGGGGGGATAAGGGGGTGAGTGTTGAGGCTTAGTGAGTGTTGAAGCTTAGTGAGGGGGATGAGAAGGTGAGTTGAAGCTTAGTGAGAGGGCAGGTGATGAAGCCACTCAAAAAAGGGCAGGTAAGAGGGGCAAGGCTTAACTCATCATTGCCCCTCTTCTCCCCTCACCTGACCGCCCGGGCTCCTCCGACAGCTGTGTACCCCTGGGCGGCTTCCTGTCACCTGCTGCCTTCCTTTCTTCCTCATTACCTCCCCTCAACACCTGTCCCACCTGTCCCCCCTCACCTCCTGTTCCACCTGGCCCCCCCTCAACACCTGTCAACACCTGTTCCACCTGGCCCCTCCAACACCTGTTCCACCTGGCCCCCTACGCATTTGTTTCCTTCTACACCTTTTTAGCAGCTGATGACAGGGACGTGTTCTCCTATTGGTCAGTAGCCGCTGTCCAATGAGAGCCTTGGAAGACACTTAGGTGTTTTCGGCTGGTTGACTCTAACGACCATTAAGAACTAGCGTTTTTCCTCCTCTCCTCCTCCTCCTACTTCTACCCACCCTCCTCCTGGCCCTCCTCCTTCGCCTCCTCCCCATCTTCCTACTCCTTCTCCTCCTCACCCCCCTCCTCCTGCTCCTCACCGTCCTCCTCCAGGTTGTGGTGGTGGCCAGGCCTCGTCAGCACCTCCCCACTACTACATGATATAACTCCCTCATAACAAACTACTTTTTCCGGTCATTACACCGCGTCGCTTCGTGTCCTCTGCTCCTTCATGAACGACGGCAGGTGAAGACGCCGCCATGTGACTCACCTGTTGGGGGCAGAGGGAGGATATGTACTCGGTGGGTGGTGATGGTAGAGGGAGAGGGGTGTTGACGTGGTGTAGTGGACGTATCGACGTGTAGGAGCGTGTTACATATTCGTGACCCAGTAATCCAGTGATCACCCCAGGTTAAGAGGTCAAACACAGGTAAGTAATGAACGATACATACAACGCACACCTTGGCCAGTGTCCTCAGTAACAGATCACCTCAGCATTACTCACCCCAGCCTTTTATACATGATGATTCACCTAACACACTAACGCTACCTAAAGAGGGGTTACGCTAAATTAGGTTAGGTTAGGTTAGGTTAGGTTAGGTTAGGTTAGGTTAGGTTAGTTTATCTGAAGGTAACATAAACTTGGGTGCATAATCTTCACGTGATATCCATTAACCATGTTATTGGTCATTGTTAGACTCTGACATCTAAATTCTGAAACCACCCCCCCCCCACCCCGGCCTCCTGCACTCCACCCGTCCTTGATAAAACCATATATGCGTGGTTAGTTATGTGCGTGTGTCAGTACGCGCGCCGGACGGGTGGTTGGCCGGGCGAGGTGAGGATGGCGTGAGAGTGGCCCCTACACCGCCCCTCCCTGCTCATACATGGCCATCATTTTAGTGTAAATATAAACGACTGTGTCCTCCCACGTCACTGGTTGGTCAGAAAGAACGTGACGTTACGGATGATCAGCCAACCAGAGGGCAGTATGGAGGATGATTACACGTAGGAAACTGCACTGTCACGCTTGATGGTCCTTCTGTAAAATGTTGTTTTTACTGTCGTCAGCTGTTTTTATGACGTCACGCACAGTTACCCGCGGAACAATGGTCGAGTGAAAGACTTAGAATCACCTCAGGTATATTGGCTAATTGTTTGTTCTAAATATATTATGGCTATGTGTTCATTCTGGTCCATCAGTACACACACACACACACACACACAGCCTTACGTTAACATTACAACATCAGTAATTACAAACTATGGTGACCAGTGTGTGTGTTTCACTTAACTGCCCACAATTACTTTTATTTCATTAAAGTGTGTTATTGTGAGTCATTTATTCTGTTAATGATTTTATAAAGATGCTGACCTTTCCTTTCAGTGTTATAAAGTGTAGTAACTGCCTCGTGTTTGTATGTATCAGTCACCTCACATAAACACTTCATAGACCAAGGTTTAGTCTCACAAGATCCGTCATCAAGGTCTGTTGTCTGCCTTTGGTGATAAGTTTGTCTTCCTTTTTCTAATAAATGTTTTGTCTTCTCTCCTGCAGCTGAGTTTGCCTGCGCCTCCGACCCCGAGTGTCCTGATGATCGGTTCTGCCTGGGTGGTGTGTGTGTGGACCCCTGCCCCATCCTGACGCCGTGCTCGGGGGCGCTCAAGGGCGGCGTGTGCGTCTCCAAGGACCACCGGCCAGTGTGCGAGTGTCCGTCAGGCACCATTGCTAACTCTGACGCCAAGCTCTGTATACCTTACAATGGCACCGAAACAGGTTGGTGAGAACACTGGGGGCACAGAGGGGACTATGGTGAGGGCCACAGAGAGGGTACAGAGAGGGTACAGAGAGGAAACAGAGAGGAAACAGAGAGTGTATGGTGAGGGGTACTTGACGGCAAAGGGATGGAAAATTAAAGAACGCGTAGATTGTTCTTGGGAAAGAAGGAAGGAAAGAAGAAAGAATGTGAGAGTGAGTGATGATGAAAGTTACTGGGGTAGATGGATGACGGCGAGCGTGTGGGTGTACAGTGTTGACAGAGGCAGCTGCCATCACCGACTCCTCACATCATAATATTTACTCATGCGGTTGTTGACAAGACTTAATGGCAACACTGTAGAGCTTGGGCAGGATATGAAGACAAAGAATTAGACAGACAGACAGACAGACAGGCACCTAAAGATTATGTGTAACGAGTCCTTAATGATGGTCAATGTCAAAAGAGAATCCATGAGAGCGTCACAGCGGCCAACAACCTTCCCTAGCTTGACTAATGGATGCTTAATACCTCGACAATTTCCTGGTGAGAGGAAGAGAAGGAGGGTGTGTGTGTGGTGAGAGGATGTGTGTGTGAGTGTGAGTTGAGAGGGAAGGAGGGGGTGTGTGTGTGTGTGTGAGTGGTGAGAGGGAAGGAAGGAGGGTGTGTGTGTGGTGAGAGGATGTGTGTGTGAGTGTGAGTTGAGAGGGAAGGAGGGTGTGTGTGTGAGTGTGAGTTGAGAGAGAGAGAGAGAGAGAGAGAGAGAGAGAGAGAGAGAGAGAGAGGTGCGCCATGACAGGAAGAACAGGTCTTTTGAGTTAGCTGATGGTGATCTGAGTTATGCTGAGCGGAAGTGTGTTGGCGTTAGGGGGAGTCGATCAGTTAACCTTGTACTTAAGAGCCCCGGGATGGGTTCTTCACCTTCAGGAGGAGGATGGCTGAGCGTGGGAGCGTCCATCACCACCACCACACATGTATACAGTCCCCCTTCACTAGTGCGTTTACAGGGGGCCGTCGTCAGGTTCTGTGCAGTGTGGTAGCCCTGTGTTTGTTTACATTTGACAGAAGGAAACTCACAATAATAAACATACTAATGGAATCAGATTAAAACAATATTAAAACAAATATCTCAATGCTGATTTGTGGAATGTTTATATGACAAGCTCCTGTAAACGCACTAGTGAAGGGGACTGTACTTCAAGGTATATTATCCACTAAGTACTAAGGTAATTAATGTGTCAATCACTGCACTACGGCTACCCTTGGCGCTTCGTGTGAGGTGTATGTTAGGTTTTGTTGCTGAAGATATTGATAAAAAAACTCAGTTATATAATGTAATTGTATTCTTGTGGGTATTTCTAGAGATAAGGATAATTATATTGTTTTTGTTCTTGTAGTTGTTGCATGACGGTGTTGATAGTTGTTGCAGTAGCCATGATTTCACACCCCCTCCCACGTGAAGATCAGGCACCCTGGATTATTTCACTTGATGATTTAACACTCTAACACTAACCTAACCTAACATAACACTAACCTAACCTAATCTAACCTAACACTAACCTAACCTAACCTAATCTAACCTAATCCTTCTAGTTAATCTTCAAGTGATCCATTTTTTTTCCAGGGTTCGCTTTGTATTGCCTTAACCCGCACCACTTATGCTTACAGTAAAACCTCTATTTAACGGAGTATATGGCGGGGAAAGTCCGTTATATGGAGGTTTGTTGTCTTGCCTTCTGTTACTCCCCCCGTTACCCTCACCTCTCCCCCACCCTCACCTCCCCCACCTGTCACCCTCACCTCCCCCACCTGTCACCCTCACCTCTCCCCCACCCTCACCTCCCCCACCTGTCACCCTCACCTCTCCCCCACCCTCACCTCCCCCACCTGTCACCCTCACCTCCCCCACCTGTCACCCTACACCTATCATTATCTCAGTTCTCCTCCATTATTCCTCACCCTAACATTTTTTGCTTTCTCTTTTGGTTTAGTTTAGTGTCGTAGTCTGCTGCCTGCTTCCTGTAGCTCCAACACACATTACTCATTAAGTTACACAATTTATATTAAGTACGTCTTGTACACCGCATGTTTATATGTTTTCTGCATGTTGATCGAGTGTGTGAATGTTGACAGTTCGTTGTGGAGGCTACAGACATGCCTTCAAATACACACACACACACACTCCTGCATGGATGAGACGCACCTGTTGATGTAAACAGTAGTAGTGACTTGTGTATCACCTGCGTGTCGCCCCGCCCCGCCCCGCCCCGCCCCGCCCCGCCACCTAACACTGACCACCACAATTGGCATCTCACCTGCACTGTGACAAATTATTAATCAAATAACAGATAAGTATTTCAGAAAAGCATCAGATAATAGGCAGAAAATTCACTCCAAAAATATTAACAACCTTCAACAAATTATAATAACAAATAAAAGAGAAAATGACCATAGATTTAAAACCAAGGCTTGTATGTAGACGAGGGCGAGCTAACAACCCGAGGGAGGCGGGCTGCGGGCGTACAGGACCACGCCCACAGAAAACTAAGGCACGACTAATTGTAGAACTGCTCTTGAGTGTGGAAGGTGTATTGAGAAGAATTAGTAGTGACTGTAGTGTTGATGAGCTTCTAGAGTAGTAGTGCCAGAACCCTCCAGCACATGTGGTTCTGATAACAAGGTAGAAAACCCCACAACAACTGCTGGACGACGACGACCTCACAACAACGACTACTTTACTACATATATGTTTGTGCTTACCGTCTTAACAATGTTGTCGCCTCACGGGTAGTTATAATTAGCTCTTTAATCCCCAGTTACATGGTGCAGTGTGCCAACTCTACGGTGATAATTAACTGTTAACTTAGTGTACTTGCTTCACAAGAGTACACTTTAACATACTAATGATGCCAAGTTCTGCCTAAGTGATCACTCATAGTACTGTAGGTAATTACTTGGGATTGTTACTATGACCCGAGTCACTTCAACAGTGTTTACAAGCGCAGCTGTGCTTTTCTTCAGGATGTCAACACGAGGAGCGTCTCTACGCCGTGGATGAGGTCCGTTACAGCGACAAGTGCCAGGAGCAGTGCCGGTGTGGCTCTGACGGCACCTTCTCGTGTGGTCCCGTCACCTGCCCTCCTGGACTCTTCCTCGCCGGCCAACATTCCCAGCAGGAGATGTGTATTGAGCTGCGGAACCGACCCGAGACGGACGAGTGTTGCGTTGTTGTGGCGTGCGCCAACAGTCTGGCGCGGCCCTCACTACTCACCTCCCCAGTCCTCAGCCGCCCCTCACTCGGTGTCGAGGAACACGATGGCCAACAGCTCCAGGTACTGAGAGGCCGCAAGGCAGGCCCGGGCATTCCCTCACCCATCACCGGGGAGGAGTACCAGAAACAACTCAAAGAATTGGAGGTAGAAGTCAACAAGAAGCACGAAAAGAAGAAAACAACAGACGTTAAGGAATCAGAACAACACAAGCAGGGCGGCAGTGACGCTGTTGCTGTTGTCGGTGATGCCGTCGAGGAAGCTGTAGATGCACCGGTGACGGAGGTGGTGACAGAACTAGGTACACTTGCTGGAGAGGAAGAAGTAACAACCCCGCCATGGGACGTTGAGGGTTCAGTGCAGGAGACCGTGGACGAGGTGACGGAGGCGGAAGGCTTCACGACGTTGATGCCGACCACTCAAGAGGAGGAACAGGTGAGGGACGGGGAAGACGCAGCTTTGGTCTTGGAATATGATGACACTGGCGACCTGGTGCACCGCATCACCGTGCACGAGCGTGTGGAGGTGGTCACCCAACCCGCCACGCTAGAGGAAGAGACATCTACGCCACCAACCCAGCAGGAGGAAGAAACGAGCCTAGCGAGGGAAGGCAAGAAGGCTCCAGGTAAGATGATGGATGAACCAAGCTGTCTGCCAGCGACCAACGCCACCTACACCCAATGACTTGCAAAATAACGATGTTAAATATATTACGACGACTTTACAGAATTATTGGTCCTTATATCACAGCCTCTGAGACACACAGTACAGTACCTTTAGAAACAAGATGATTTAGACGAAGAGTGAATTATCTTGACGACTGGTGAGCACAGTACCAACACCTAGCCATCCTCAGTGAGACGTGATGCACCCCACACAACCTCACCCACCCACCCACAGCCTCACACCTCACCCACCTACTCACACAGCCTCACACTTCACCCACCCACTCACACAGCCTCACACCTCACCCACCCACCCACCTACCCACACAGCCTCACACTTCATCCACACTGCCTCACAACACACCTACCGACATACAACGCACCCACCTACCCACACAGGCTCACAACCCATCCACACAAACTCACAACGCACCCACCAACCCACACAGGCTCACAACCCACCCACAGAAGCTCACAACTCAATCACCCACCCACACAGACTCACAACTCAATGCCAAAAAATTCCGTACAGTTTGACCTTTCTTAATTGATCTGCACAGACAAATGGACGTATGTATTCGACACAGTTTGCCACTGCACATATTTTAAGCACTTCCTGAGTCAAGTTTATCCTTCAGAAACCTATCTTCCAAGTGGCATTCTTATAAAAATAATTTAGTCACCTTACTTATCCTTGTATAACCATTATTCAAATTGCCTTACTAAAAACTGTATATATTTATCTCTGCCTCTCATTAAGGAAGTTACTCCATGATTCAACTTAGCATAATTTAATCTCTTGTGTTCTCGCCGCCACAGACGATGCCAACGTTACCCAAGACGAGCCCACCGATACTGAGTCCATTAAGGTATTACCATCTCTCTTATCGTCAGTGTTTGTGTTGACAGTTTGGTCACTGGGCCCTGCAGTGTGAATTATATTGTTATTGTGCCCCGTAGTATGCATAATAGGTGTTTATTTTGATTAGGCTCATTAGTGTGCATAATGTGCTTTTCCCCCTTTAGTATGCATACTAGGTATTTATTTTGATAGACCCTGACTGTCAATTATCTTCAGCTGTTGGAGGCCAAAGGAGGGAGTGGAGCCCTGAAGGTGGTGGAGGTGACCCACAACTCGTCCACCGTGGTGCTCCCCTCCAGTAAGGGCGGCGAGGTGTACTACAAGGTGAGTCTCTCTCTCTCTCTTCATACTTGATTTAAAAAAGGTCTGCTGTTCCATATAATACCGTCTGTTTTCAATTAGTTTCGTGGTATTAAGAAGTTACTGACGTTTTGGGTATTGTAGAATAAATATATAAGATTACTGTGCGTGAATATTGAATAAAGATAATGTAATAATGGCAGAATGTCCTCTACTACCACACCACTATTACTACAGTTACAACCACTAATAATAATAATGATATGGGATGCGATAAATTTCTAAATAATAAGGATAATTAACATTGATGTAACTCTTTTGTCAAATAAGTTTGTATTAACTTACACATGGACCTCCATTTTTTATTGAAACTGTGAAATGTGAAAGCGTATTTGTTTTGGTTTTCCCAGGCGGCGGAGGGGAACGAGTGGTTGCGGGTGATGGTGGAGAGCGGGCAGGACTCTCTGGTGCTCAAGGGCCTCCACCCCAGCACCCAGTACACCCTCAAGTGGTCAGGCGTGTCAGGAGGGTCTGCTAAGATCACCATCGATACTCAGGGTAAGTCAACTCCACTGACTGACTCCGTCCTTGTATTCAACTAAATTTCAACAGTTTATTTCATATTAAAGGAAACGGGATTTTGGTGCTGTCACTAGGTATCCCTGTGCAATATTACCAGAAACATCTACCAGGTGTCTCAAGTGCTTTTGAATATATAATATAAAGGGGCTTACGCCTTCCTTGTATTCGTTTTGTTCGGGATTCACCTGTTCTAATACTCGATCCGGATTCATAGAGATTCGTTCGTTTTTTCTTAAACAACGCAGCTGGTTTTGATAGTCTCTCAGCAATTTCTATGACATTTTTGTACCGCAGAATAAATTAGGCAAGTTTGGCAGTAACATTATGTTGTACAGAACAGTTCAGTTCAGCTTTATTCAGTAAAATCGCAATTTAAGTTTACATTGAATGAATGTGTATAGACAGGCCAGGTACACACACTATACAGTCAATGCTGGTAACCAAACGTTCCCTAGAGAATACAGTTATACAGACTGTGCAGTTACACAATGTATCTAGACAGTGCAGTTATACAAACAATGTACAATACCTAGACAATGCAGGTATGCAAACATTGATAAACAGTAAGGCGATTTAACCAAGGATAGCCAACAAAGCCACCAGATGCCGGATTCTAGAAAATAATGATAATGATATTTAATCCGCATTTATTAATTATGAACGAGACAGAAAAGTCGTTCGTTGTTGACGTTGAGGTGGAAGGCTTCATATCAAGGCCCTCGTGTACTGAGAAGTCACATTCCCTGGCCGGATTGTCCACTTTGGAGATGGTAAATTGGCCACTTAGGTTTTTGTGATTTTGAAATATATTTAACTTGATGAAAACAAAACAAAATAAAAACAAATAAATGTTAATTGGACACTCTTTAAGTGTTGTAATTGACAGGTGTATTGTGACCGTGGGTAGTGTCAGCGCCAACTACTGTACCTCCACATACAGGGTGGCGCATAAGTCCACTTAAATTTAGGCAAGGGACCAGGAACTTGTGAGTGACATTCCCGAGACTGCAGTAGTAAATTTTGATCTTTGATTCAGGTTGCTGATAGTTCCCAGTGTCAGCTCTTTCTGTAAACAGTTTTTGTAGAATTGAATTGTGTAGAACATCGTATATTCAAACGTGACACAAGATACTGTTACAATATGCTATTGTAATGTGCTACATTATTAGAAAGTGAATGTTGAAAGGTGTATACTGTGTTAATTTTTTAAAGATGTTAAGCCAAAGTATATGTTTTGTTTACTGACTGCTGGAGGACAGGCTACGATCAACAACAATAAACCTGGAGCCTCGTGCATCATCTCTCTTTCTTAACCTCTACAATAAACTAGAAACGCGAAGTGAAACAGATACAAAATGACCCCCAAAAAAAAAATAGGAGACAATAATGGCGTATGTGGTCATAGTGTCAAGGCTTGAAAGGTGAGGGTGGGAATATGGCGGCATCATTTCCTGTAGCATCTTCATACCAACGACGATGGTAACGACGTCACAGCTCACAAGGTCGTCACTAGACCGTGAAATTACACCTGCCTGTCCGGGCCTGGAGTCTCAAACATTCAAACCTTCCATACGTTAATATTCCACTAGCTGGTCATGTGAAAACGAATCTAAGTATAACGGAGCTACCCGGTACGAAAATAAAATTGTCGTAATTTTACCAACACTATCGTTTTTAGCTGCGCTCTCTTGTATGAAGTTGCACACACACACACACACACACACAAAATACTTACCAACGAAATGATACGAATCTTGTGAGGTGATCGGCCGTGATCTGCAGAGGATGTCCCCGGTATGTGGGTGTTGTGTTGTAACTTATTAGGTCATCTGTCACTTTGCCTGTTGGTCGTCCGTCTCTGAGTGATACCTTTGTCGTGTACAAGTTGTTCGCCTCACTCAGGATAAAGCTGGGCTTCTGTAGGAGTGAAATGTATCAGACGGGAAGACAAACTGATTATTATCACAAATTCTGACTTCCTGTTTTATATTGGAGACTCTGACCCAGTTGTCACTCAGGTCCGGAACCTCCCAAAGTGTGTAGTCAACGTCACGCACAGCTTAAGCTAGTGCGTCAGGTTTGTGATACTGTATCTCTACGTTATATCAGTCCCCACTTATCTAACTAAATTAAACTTGGTGTGTTACAGAGGTTTGCCGTGTGGGCAACGAGACCTACGCCATCGGGCACAATTGGGCTCAGGGGTGCCAAGAGCGGTGCTCCTGTAGACCAGGAGGAGTCGTCGACTGCCAGCCTAGGTGCATCTTCGCTGCCGGCGACATCACGGTGAGTATCTGTACACGGGTGAGGAACCTGAGCTTCTGAGGAAATTTGGGCAGGTTTCTTTGGAGCTTCTTTAATAGTCCTGAAGTTTGTTTCATGTACAGTACAGTACACACATGGTCGATTTTTATAATATCTGACAAATGTTTCTTATAACTTCAGAAAAGCTTCCTGGGTCAAAATTAAATTTAGTTTTCATTTTTTTTATCACAAATATCCAGGACTGGTCGCATTTCTAGACCAACGTGCTACTTGTTATCTTCCACAGTTATGGACTATATTCAACTGGACCTTTTTTACAGTATGTGGGCAAAATTTCCCTCTTCCATGGCACTCTTAGTTTAATGCCCAAATTTTGGTCACAATATTTCTTATGTTTATACAATGAAGGGTGAGTGAAGTAGTACTTTTAGACAAAAGTGTAGTCTTCATACTGTAGAGGGTGTAGGTGCAGGGTGTAGTGGGGCAGGTGTGGGGTGTAGGGCAGGTGTGGGGTGTAGGTGGCAAGTGTGGGGTGTAGTGGGGCGGGTGTGGGGTGTAGTGGGGCAGGTGTAGGGAGGCAGGTGGCAAGTGTGGGGTGTAGTGGGGGGCAAGTGTGGTGGAGGTGTGGGGTGTGTGGGGGCAGTGTGGGGTGTGTGGGCAGGTGTGGGGTGGGCAAGTGTGGGGTGTAGGTGGGTGTGGGGTGTAGGTGGCAAGTGTGGGGTGTGGTGTGTGGGGCGCAAGTGTGGGGTGTAGGTGGCAAGGTGTGGGGTGTAGTGGGGTGTAGGTGGCAAGTGTGTGGTGTAGGGGCAGAGGTGTGTGGGCAGCTGTAGGTGGCAAGTGTGGGGTGGTGCAGTGGGGCAGGTGTGGGTGTGGCAAGTGTGAGGTGGGGCAGATGTGGGGTGGTGGGCAGGAGTGCAGGGCAGGGGTGGGGCAGTGTGGGGGGTGTGGGGTGGCAGTGTGGGGTGCAGTGGGGCAGGTGTGGGGTGTAGTGGGGCAGGTGTGGGGTGTACCTGAGTCTCATGATGTACAGTACCCAAGGCTTAGTATTCAGGTCGTCAAGCTTATGGTAGCCACTGTCTGTGCAGCTGGAGTGTTACATAAACTTTAACTGGTGTTGTGTGTCGTTGCAGAACCCACAGTGTGAGGAGCGCCCCGCCCCCGAGGACCCCGAGTGTTGTGTTGTTTACGACTGCAAGTCTGATGAGTCAGGTGAGTCTTTCCGCAACTTCTGTAAATTATGTCAATCACTCAGTTAAGTCATGCAAAGACTACTGGTGAGTCACATGATGACCAAGCCAGGTAGATGTATGCTCACATATCTAGAAAAACAGAGAAAAAATGTCCAAACTTTTGAGAATCGGAAACCTGGTGGTGATATTTTTTTCTAATTTCTTTGTGTGTCTTAAATTAAGTTAGGTTGGGTTAGCTTAAGTTAAGTTGGACTGGGTTAGTTGTTGGTGGTGGGAGAGAGTGAGAGTGTTCTTGGTGGTGGGAGAGGGGGGTGAAGGTGTGTGGTGGGAAGGGGCAGGTAGAATGGTTAGGGTCAAGGTCAACAGCCACCTCACCACACCACCTGTAGCAGCCCTCAACCTATAATAATATACTCTACACTCAGTTTTGTTGAGTACTGCACCAATGACAATGCCATATCTTGGATACTTAGATATTAATTGAGGTGATAAAGAGATAGAAATATACCACTGAATGAAATGTAGGAAAATAAGAGCTAACACGGAGTGACGTTAAGTTAGGACAGCTAGACAGATGGATATAATGTTTTGGAGACGAAAAGTTATGTAGATGTGAGAGACAGGGATTCTGGAGGAGGAAGAGGAGTGAATGGCATAATGAAAACAAATAATGGAAAGGGAATGATTGTAAGTGTAAAAGGAAATATAAAGGTAAAATATAAATCTGCAAAGACATGTTAATTAAAGAAGTACTGTACAGGTATACGTAGAAGCAAAATTGAATGAAAGAAAATTATCTCGATTTGATGGAAAGATAATCAAAAGTATAATAGAAGAAGTAGAATTACTACAACTGAACAGGAAAACAGGTTGGTAAGGAGGTAGAAAGTGAAAGTTGAATCCCATAGGCTTGACAACTTGTTCAGGTTACTGTGAAGCTTTTAGTATCCAAGGGGACTGTTTGGCTGTCACTGTGATTGGGAACCTTCACTTACCCAGTTGTAAAGTTAGGTACTGTACTAATTCACAGCAGGGTGGACTAGGGGTGCCTGGACATCAACAAGCGACCCGTAGGACAGGATGCAACTGCTCTATCTGCACTATCAGTAGAGAATACAATACAATACAGTATAGCAAAAATGTGGCATAAAAAAAATGCAGTTGCCTAATAAAAGAGAAAAAAAGATAAGAGGATAATAATGAAATAAATTACTTGTATATATTTAGAAGTAATGAATTAAAGCACCAAACAAAAATGTGGGGTAGAGAGATGAGGACAGGGCCACTGATGTAGGCGGAAGCAGGGAGGCAAAAGGAGCTGTACAAGGTGGGTGGGGTGGGTTTAGGGTTCAAGGTTCACAGTTTCAGGAGTTGACTGAGGCATAGTAGTTAAAAGAGGATGAAGCATCTCTATTAGTACAGTACGTGGAATACTGTAATGAATAGATATATACTACACATGTTAAACAGTACTCTTGAACAGTAGACAGTTTAGTGAGCCTTTCCCGCCTATGATCCATCTGTGTAAATGTACTGTACTGTATACGTACTGGTATACATATACAGAACTGTACTCTTGCAGTACTATATATATATAATATAAATTGCAGTACTTAATTTTGCAGGTTTGGCACAACACTGTACTGTATCTCAACCAGGTTTTTACTAATGAAACTTTATTCCTGCAGATATCACAGGCACAGTTGCATCAGGTGCTCAGGAAAATGCCGGCTTACCCAAGCTCTTGGTCACTGCGAAAACACACAACTCCGTCACTCTTGCTTGGGATGATTTTAGGTAGGTTAAAATGTTTTGCCAATACTGTAGTTATTTGTTTCCCTGTCTTGTGCTTACTTGTGACACAACTGTCATGTTGTTTTTCATCGTTTTTACTGTCATCTACACTTTTAACTATTACAGTATTGGTGCCTCCAGGTTTGTAGGAGTTATCATCTGTCTCTACAATAACAGAGACTCTTGTGGTCACTGTCTTCTAAGTGGATGTTGTACAGTGTATATCATTTCATCAATACTTTCTTCTTTCATAGGTTACTAATGTTTTTGAGTTAAACAAATACTTGAAGTATCATAAAACACACACTAGCACTTTGCTGTATAATATAAGAGAAATGCCATCATGTACCCTTAACCTCCATCATCATGCTTAATATTAAAAACTGGTCCCAAGGAGAAGATATTGTAATTGACATGAGGCTCAAGGGAAGTTTTACTGTACACATCATCACAAAACAGTAATTTTTTGGCTCTTTTATTAGTTCATATCAAAGGGTTATCCACTATCACAAGAAATGTGTCACTATCTTACCAATTGTATCACCATTCATTACACAACTTACTGAATAAATAGTGTTCATTTCTTTTCATGTATATGTATCTTTTAGGTTTACCATTAAGTCAGTCTTCTAATAGATTATCAAGGACAGAATGTTGGTGCTTCAGCTGCTTAGAAATTATTTAAGATGTGCAAAAATTGAAGTAAAAAAAAGTCATAAACCTCAATTTATTTATTTTTTATATTTTTGATGCAGAGCGAGGACATATAAGGGTGGGTATGTGGCTGAATACCGTGAGGAACCTGCAGACCCAGCAACAGGTATTGTGGTAGAGCAGCCGTGGATGAGGAAGGAAGTCCCTCCAGGAGAACTCCCTCCCAAACTTACTGTGGAGGGACTCAGACCCAACACCTTGTATGAGGTAATTGCTGTGACAGTGATATACCCCACATCCCCCATCCAGTAAAATAAGAAACTATACTATATGGTCATGTAAAATCTTAGTTCCCCACTTTAATGTGTTTTGAGAAAGTAAAAATATGGTAGTGTATATTAGATAAGCATTTTTTCCCTTTGTAATCTGTGCTAGAAACCCAATAGTACAGTTCTGTATACGACTACAGAATTGTTTGTGATATTTTTGGACTTTTCTTTGGTCATGGAAACATTAAATTCCTTGCAGTCATAATTTCACTCTTCTTGAAAGTAAAATCTTTTACCTGACCTTAAATTTTAATGATGCCATAGTATTGATTATAATTACTTAATTACTGTATAAACATTTCTAGTGCAAAGATTGATTACCCTAGTAAGAATTGACAGAAATACTGAATTACATTAATTATACAACTTCTAGTATAATTTTCTCGTCCTTCTGCACAGGTTCGTGTTTCCATCTATGATGATGTGGAAGAAGGACGCTTAGGAGAGGCCACTGAGACCATCAATGTCAAGACAGAAGGTAATTTCATTGGTTTGAAGATAATTGAAAGAAGAGTCAAAACAAAGGGGAAATTATAAGGACTTCTAAGTTGCAATAATAAGCGAAAGAATGAACAGTACACTGTATCAGGACAGAGTGAGGAATATTGAATAAAATGCAGGACATAATATATTCTGTAATGCTCTTTGAAGAGGACGACTGTGTTGTTAGTTTTGACTTTATATTTTTGTTTAGTATATATATATATATATATATATATATATATATATATATATATATATATATATATATATATATATATATATATATATATATATATATATATATATATATATATATATATATATATATATACAGTATATAATTTTCACTTTCTACAGTAAACTTATTTTCCTAATATCTAATATATTTTTGCAGCTGGATGTGTGTATGGCAACTCCTCTCATTCTGTTGGGGAATTTTATAATGGATGTGAAGAAAGATGCATGTGTGTTGCTACAGGCGACGTTCAGTGCTTTGAGCGCTGCACTTTACCATATTTTAGGTGAGTCTTGGCTTACTTGTTCGGTTATTTTCACTCTGCTTAGACTCATGTACAGTATTAGTTAACTTATTTAGTACTGTATCATCCACTTTGTAGTCCTAGTTAATATGTAGTTGTGCAGTACAGTTGTTGATATAAGGTACGGCTGCAAAAATGGATGTTCCTAGATAATTGAACTCTCTTAAAGTACATAGTGAAAAAATCTTAGTCATAATTATTGTTCATACCATGTTAGAAAATCCTAGAATGTTACACTGAAGTACAAGTTGTGTGGGTTGTTTATTGTTACAGGTACAGCTACATTCCAGACTATGCAGTACAGTACAACTTTTTATTGTATAATTTCAGGGCTGGTTCATTCAGAGGAGATCCTTTGTGCAGTGAGCACCCCGATGAAAGGGATGAATGTTGCGTCACTGTTCGTTGTGCCAGTGATAGAAGAGAAGGTGAGGTTGACTTCTGCTCTTGAGTTATATATGGTACTGGTAATGATTATGTAGTAAAAAATTATATAAAAGCAATTACAGAACTAGATAAAAAGATGTCATACTGTCATACAAATTTACATTGATTCAGCATGTATATAGACAGTGCACTTACTGTATCTGTATTATATGTACACTCTCACCAAAAACTTCTTGAACTCTATAAGCACTATGCAATCTGTAAAAAGGAACAAAGAATCTGAAACCATTCCGAGATGACAAGCCCCATTCTGCCCATTCTCACATCCATCGTGGCCAGGTGTTTGAGATGTTTTTGTTGAGAGTGTGCATAGCCAGTGTAGATATACAAATAATGTACAGTAACTAAAACAACTATCTGTGCATACTTTGTGGGAAACAATATGAGACCATGGATGATTTATTTTGGTATATGAAGGCTGTCACTAGTCACACGTAAAATTTTGGAGCATATCGACCCCCACCTGCACAGATAGTTGTTTTAGCTACTGTACATAGATGGTTTTGTTACGAGTATACAAACAGTAGTAAATAATATTGTGTGTGAATTATGGCTATAGCAAAATTATCAGTGCAAGTCATTACCTCGAAATAAAGAACACCCCATTGAAATTTATACACATTGAAGCCTCGATCCTACTCTACTAGTGAGCACAATATTAGGTTCTGTCTGCTTAAACAATCATTCAGAATGTGCAGTAGAAGAAAGTTGATAATGAGTATAAACAAAAGTAAAGTGATGAAAATTAGTAGCGAAGGGAGATAGAGAGAAATCAATGCAATATTGAATAGAGATAGAGTGAAGGAAGTGGATGTGTCACCAAGTGAAATTATGAGTACAGGTAGTTAAACTAGAGTAGTTGAGAAATGTATCAAGAGGGAGAGAGA
Source organism: Homarus americanus (assembly GCF_018991925.1). NCBI lineage: Eukaryota > Metazoa > Arthropoda > Malacostraca > Decapoda > Nephropidae > Homarus > Homarus americanus. Next base: position 5,616,279 of record NW_024742238.1, on the reverse strand, counting down.
GGGGTGTCAAAAGGATGCAAAATTGAGGACTTTAAGGAAAATAGTTGAACTGACATTACAGTATATGGGTATGGAGGATGGACTGTGAGGGAAGAGGAAGGAATATACAGTACTACCAGTAACAGAAATGATTTGCTTGAGAGCAACACTTGGGGTACAAAGGGTGTCAAGGAAAGGAAATGCATAAATAAAAAGATATGGAAGTGAAAGAAGTGTCAAGCAGAGAGCAGAACGTGTTCTGTTCTGATAAATAGATGTCTTGAGAGACTAGAAGGTAAAGGATTGGATGAACAAGAAGGAAGAGGAAGGATGGGGTGAAGGACACACTAGAAGTGTAAAGATGGACTTCTAGGAAGCAGTAATGTACTTGAATGAAAGGAGAGCATGGTGTTGAGTAATTATCAGGAAAGTACATGGTGCTAGCTTGTTTGAGTTGACAAGATAAAACCAAATGTAAGGCCTTGTTGTAGAAGGGGAAGTACTGTACCATAGCAGAACAAGTCTCTGACAGAAGTGAGAATGAATGAATGACAATGAATGTAGGGTAAAAATTATTAACAGTATTTGTATTTATTTCAGCTCACCCTACATTGTGGGAAAAGTTTTCAAACAGTAAAAAGTAAAACTTTTTTGAACTCCTATATATCAATACAGTACTGCTTTGTATACTTCCCTTTGCTCCTTATCTTTAAGTCAAAATAGGTAACATTCAAAATTTATTTATGGTAAATATCTTTGAATTCCCTCTGATTTATTTCTTGTCTTTTCATTCTCCACAGCCTATAATCAGTGCACAAATGTTGTTTGTGGTCAAAATGCTGAGTGCATCTCTGGTACTATGGCCTCAAAGGACCTTAGGCTTAGTGATATTGATAGTGACCTGACACTTGGATACTGCCGTTGTCTTAAAGGATTCACTGGTGATGCATCAGACCTAGATTCTGGATGTGTGCCTGGTAAGTTTATTGTTCATCATTCTTGTTGGTGGTATAGCAGTAATGTGCTTATCTCTCACTATCATGTCCTGGGTTCAAGTCCTGTCCCAAGGCACATGTGGGAAGGGTGTTATCTAGTGTGACCCTTACTACCAAACATTGCAGGTTTCCTCCAGTATTATCACCTGATAGTAAAGTTCATAACAAAGTAACAAAGAATTAACCAACTGCCCGAATAGCTAGTAAGGTTTAAATTAATTGTTAAACTGTATTAGAAATTTCCTACATTTGTATACAGTAGTCTTAAACTTTGAATACTGTATATGCTGAACATTTTATTGAATTTCAAGAATTTCAAGCTTATGGTATGATACACGGTGTAAGAGTTATCATCCATAGTGTGTTACATATACCTGTACAGTAACTCTACTTGCAAAATATAAAATTCTTAGGATTAGTCATATCCATTATCCTCAGTTTTTATGGCATTTGTTTGATGATAGGATCTGAGAGATACAGTACTGTACTCTATTGCTTGAATCAATACCTTGAGTTAAAAGTGAAATGTTTTTTCATAATCTTTTTAAAGCTGTGAAGAAAAGCAAATTTTGGGCATTACTTAAAATCTTCATCTTTTACTCCTATTCAAACAGACCCGTCTGCTGGACACAAAGAAGGAAGTTGCACCTTCAAGAACAGCACCTACCGTTCAGGTGATGTCTTCCACGATGAATGTGACTACCGCTGTTCTTGCAGCAACAACAGTGAGATAGAGTGTGAGGTAAGGAAAGGGTATATGTTTAAGGCAGTGCTGTACACTCTAGATAGATTATGTATATGTATTATGTAGGCTGGGAGGTGCAATAGCCAATCATAGCGTGTGAGCCTACAGCCTAAGTTACTCAAGCATCTCGCCCACCCACTTGCCTGGCACATGTCCCTGCATCGGATCATGGTGCAATCTCTTGGAAATTCATTAAAATACCTAGAACTGAGAGATTTTCTCAGAATTTTCTGGAAATGCGCATGATGCAATATCACGGAAATTTGTTTGAATACCCAGAATGGAAATATTTTTCCTGGAATTCCTCTGAATGTCCCCCCAAAAAAAAATCCAGCTAATGGAGAGTTCTGGGATCGACGATTCCAACTCACAGAGAGATTACTTACAGTGTACAGTAACTGTAATTAATAACAATGTACTGGAGGTAGAATCAAGACTTAGAAACACATTTAAAACTGATGTTAATTTTTGTAGCACAACAAATGCCATTTGAAATTCACCAAACTCAAGAATAGACAGGAAAATATATTATGTGTTTCAAGTGTTTCCCTCAGTAATGCTGGGTTCAGCAAATAGAAACAAACTACAGTACAGGACATGTACAGTAAACTGAAAAGCTGCTCATCCCTTTTGTTCAATCCAGAATGCGACGTCTAGCTTTATACCTAGGTATGTTAATGCCTAGCAATAACCCGCCAGGCCAACATACAGGCAATTAAAACATCTAATAATTACTTAATATGTAATATTAGGAGGACACGTCGCTACCTGGCATTTAATTATACAATTAAAAAATAAAGGATAACTTTTGGGAAGTTAAAGAAATTCTAATATTTACTGGTACGTAGTAAGACTTCCTAAATAAACCTTTTAAGTTAGTTGTGGAAGAGAAACACAATAAAGGAATATATCTGTAACAGCATTAAGAGAGAGTATCTATCTTAGAAGATAGAAACTAGAACATGCAACTTTTGTTTGTGTACATGTATACACAGCACCTGTTTGGGAAAGTGTCTGGCTGTCCACTCACAAATTTGTATTTATGTATCCACATGTCTTTATGTGTGAGGGAAGGAGAGTTATTGAGAGAAATCTTGTTTGTGAAGGCAGAGAACTAATACCACACAAACATATTATAGAGATTTGTAAGATGGCAGAAGCATTAATAAGTGTAAGCTTCACAAAACCCTTTCTGAAAACTTACAAAATCCTCTGATAACATTCAAACTTATTGTCACAGACTTGTAGCTTTTGTTAAATGTAATTTCTTTTTGCAGCCACGATGTGAGTTTCCACACGAGGATGGCTCACAGACGGAGCCTGGATGTGAGTATATTCCAGACCCCAAGGACCACTGCTGTAAGTTGAGAGTTTGTAATTCAACTTCAGAAGCTGCAACTGATGCTGCTCGGGCCCCATCTCTTCCTTCTGATGGCTGTACAGAAGGCAACATCACTTATGCCAGGGATGAGAAATTCTACAATGGTTGTGAGACTTCATGCACATGCCTGGGCTTTGGTGATGTCTCATGCACCCCTAGGTTTGTTGACCAGCTTCATTTAAACCTGTATTTACAGTATACATAGTACTTTACTAAGAAATATTTAATTTTATAGTTTTTTTAACAGAGGCAGGGTGATACTTACAGAATCCTTTGTGAAGTATTTAATTCAACACAGGGATTGAAAATTCCACATTGGCTTGTATTTATGCGTGAGATGCCAGTAAAAGCAAGAGACTCTGCCTTATGTACTCATTCACCTGGGTAAATTTACTTGTGCACTGTATTGAAAATATATGCAAGTGACTTCTAAGTCTTTTCATAGTTTTGAATCATTTTACAAAAACAAATTTCTGGTAGTGATTCCATGATGGTGTAATAAGATATTAATAGTTATAAGATTGCCTAGCTATAGGCAGGTAAGGGGTGACTTAATAGAAGTTTATAAACACCTCAGAGGACATTACTCAGTCAAGTGTTCATACCAGGATGCCCGCCCCACTAGGGGTTGCACCTTAAGGTTGAAGAAACCACAAGTTCAGAAAATTGTCAGGGCAAACCTTTTTGGAGTGAGTTGTGAACTCTTGGAACAATGTGTCAGAGAATGTTGTGATAGCACCGAGTGTGAGTTCTTTCAAGACCAGACTTGACCAACATTAGCACAGTTACATTCTGGAGCTAGTTCTTACTAGCTCCAGTGCATAACAGAGACGTGACTGACCAGCCAACCAACTATGAGTCGATCAGTGGTGAAAAGGATGAAAATAATGTAACAAACTCTAAAATAAAAAAGTTAAATACTGTATCCTTCCCTAATTTAGAAAGGCACACAATTTAAAGCCATTGTAGACTTAGAATTATTCTTTAACTCTATTTATTTAATTCTTGAAGCTGTTTATATCTTCTTCGTAATTCTAATTTGGTATAAATTTCTTTAGATGTCCACCCTTGAAGGTTGTGTCTGCGACACCCAAACGCTGTGATACTTTGCCTGACCCTCTAGATACCTGCTGTTCTATCACTGTGTGTGATGCAGAAACCCCTGATGTCATGAAGGCCAACATCACAGGTAAACACACCAGACTTAATTACTCCTGGATAAAATGTGTGTGTGTGCAAGTCCATGCCTGCAGATCTTCTTTACAAAGTAACTCATATAACATTATAAGTTGCAGTACCTTATGACAGTACAGTACTTTTGTTTTTTTTTGGTTATTTATGTACACACACATGACAGTTTATCTCCTGGCAGGTATATCTTGACACTTAACCCTTTCACTGCTTCATGATGTTCTAAGTTTGGTTCCCAATAAGTGTCATTTCTCCTCGAGTAGTGAAAGTGTTCATATACCCTTTTAATTATTTTTGTGTTAATATGAGACCATAAGGCTTCCATACCTGATACAAAATTTCTTTGAAAACATTATTGGGTATTGAACATTTATGTTTTATTGTAAATTAATGTGAAAAAATTGACGTTTTGTAATTGTGGAGTTACTAAAGTATATTGACCAAAGTAATTCAGATGGAGCAACCTGCAAGAGATGGATGCTTGTTTAAGATATTAATTTATGTTTGTGAAAAGTAGATAAACATTAATAGATTTGAAGCAATCTTTGATTTAGAATTTGATTTTATATTTTTTTATAGAATTAGAAAAAAAGATGATGAAGATGAACATGACTGATATGGAAAAAGAAATGAAGATGAAAGAAATGATGATGAATATGACAGGAGCAGAGAAAGAGGCTCTGATGAATATAAGCAAGATAGAGAGAATACCAAATGATATGGATGCAATGATGCCTGAAGAAGATATTGCAACCACTGTAATGCCTGAAAAAGAAATGCTGATACACCTCAATGAACACACCCATGATGATGGCACAACACACAGCCACCCTCATGAACATGGCATGGATGAAACTCTCAATCACACTGATCATGATGGTCAGGCACATGACCATGATAAAAATGGTCAGCAAGCTCACAATAATCATGATATTTTCACTGGAATACACAACCATACTCATACCCATGAAAATGGTGTAACACATACTCATCCTCATGAGCACAACATGGACAATATGCATGATCATGAACACAATATGAATGACACCCACACCCATGAAGATGGTACGACACACAGCCACCCTCATGACCATGCCATGGATCACACTCATGATAATGACACCCACACCCATGAAGATGGTACGACACACAGCCACCCTCATGACCGTACCATGGATCACACTCATGACAATGACACCCACACCCATGAAGATGGTACGACACACAGCCACCCTCATGACCATACCATGGATCACACTCATGACAATGACACCCACACCCATGAAGATGGTACGACACACAGCCACCCTCATGACCGTACCATGGATCACACTCATGATAATGACACCCACACCCATGAAGATGGTATGACACACAGCCACCCTCATGACCATACCATGGATCACACTCATGATAATGACACCCACACCCATGAAGATGGTACGACACACAGCCACCCTCATGACCGTACCATGGATCACCTCATGATAATGACACCCACACCCATGAAGATGTGCGACACACAGCCACCCTCATGACCGTACCATGGATCACACTCATGATAATGACACACACCCATGAAGATGGTATGACACACAGCCACCCTCATGACCATACCATGGATCACACTCATGATAATGACACCCACACCCATGAAGATGGTACGACACACAGCCACCCTCATGACCGTACCATGGATCACACTCATGATAATGACACAAATGACACCCACACCCATGAAGATGGTACGACACACAGCCACCCTCATGACCGTACCATGGATCACACTCATGATCATGGCATAAATGACACCCACACCCATGAAGATGGTACGACACACAGCCACCCTCATGACCGTACCATGGATCACACTCATGATCATGGCACAAATGACACCCACACCCATGAAGATGGTACGACACACAGCCACCCTCATGTAGTTGGCATGAATAGCACCCATAATCAGGAACATGATATGAATGAAACTCACAATCACACTCATATGTGGGATGGTGTATCCCACATTCACCCAGGCGGTCAGGAAATGGATGAAGATCACAATCACACCCACGTAGATAGTTTGGCTGAAGGTAATGAACACACCCATGAGGATGGTGTTACTCATTTCCACGCTCATGAAGACAGCAACCATACTCATATGCCTGAGGATGGAATAAATGATTTCCACAACCACACCAGTATCAATATTCTTGAGAAGAAAAACAGAGCTGAGGACTTAGGGACTCACGACCTAAATATCTTGGAGGTGATGGCAGTCAATTCTACCACAGTGATGATTAGATTAGATGTATCAAACTCTGTCATGAATCAGATCCAGTCATCTGATGATCAGCACTTTATGGTCCTCTACAGTCCTGATTCCCTCATTTGGCCAGAGAGAAAGATACCTGTAAGTGAGGCCAAAATAGGCATTAATGAAATTGTCTTGTATCTCAACGACCTCAAACCGTCTACACCTTATCAGTTCCGTGTTGCATTCCAAGACTTTGTTAGTTCCACATCAAAGGCAAGACTCCTGGATGGCACTGTAGAAACAGGTAAGTTCTTATAATATAGCTAATATGTTGTTCCTGAATTAATTGCATGACTTGCACACACATATACAGTATACACTAAGTGTGTGTGTATATATATGTGTATATATATATATATATATATATATATATATATATATATATATATATATATATATATATATATATATATATATATATATATATATATATATATATATATATATATGTATATATATATATATGTATATACTGTGCTGTATATAATATGTGTGTGTTTGTGATTTATGTGTCATAGAACTGATGTGTGGCATGTTACTCAAATATTTAACTTTTAATATAAGCAACCTCACATTTTGCATGATATGTTACAGGTGCTCCTCTACTTACGAACAAGTTATGTTCCTGAGGCTTGTTTGTAAGTCCAACTTTACTCCTGTAGATACCAAACTTATTGTAAAATTTTTTTAAAAGATTATGGATATTTAGTACAGCTATACCCTTTAATAAAGCCTTAAAACCTGGCTCACTCTTCTCCTTTTAGGTAATGTTTGTTCTATCTGGAATTTTCTTCAAAATAATCCAGTCTCATCCACATTAAACACATGTTCTGGCAGGTAACCCCCCTCTGTGATGATGTTTGTATCTCTGAAAGTTTTTAAGTTGAACGTTCTTAAGTAGAGGAGCACCTGTACTTGTCTTTTGAATTCAATTTTGAATTTTAATTGCATGCAAAATAATATGAAGTATTTCACAAAAACGGCCACACTCGCATAATGTACCGCATACTGTAATACTTTTGACTGTTTTCTCATTCACATTGCCTGAACCAAGCAAAAATCAATTAAATCTTTAAGTGATTTGTGACCTAAAAATGGTCAGCATCTTGTCAAATAGTACACAGAGTTCACAGCAGCAACCTGCAACTCACTCATGCATTGAATTGACAGAGTTTTCATTGTCTCAGGGACAGTTTTTCAAATTCGATTTTCTAGAGTGTATTGTTGATGATGTGTTAGTGAGCAGACTGAGATACATAGATATGTTTTGTTAGCAGACTGAGATACATATACTATATACAGTATTTTATTTACATCACAAGTTACCCTTACTACTTTTTTGTCAGTGCTAATAATATCATAATATATATATATATATATATATATATATATATATATATATATATATATATATATATATATATATATATATATATATATATATATATATATATATATATATATATATATATATAAAACAGTAATTGTTAATTTTTATTTATGATTTAACAATGAAAAGTTGCTTTAAAGAGCTTGAATTATGGATTTTTAATCTTAAGTGTAACAGCAGCTTATATAGTTGCTATAATATTTTAGTGGATATTATTGGCAGAAACAGTTTTTATGGATAACTAAAACTTACAAATACTTATGAAGTGTGATCCATTAACTTCATTAACAGGGCATACTCTCTACTCTTTAGTGGAACCATTTACAATATACTGTACTCATCTTCAGTATTCTTTCATTTATGATTGTCTGTTGAATTTATATAAAGTGAATTACAGTAGTGTAGTTGTTATATATCAACATCTAGCCATACTACAATATGACACCCAGCCATATAGTACAGCACATTGTATCCTCTTATGTCAAGAATGTGATTTTAGTGAGCATATGCAACTTGTACAGTATCTGGCTTATCAAGTATACAGTACTGCATTTATATTTTATCTTAATACTTGGCTAATTTTTAAGACTTGTAGGAGTGTCCTTTATTTCTTATGAATGATAAAACATAAGATATCAACAGTTTTGCTACATTATTTATCTATACTGTATTGTATTTTTTAAGATACAGTACACAATAATGCACTGTTTTTGGTTCATAGACAAATACAGTAGTACCAAAAAAAATTGAATTAGTCTTCTGGACATTGGAGGTGCCAGCATCATATGTGGTCTATTATAGGTGAAGTTGAAGTTGGTCCAGCACACTTAGGGTGCGTTGCTGGAATGCAGTTCATGGAAGAGACAGAGTGTGGCCGTCAGTGTATGTGTCAAGCCAATGGCCAGGTGACCTGCAAGCCTCGGTGTCCTCGTGTCGAAGTACCACAGGACTCCATCACCAGCTGTACACTTGTACCCAGCCCTGATGACCCTTGTTGTACTGTACCAGATTGTCTCCTCAACTTATTCAACCACAATGTACTTCTGAATTCTGAAAATTTGACAAATAATCCTCGTGTGAATTTTAACACTGGTAGCATGGACCACATCAATCAGCCAAACAATGCACATGAACATGAAAATGTTTTAATGATGAGCAAACCCAAAGATGGAAACCAGGATTCTAGCAGAATATCTCAGTCAATTCTTGTTGAAGCTACAGATGACGCTAAACCCACAAGTGAAACCAGAGACAAACATGTTAATATCACAGATAGTCATCATCCTGCCAAGAACACACTCATCCCTGAAGACCAGGTTGCATCTGGGAGACCATTGAAATCTTTCATTTCTTTAAATGATTTGCTCAACAAGCATAATCAGCTGGGAAGTGTCCCCCACAATACTTCAGCTGTATCACATAGGCAAGATGAAAACTCTGACATCAATAGAAATATAACAAAAGAAACATCCCATGGTTTCCCTAACACCTTAAACAAAATTACCTCATCTCGACATAATGCCTCATTTATACTTACTGAAGGTATTAGAAACACTGAAAGCACAAGAGAAAAATCTTCCCTTGCCATTTCAGAAAATGAATTTGAGCATTTGTCAGACACACAAGATCATAAAACTTTACATTTACTCAGTGCTGATGCAAATGTTTCCTCAAATACTTCATCAGTTTTACCTCCTGATGAAATTGGCACACATGTACCTAATGATGACAGAGAAGATAACCCACCATACTTACCTGACAGTGTAAATGAAAATGAAGTTGGTTCATCTACAAACAAAGGTGAAACACCTCACTCTACGTTATTTGATAATCACCAGTTAACTCTTTCTCCCTCAGATGATGGGATAAAGAGTAATCTTTCATTTGGTTTACCTGATAATGACAGTATTGACAATATAACACCTACAACAAATGTTGAAATTTCACATAGCATCATAACACAGAATAATTCTGATTTTCTCACAGATGAACACGACAGTGCCTTCTCATCCAGTGACTTTGAAGAAAACTCACATCTACCCATTGATGGTAGAGAAGGGTCAATTTTACCAAATGAAGAAGAGGAGAATATATATGACACACATGAAGATAATGTTTATTTACCTCACCAAAAAGAAGGGAACTCACATTTACCAACAGATGATGAAGTGAATCTTTACTTGCTTAATGAGCATGGTGTACACCCTGATTTGGCTGATGGACATACTGAGAATCTTCATCTTAAAGAGAACAGACCAAAAGAACAAAGACCTGATTCCTACTTACCATCAACTAATGGAAAGCTTCCTCACCATCCTGCAAGTATAGAGGCTACTGTTGTTACTGAGGAGGAACTACTTGCTCCTGTCTCCAACAAGACTATCATTAAAGGTATTCAGTTGCTGTAGAAAAATATTTGGGCTGGTGCAGGAAACACTTAGAAGGGCTTTTGTTCAAGCTTTGGTGAGGATACTTTTCTCATGGGCTACTAGATGTTTCATGACTACATGTAGCCTAGTCAGCAAGTATACGCCTCACATATAGATTCAATAAGATTTAGTTTTCACACAGAAAAACAAGAAATTAACCTTTATTGAAGAAGTACAGAAGGATAAATCTTGCACTACAACAGTTTACTGGCTTCAAGAATGATGGGGTGCAGGAACACATGGGCTGCAGTATTATCAGTTGTATAAACAGCGATATAAACAGGATTAGTGGGATGTGGCTTTATATGTACGCTTATTGTCTACTACATTCCATGCTTGTTTTACGGTTATATATAAGATGATTATTATTGCACTGATAAACAATATGGGCCACAAGTGGTAGTTATTAATGTGTTGGCTTTTACTAACACGGTGTACATTTTTAGAACTTGTATCCCCACAAGGGTTAGCTACTGATGTACGGTACTCAGTGAGTCAGACTTAAGTAATACAGTAGTTACATTCTGTTTTGTTTTTTTAGATGACTCCGTCGTTGGTATGCATGTGGTATAACTATTTTATACTTTAATTTATTTTGTAATATACTGTAACTTTAAATGGAATAGCTTAATATTTTATGCATGTTTGTTTTATTTAATCTCTATTTTAAATTGTATAATTTTGTTTATGTACAGTATATATATAATTTATATCTAAAATTTTAAGCATGATACCCATATTGTACTGCACTGTATTATAAATACTGTAACTAATTTCCCAACAGCCTATTTTAAAAGATTTGTGTCTGTGATTTATCATTAATTGCAACCACACCTGTTTCTAATGTCAGTATTGTACACTGTACAGTACAGCAATCCCGTGAACAGTTGTTATATTGCAACTATTTACTTCAAGTTATGGTTTAAAGTCATGTACCTTCGTAAAACTGTTCTTTGTGTTTTTGTGGTTGTGTGGATAATGCAGTACATCAATCTTGTAAACTAACTTTGTCTTGACCATTTGGTGGCTTGTGGACGGTACGGTACAGCACTATTTATGGTCTTACAAAGTGGCTTATTTTATTATTCCACCAAGTCTTCAGGGCTAAAACTCAGGAAACTCCCAGTATACTGGTGGCTGACACTAATTAATTACTTAACTACAAATTCCCATTAAAATTTTTGCCCTGAAAGGGAGCTTAGAGATTACAGTTGACTTTAAAATTTGACGGCAATGAGTCATGATGTCACACCTTATTTGTTACCTGTTGGTGACTCCGGTTTAAAGATAGAAAGAGGGAAAGAACAAATTATTTATTTAATTACTAGCTTTCGGTCTTAGGTTATGAGACATGTCTGTTATACCAAATATGACGTCACTATAGTAAAGTTATATGCTAGTTTTTAAGGGCATTGGCAAACTGATAAAATAAAGATTCTTTGAAGCATTTCCAGGCCTTTGTTAGGTCAGTTGGTTTTTATTTTCTATTACAATGTACTGTATGTACAACACTGAAGATATTGATTCATTGTAGTTACCAAATGTCACAAGTGGCATACACAGTCATAGCTCAAGAACTCAGGGACATCATATTGCTGAAAACCTTTCCAAGGGGTGTGTCAAGCCCGTTCTTCCAAGGCATATACAGTAGTAGGTCATCAGCTAAGACTAGGAAGCTATAAGATGAGGTTTTTTACCTTCTTGTGTGGTGTGTCACTATTATGTGAAGTTTAAAGTACCACCTTCTGCCTGTATCTAGACTGTGGTCACCAACCTTCAGATATGAGAACGGTATGCTGATTGATTGACCTGTATCAATCTGGCTTGCGATACCTTTGTCACTTAGAACTGATGTACCCTCTGTGCTCCCAATTAATGTGACAAAGACAGCTTGAACTTAATGGTTGATCCTGCCAACAGGAGACAAATTTTGTGAACAAAGCTGATTTGATACCATGACTCTGCCCTCAGACTTTCAGTGGTCCATTTTAGTGCACTAGTTTTAGCTGGTAGGTGTAACTAAAATTAATTAATTCCAGCTGCTAATGCCCTCAGGGTTTTAAATCTAAGACTAGAAATATAATATGGATGCATGAGTAGCTTTGTCCAGACTTAGTCATAGAATGGGGTTTCCAAATTAATCCTCCATTTATGACGGTGAATGGTAGATGATACAGTACTGTACAGTATTATGTGTGCCATCATATGATGGTTATTATTTATGCAGAAATTGTGTGAATAATATGAAGAAACTGTAAATATGCATAAAAATGTTGATATTCTTGCAATGATAATAATAATATGCCTTTTTATTGAAAAATTTAGATGGGACAGACGGTGTGGACATTGATACTTCAAAGATGTGTTCCCGTAATGGACGTCATTACAAACCTGGGCAAGATTTCTTTGAAGATTGTGCCAGCTTCTGCATCTGCAAAGAAGATATGAAGATTCACTGCGCTGCCATTGAGTGTCCAGTTAATTTTGGGTTGGACCTTAAGGATCCTAATTGCCTTGAATGGGACCAGGACCCTCACTATGTTCCTACACCACCAAAGTATGTTAATAAAATTTATTTACCATTCTCAAGTTAATAAATCAGTTGACTGACAGCTATACTCACTGTATATCTCACTTGATAGTTTGAGATACAGGATACTGTATGTTGAAGTGATCAGTATTCTTTACAATTCATTACACTGTAGTACTGTGCAGTTCATTATTTTGGAGTTGTTAGTCTTTTAATTCCCTCCATACTAATCTCGATCAGTTCTTGCCCTCTTGGCTCTACACTACTATTAAATATCTTTAGTTAGGCAACAGTTCTCTCCTAAAACAGCAGGTTCACATTAAGGCAAAAAAGGGGCAATTGTTTCATGTGTGTCTGTGTTATACAATACTGTACACTACTGTACCAGCATCCATAATGCTATGGTAAATACTGTACAGTATTTAAAGGATTACTGATATTACTTTAGGTATGACGATAATTTAGAGTACAGTACAGTACAGTACAGATATTTGATAACAATTATACATTTATCACTGACATAAACGTTTGGGGTGGCAGTTCTGTGCTGTAGGATTGCCTATTGTTCTATGTAAAGGAATTAATGCAGTAAACTTGTTGATGAAACTTTTATTTATTAAACTACTAACATAAATATTATTACTGCAGCCTAATTATAATACTATGCAGTACTATGCAAATTATGGGCAAATTTGAATAAATATTCAATGCATTTTGTATGTCAGTTATTGATTAAAATCATATACTGTACTGTACATGTATTCAGTGGTTGACAGCTATTGTACAGGAGTAAAGTTTTGCTTTGCAATATAGTAGACTAATACTAAAGTGCAGGACCAAAGTGGGAGTGATTAAGTGATGTTCAATTTGGTGATGACTCGGTAGTAATCTTCTTCTCTGATAGCTGCCACCCAGTGGTTGACACCTTTTAATGACAATATGATTTAAATAAGTACTACAGTGTAAGATTGATTTCATAATATTTTTCAAGTTTTAATTGGCATCACTTTCATATTGAATTGTTTTCACTCAGAGAATGTGATGAACTCATTACAGTACGTATACCTTTACTTAACTATCTACCTAGACTACACTTAATGACACTCCCAAAAGGTGATTGCCCTACACCTTCCATATGAATGTTTTCATTTTTATCATAAGGTGTCTCTTACACATTGCAGATGTTGTCCCCAAGTGAAATGCATCATGACCTCAGCTTGTGTCTACATGGGTCAGACTTTCAACAATTATGATGAAATCCCAAGAGAACTAACTGGCTGTTCACAAGAATGCTCTTGTAATTATGGCAATGTGACCTGCCGTGACCTCTGTGCTCCAGTGCCCTCCATACCCCCTCCAGAACTCAACTGTGAACCCCAAAATGCTGTGCTCATTACTCTTCCTGGGGAGACGTGCTGTAGGTCTTGGCAGTGTGCAGCCCATTCAGGTGTAGGTGAGTGGTTGTGGCAGTGACATTCTCTGCTATTGATTTTTCTTATTATATTTTATATTTATTTTAACCCCACTTCCAGAACTTATGTATTACAGTATACCTTCTGCTATTTTAAGCCTTCACATAATTGGTATATATTAATCAACCCTTAAGGGGAGCGTCCGGCTGAAGCACAAAATTTATTAATAATTAATCAATCAATATCAATTTCCTGTCAGCAATTAAGAACACCAGATACATTGTTGCCATACCCCTGAATTGGTTCTGCCTAATCCCTAATCCCTCATATCTGATTTTTCCTTATATTATCAATTTTCAAAATCCTACTTCTCCATAATTTCTCGCTAAATTATGTTGAAATTCATGTATAATATAGGTAATTTACTCTTCTGAATGTAACATATTGATATTTATAATTATCGCTTTCATTTTGGGTGCATGAATTTTTTTCCTAACTAAGCATTTTTTCCTTCAAATATTTATAAACATAAATCGGCAAATAATAAACCAAGCCTCTATGTTCAGCCATGCATAGTATGTTATTCTACTAATTATTTTTTGTTTTATTAGAATTGGCCCATAAATGGTTGAGCCTTAGGGATTTGAAGGTTAGAAAAATTCATTCTGAGATATAGGCTGATAAAGGTGGCGTGAGAGCAACTCAAGATCGTGCCTCACTCTTGCATGTGTTATAGGTAACTGACTCGTGATGGCGGTCTCCCATGTTTAGTGAACTGAGAAAAGTGCCAGATACTGATTTTTACCAAGTGATTGGTATTACTTTACACCAAAATATTATTATAAATGCTTTTATACAGCTTTTCCTACGTAAACAGAAGGGCCCTTTAAATGAAGGGGGGGTAGAAAAATCATGCATAGCTACATAAATATTAAGAATTACACAATAAAAATATGTCAGCATATAGCCATAGGCAACAGCTTTCCTCAAGAATTTTTCTGAATACAGGTATTTCATAATTTTCCGATTTTCAGCCAAACGCTCCCCTTAAAGACCAATAAAACATGCACAGTTAAATTTAATATTTGTAAGTTATTGTACTGTGAACTGTACTGTCTTCTAGCAAGTCTATACTGTATGTTGGATCAGTCATCACACAAGTATAATACAGTAGTACTCATAATTATTTGGATCATTTTGAATTTAAGGTTAAAATTAATCTACTCATCATAAACAGGAACAATGAGGTAGATACATTACTGCACAGTACAGTGATCAACAATTATTAGGTTGACAACACAAAGAATTTTGAGTTTAATTACCATATATGTATGGAGAGACACCGTGAGAGGACCTCCAAGATGACACGTGTAGGGAGGAATTACTGTAAAAAAAAAATTACTCTCCGCTGGTCTGTGAAGCTGAAAAGGCTGTGAACCGTTCAAAGAGTCCTTGCTTCTCCATATGACTCATGTGCGGTACAACAGAGAGGTGAAAACACCAATAAAATAAATTATCATACATTCTAGTTTTCCTCGTATAAATGAAGTAAAATTTATAGCAGTAGAGATTTTGTTATTAAATAAATTTTCTGTTATGGTATGGTAATACAGTATCCCCAATAACCAGAATCTTTGATCACCAGATCTTCCCATTTTGCAGAGAATATTACTCTTGGAAATTGAATTCTTTAAGAACTGTTAAGCCTTTGCTCAAAGGATGAAGTAATATAAGTGGATAAAGAAGAGAAGGATAAGGAAAATAAAAGGGAATGGAAGTATGAGATAACATTTATAAAACAAAGTGATTTTTAAAAGTTTAATTCTGTACAGCACAGTATACTTCTAATGAAGGTTCAATGTGAATCTGGCCAAGGGTAGAGAACTTTTTGCCCACAACACTAAGCCTTAACAGAAAAACAATGTAATACTCAATGTCCAAAAATCTGCATCTTAGTTAAGCTAACACACAAGCTGGTGTGTTAGCTGCTGCTTACTATCATCTGTATTTCCTTTCTTCTCTGTTTGTCAACTAACTTTTAACCAAGGTCTCTAGACCTTCTCAAAACTTATTTAAAAATATACAAAGCAGTGTGTCAGGAACAGTAACTTCTTTATTGTCAGTACTTTGATAATTTGTGTACAATTCACTTTTCATCTGCATTTCATTTTGATTAGTCATGTACTGTAATATTATTTATATTTTCATAGGTATTAATAAACTGCCATTGATGCCTATGTAAAAAAGATTATGCAGTATTTTTATGACACACATGATATCCTGCTTTGTAGTATGACAGTTAAATTAATACAAAAAGAATTAATATTGAAATAACATTTTCTATAACAGTGAAACTAAACATATTATAGACTATCTTAACACCTGCAATGCTTTACTACCTCTTTTCTAACTTGGTCTTTAGTATCATCTCTCTAGTGCAAAGTTTTCTTAAATTTTCAAAGGGATGGATCTTTTTTTGACTGAGGTATATTGATACCCACTTTAAGAAATCATCAGGGTTTGTTTATAGTGATTGTGTATTTATTTTTGTTTATATAATAGTCTTGTTGTGAAAGATTGTGCTTGTGTTATATTGCGTCAAATTTGGTGTTGTTTAATTTTTGGTGTAAGTCTACTCAAAATGTTTTCCTCCTTCAAAACTAATAATATTTAAATTATCGTTTTCAACTCCTGCTTCTTAATCCCATCCCCGGTAATGGTGTGTGTGGACCTCCACACTGGTAAGCATCATTCCTTGTGTACAGAGCATATATGTTGCATGATTGTGTTGCAGAGTTTGAGTTCTTGGGTACAACGGAAGTGGTAGAAACAACGCAGTTTCCAGGTGACTCCCCAGGTGGGTACAGAAGCACTGCTTTCTCCCACAAGCCACACTTGCAAAATGCTTCTTGCTTCACTGCTTAGATTATATTATTGATCATAACAGTACAGTACTGTATTATGAAAGTAGTGTTCCATATTACAGAACTTGATACACAAGTTTGTGGTGATCATGCCCTCATTATGTCAAAAGAATTATAAAATCGGCTGGAATATTGGGAATTCTTATTGGCTTTAGCTAATTAGCAAAGTAAATGTAATTTTACCCCACACGGTATTTCACTTTTCTCACTGGTGATGTGAAATACGATACAAATGAGCGAATTTAAAACCATCTTTAGGAAAATCAGAACCAGGAACTGACTTGGGAATCTCAATTATTATGTATCAATATCTCTGATGCCTTGTTCTCTTGGGCACTAAGCATGGACTCTTGTAGCATCTTCCTCAAACACTTCAACAACCATCACCACACCTAGTATTGTACTGTACTGTACTTAGGACTCTCTAGTAACATTTCACACATTTGTTAAAGAATTCTGTGTACTGTTTTGGCTGTCAGGTTGTCATGACATGTTTTTATAGCAGAATAAAAACATTTGGAGAGATGGCACAAGCAGGAGGGACAGTGAAATATTAGGGAATGAAAAAGCATCATTTACTGTAAGATCATTGTGGAGTGCAAACATGTACAGTTCAACAGGTGGTGGAACAGTGTGGCAGGATCAATAGGTGGTGGTGTAGTGTGGCAGATCAACAGGTGGTGGTGTAGTGTGGCAGTTCAACAGGTGGTGGTGTGGTGTGGCAGTTCAACAGGTGGTGGTACAGTGTGGCAGGTCAATAGGTGGTGGGGCAGTGTGGATGTGGCCACAGAAAAGAACTGTCGGTAAATGAACAGGGACTTGCTTTGTTTCTGTTAAGGCTTTACTTCCCTGAGTATCCAAGGCCAGGTGGCATCTCTTTTTCTTTCTTTTTTAATAATTACTGTAAAACACCCACTTGTTGCTTTGCTGTAAGGAGAATAACATAATATACTAGTTGTTGCATGAGTAACAAGGTCATTGCTCTTAAATGTATGCTCAGTACTCATAATGTATTGCACATAGATGAGTTTGCATAAAGTACAGTATGTATAATAATCAACAAATGATCATTAAAGTTTCAAGCTGAAGGTAAATAAAGTACTCGCCATCCCTCACAAAACTAAGCAGTAGTACCAGTAAACTGTTTTGTGAGCAACTATTATGCATGTAATAAACAAATAAAACAAATTTACACAGTACAGTATATCATAATGTTACATGCCTTAGTTCACCAGTTCATATTCATCTCCCAATAGGTGGCCACTTTATATTTGTTTCCATGAATGCCAAAGTTTTTTGTGGGCCAGAAGTACACAACAGTACACTATACTATGGCTGATAAGCTTTTGCTCCACACTAAGTGATATTTGCTGGAATTCTGCTATTGCACGAACATATTTATCTGTTGTGATTAATAATTTTAAGTTTTTGTTTGAGGATTCATTTTGAAAAAAAACTTGCATGTTTGTTTCAAGGTGTTTTACCATAGTATAAGTTAATGTTAAGCTTCATCTTTTTTCTTAACAATCAATTTAATGTTTTTATGACCGGATTGTTTTATGTATTTGAATTGGCTGATCTTAACTAATATCATCTTTAATTTCATTTGCCGAGTTATTTATTTATTGGAAGTCCAGGGAGTCCTCACTATACATCATCAGACATAAGTTCCTGAGTAGTGCAGTGTAGCTAACTCAGTACTGTACTGTACTTAGTGTTTTCTGGCCAAGGGACAACTGTCACTTGCTGGATGTTTTTCGTGGGATGCTTCATCAATTACGTAACGTGTAGTATATAGACAAAACAGCGTATTATGAGGCAAAGTGTAGTCATGACTCCCTGTGCTGTACTGTATGTCAGGATGGGTCTCTTTAAAATCTATATTTTCCTTCCACTTTTAACAGCAAATAACTAAAAACTATCTCAAACACATACACTACTCTAAAATGTTTTCCACTTGGGTTGGCAAATTCTTGTTTAAAAAGTCTTCCTCCCTCCATTGGTAATACTCTACTGTACTCCTCACCCTGTACTCAATGAACACATGAAATCTCATCTCTTAATTTCACCAACTTCCTCTTTTCCAACATAGTGTACAGTATTATGAGAATGTAACCCCTCTTGCCCCCCCTAGTAGCTAAATAACTGCACATGATGTTATAGGTACCCTTGTGAGTTTTCCTGTGCCGCCCGGGTCTGAAATGAGTGACACCCATACTTCTGGTTTTGTACCCATCGCTCATCCCGTAAACCCTATCCTTGGTGCAGGTGCGTCTACTGTGCAGTATTTATTTCTTGACTTTGCTCATCTTAAGTTGGGTACAGTATTCTAAACTTGATATTTTCTTCAGTATTGATGCATCCTAATTTTTTTAACCAAAAGGATTCAAAAACCTTTATTCTGGCATCCAGTACCATAATGTTTTCCAAAGTCTAGGTGAGTGAGATGAGTTAATGCTTAAGGGAAAAATAATCTTAACTGATATTATTTATAGTCTTCAAGAGACTCATACAATGTTTTATGATTCAGAGGAATGAAATTACACCAAATGACCTTAATAGCCCTGCTACTCTTTTTGTATAAACTCTGATAGACAATTTCCTATTCCAACATGTGAAAGATCTGACTCATTACAGAGGAAAACAAACACCCAAACTGCTGGTGGCAAAGTTGGAACATCTAGCCCCTGTTGGCACTAGCCATCATGTGACCTTTTCCTTTATATTTAAGTGTCACCTTTTTAATGATAAGAGCAGGCCAAGGTTCAAATATTACAGTAGCAATTATGATAGGATGAGGGAGGAGATGAGGGGTATTCACTGACCTGACTTGCTGGTAAGCAAGAATCCAGAGAGTCAGATATTACCCTGAACATCATAGTCAGTAAAGTGAACTGTATGATTAATAAATATATTGCCAAGACCAAACCCACTAGCTCCAGGAATACAGGGAGACCGCGCTACACATGAACCATGCGGCAGTTAACAAAGTTAAGAAACATTTTCAGAAAATCTTTTTCCTGTCTTTTATCCATTTTTATTGCTATGTTAGATATGATCCGTATTGTTGTTCCCCCACCACAACATGGCCCCAAGATATCTACCAGGTGTTTCTCTGTTGCTTCACCTAACCTAGCATACCATCAACAGTACGTCCATCTCCATAAATCACTTGATGCTGTGTTATCCTGTCTTTCATATTCTGTATATCACTGCTTTGTGGATGCCAATCTTCTGTACTTGTAGTTCATACTTCATTCTATCTTTCCATCTCCTTGGTCAACCCCCTCCTTCCATGCACCTTTTTCAATAGTAATCATCATCATCATCGTCATCATCATCGTCATCCTTTACTTCTCATTGTCACAATAAATTTTGTCCAAACTGCCTTAGCAAACCCCTTGTCATAGCTCTGCCTAAAACTTTTTCCCATTTTTACATCTTCAATTTCTGTTTTTCTTATTTTTTGTATCTTATTAACCCCACATATTGCTCTTTTGTGTGTAGTTCTGGGCATTCTTTTCTCTAACAATTGCTTTATCAATGCCAGAGTTCCTCAGGGTTCTGTTCTAGCACCAGTTCTTCTCTTGTTACACATTAATGATCTTTCAGTGACAAACAGTTCTATTTACTCCTATGCAGATGACACCCCTCCATAGATCTTACATTTTGACTGTCGAGATCACATAAGATGGAATTTTTAACCCCAGGCAACAGGTATTCTTATCTCTACAGGAAGCCTTGCATTGGTGCATCCAACTTGGTTTCTTTCAATGCTACTAAAATAAAATGCATTATGTTTAGTAATGGGCATGATATTGCACAGTTCAACATATATTTTAACAACACCATCATCATCTTACCATGGCAAATTTTATCAGAAAGCTTGGACTTGTTCAGAACCAGCTCCTACTTTTCTGATGAGCAATTGTCAATCATTTATATAAGTAATATGCACTTTCATGTGAAATATGCTCTTATCCGAGGACTGGCTGTGGTGTTGGGACATTTTGCTTTCTTGATTCAGTGCTGAAAAAGCCATCAAAACAGTCAATAATAACAACCTTACCAGGATATTTCCAGCATTGCATACTTGCAGGGATATCTTATTGTTCCCTGTACTGTAGACACTGTACTGTATTTCCATACCCATGACCTGATGAGCTACACTCATGCTACACACACAAGTTTTAAAATAAATCAATATTTGTTTTTAATAAAAATGATCCGACATTTTTTCCATGTCAACTTTTCAGATGGCATTGCTGAACCTTATGTCACCCCACTAGATGCCAGAAATGTTCACTTCTTCTTCTCCACCCCAAAACACTACCAAGGTCTTCCTGGTGAACTACTTATTAGGTTTACAAATGATCCAGTGTAAGTATATTTATTAATACTCTTTAATCCATTATGTTTTTATGTAACTTATTTCTTTCTTAATATACAAACAGTATATACTGTAATCTATTATGGTAAAATTGCTCTTGGAAAATTTGCAATTTTTATTTTTGCAGCATACAGCACTAGAATATGAACACTGCCAAAATCATAACCTTCAATTTATATCTATTAATAGAACTTCCTGCCATATATATGATTTTATTTATATTTTTAAATTAAGGGAAATAGTTTTTTAGAATTAAGTGAACAAATGTATTTACTTATTAAAGTTTATGTTAAGTCATGTACATGTACTGTATCCTGATAAAATTACCTTAATACTGTCCAGTAAATTAAAGAATTTTCAGTACTGTACAAGCATTGACATTTATTACTGTACTGACTTTGGCAAAAAATGGTAGGTTATTGGTCCATGTCTGGGGCATCCCCAGTCTACTAGTCTACTCAGCCTTAAATGAGTACCCAACTTTACAGTTGGGGGCTGTGAAGATAGTTGATGCATTGCTGGTCATGTTGCCCTCTTGTGTACCAAGGCTTAGTGTACACTGTACAGTGTGTTGTATCTGCACTGTCTTGAAGGACTGGTAGCTAGGTCTCTGGGACCCACAATCACTTTTCAGAGTTTTAAATTATAAAAATATAACTAATATGTGACAAAATAAAAGAATTAATGATTGTAAGAGAAATATTGATTGATAGGCATCTCCTGTGTTCTAAGTGTGTTTAGTTACTTGAATCATCAATGTCTGATAAGTGTGGTCATCTCTAATACTTTGCTTGTAATTGGGAGGTAAAGGATTATAAGATTAGTGCCACCGACTCCAGTTATGTGGTCTTAGGGACGATCCTCAGTCATCATGGTTTGTACATTAATTTGACTTACAAGTTATGAGCTTAATCAGAAAATGGAATTTCAGAAACAATCTTACATTTACACAGTCACAGAAGGATAAACTATTGTATGGCATTTTAATAGCACTTGTTTGTGTGAAGGCACTTTTTTTCCTTTTTTTTGTGTTAGGGGTTCATTACATGCTCAGTGTGGTTGAACAAAACTTTTTTTTATTGATGGAAATTAACAGTAAATACTGTACTGTACACTTATTTTTCAAGTGAAAATTTTAGGTAACTTAAGCAGTAATTAGTGTAACATTAATATTACTGAGGATTTTTTATTTTTATTTTTTTTATAAATATAGAATGGTTAGCCTCAGTATACCTTAATATGTAAGAAATTGCTATTGTATGGTCATTTAATTATTTCAGAAGCCAAGCTGACCCCAGTACTTGGTCCCAAGAGATATTGGTACCCATGGGGTCCATTATTAGTCAGTCAGAGTGGGACCACCTCTTGACTGGCCTGCAGCCTTCTACCGTGTATAGTATGCAGGTTGTGCTGACTGTGCATGGTACTGAGCCAGTCACTTCACCAGTAATTACCTACACCACCATGGAGGAAGGTAAGGCATAATTAAGCTACAGTATCTTATATTGTCCAGAGCATAACTCTAAATTCATATGTTTAGTTACAGTTGTTAGTTATGCCCCTTTGACAAATTAGGTATTTAGCATGGGCAGCCATATCCTTACTATGTAAGAGAAAAATAGTCTAATTTATATATATGTAATAAGGACACAAGATGGTGTTGTTGGGAGAACATTTACTGTCATTAATCACAGATGATATAAAGCCAGTGTCTAAGACTATACAGTGCACATATACTAGCTAATGCATAAATGTACAGTATCTATATAGTACTGTACTGTAGTTACTGGTTAACTAACTAGATGATGAAATAAAGTCTTTGAATTGTTGTCTTCTTGAAATTGGCTTGTAAGCAGTAATTCATTACAGCATCTTTAAATTTCCCATTTTTGTTACAGCTACACCACCACCAACTACCACTCCTTTACCTCGATTGGACATAAATGCTGAGCTTTATGCCTCTGAGATCACCAAGACTACAGCAAAGGTGTCCTGGCGAGGCTTTGATGACTTTGAGCTTCATTACATTGATGGTGTACAAGTTAAATACACTGAGAAGGATAAACTGGTATGAACATTGAAACACAAAATAAATATTGTTTCTATCATTTTTATTTTCTAAATAGGATATGCAGTACTTAGTCCAAACAGCATTGGAAAAATATAAATGTGATGAAATATATTTTTTCCAATAGGGTTTTCACATATGTAATTGTTTATAGTGCAGTTAGTGGTGCACTGTTATCATAAATAAGCCTTTTTTTTTTTCTTAAGAAATTTTCTATCAATGCTATATTGAATTATTATAGGCGGATGGTCTTTGACTACCTCAGGGAGTCACACCCTTGCCATGCCAGCTGTTCCCACCCAATGGGTTGGCAGTAGCCTTAATTCTGTGCCTATCCCCTGGTCTTTGCTGCATTTTCTTGCCTTGTGCCCTGATTTTGCAGTGGTGAGCAGGAGACATCCCATTATGGTTTTGCCTAACAGATGCCATCGGGTAATTGCAGATAACCCACATGATCGTGGAAAATGGCTGTAAAACATCAATGATGATTATGATGACTTTTTTAACTTTTCATCTTTTTCTTTTTTTTGCCCCCCAAAAAACTTAATTCTTGCTAATATGATGATAATATTTTATAGATCCCCAAGTTCAGCCAGCTGTTCCACCGTGACAATGACCAAATGGACCTGCGAGGCCTCCAGCCAGGCCATTCCTATACTGTGGACTTAGTTTTCATCACCCATGAGAACCAAACAACACAAGTCTCTAATACTAAGCCGATAACCTTTACTACACTTCCTGAAGAAGGTGATTACATATACTGTATCTTCATTCATGACATAATTCTTCCTTACTTCTCTTTTTTATGAAGCAACATTTGTAAATATTAATAACATAAAATTTTACCTAACTCTTATTATGCTGTGTTATGCAAGTACAGTACAAAAGAAATTTAATGTCGTATTGCACTAAATTACTGTTTCATTTTTCTAGATCCTTATGCATTTGAGATTGAGGTAACAGCTGGCAAGGTGGCATCCCAGACTGCAGAACTGTTTTATTCTGGAGTGCCGGAGCCTGAAGAAAAGTACATTAATGTGTACCGAGCTGTCTATTTACGTGAAGACGAGCGGGTAGATGCAGAATCTTTCAAGGTCCCCAAGACTGGCCATGAGAAAAAAATCCTGTTGCATGAATTAAAGCCTGATGTTGAATACCAGGTGTGGATAGAAGCCTACCTGTCCAATGGCCGCAAGAAGAAGAGCAACGTTCTCACCATCACCACTCGTGCTGGCCAGCTTCCTAAACCTGAGAGAAGTGAAGTTGGTAAGTTGTTTGTATGTTTAACTCATACTTAAACATACAGTATCACTTTTGTTGTAGTATATATATATATATATATATATATATATATATATATATATATATATATATATATATATATATATATATATATATATATATATATATATATATATATATATATATATATATATATATATAGGATATTATAGTTCACAGATGACTGCTATATACCTTTCATAATTAGTTTATTTGCCTGAGTCCTCTTAGGCAAATGTGTGTTATATTAATTAACATATAAAATATATTAGAAATATTCCATTGTCATACAAATTTATAGTAACTCAAAACACTTGTCTTGGTAAGATCCCTCAACTAAGGAATCAAAGGATAGTGAGGGTTACTACCCAGCGCTGGTTGCCGTAGCGATCATTGCAGCCATTGCCTGTTTGGGCTTCCTTGGTCTCCTCATCATACTTCTCAGAAAGCAGAGCCATGCAAAGGCTCACATTAATTCCGCCAGAAACAACGCCGCGTATGACAACCCGTCATACAAGGTAGGCGACAATGTAAGTACAAAAACTAACTTTCGCTTTCGTATTAACCTGTAGTTCCCGAGTTGATTCTTAAGTATGCCACTGTAGAGTTGTAACTGGCTGTGTAGTTGTTTACAAAAGCTCCCATTACAAAAACACACTTTAATAGTTGTCAATACAGTATTTTAATTTCTCCCATATTATAATTGTATCTTTGGTTAAATTGCTTAGCTTACATATAAATTAATCTTTTAAACCACTTCCTGTAAAACCACAACGGCTTTTCCATAAATTGTTATTATTAATATCACTATACCATATAAACCCCTTAACTCTACACCAAAAACATGTAGTATGTGTTATGTGTATCCTTTCATAGTAGTTTAAATATTTATTACATGCTTCAGATGTTATTTGAGTAAAAAAAAATAAAAAAAATCAGCATATAATAAAAAGATTAGTGCAGGGAAGTATTTTGCTATATAATCTGGACCTAAGCTAGCGGAGCCTTATACGCAATGTCACCTCCCTCTCCACCTCCTGCTCGGGTAATTAAAGCTAGACGTCGCATTCTGGATTGAACAAAAAGCCGTTTTTTTTAAAAAAAAACCAGTTTTTGTGATATACAATAATCCAGAATGCGACGTCGACATCTCACCCATCTCCACCCCTTGAGAGTTGACATTTGTTTACAGCTCGCTCTAGGACAAGAGATGACGGTAGCAATGCGTGTGATGGAGGGTGCGGGAGGGGGTTTTGAGAATTGCAATTAAATGCCAGGTAGCGACGTGTCCTCCTAATATTACATATTAAGTAATTATTAGATGTTTTAATTGCCTGTATGTTGGCCTGGTGAGTTGTTGCTAGGCATTAACATACCTAGGTAAATAATGTTGATTTTTTTATTTGCTTTACTTTATAAATGCCAGTCCATGCATTAAAATGAAGCCGCTGCAGATGTTCTCCCAGATATGAACATTTATAAATACATGTACAGTGATCCCTCAGTTAACGACCGCCTCGGTTAACGAAATTTCGGTTAACGAATTATCTTCCATAAGAATCTTCAATTCGGTTAACGAAATCATGTCAACATGTTTTGGCTTGCTCACCAGCTGGAAGATTAGTCTGCCAATACAGTAATCAGTTCTAGGGCTTATTTTCGTTTCCATTGGAGTAAATATCAAGAAGGTTGTGTTATTCAATATTTTTCTAAGTTTTATATTAAAATTATTAGTCATTTTAACACTTATTTAACATAATTGCAGTACAGGGAACTAGTTTTTGGTGCGCCCATCAGCCACTTCACTCACCCACCAAGGCCTCAGTTTGTATCTCTGTTCAATGGAGGAAACATCTTGCTTGTGGGTCTCTTGAACACAGAGTATTTTTACGTTTTTACAGTACAATTATTGGTCATTCCGAAATTTATTTAACATATTGACAAAATATATAATGCAGTGCAGTGTTGATTTAAAGAAAATAATCTTTAATTACACCTAATGAACTTAAAATTTTGTTGGTGAAATGATGCCATCAAGCATGGGTCCCCTGAAAAGTGATTTCTCCTCCACCCCCACTTCCTTCTCTTGTCCCTTCTCCTCCTCCACCCCCACTTCTAATTCCCATCATCATCAACCAGGAGCCTTCTACATATTCACCTCAAAGTAAGTGTACTTAACTGCATTTTGTTTTTACTTTGTATGTAATTTTCGGTGAGCTGGAACCAATTACCGAAAATCCCATTGAAACAATGGATTCGGTTTATGAAATTTTCGGTTAACAAACAACCCTCTGGAATGAATTGAGTTCGTTAACCGAGGGACCACTGTATGCCATTTTTTTCTGATAAATTAAATATTTAGCCTCTATTGATTCTATATGAAATAAAATTGTGAAAAGGGTACTCTGTACTGCATTGGAAATGTTGAAATAGAGTGAAATGAAAAATTAGATTTAGTGCTGTAATGTTGCATACTGTATGTGGTGTTGAAGGTACCAACATGATTTATGCAATTTTATAAATTTACCTTATTTACCTAATGACCACACACTAGAGATGGCCATGCCAAGGGATAGGAAGCCAGTGGCCTGTGTAGGATCCCTCCATTGTTTTTGATAAGTTTGGCAAGGGCTATTTTGAAGCCCAGTATTGTTCTTAATTCTACAGCTTGGGCTGGTAAACCATTCCATGGGTCTACCACTGTATGTGTGAAAAAGTATTTCCTTATATTCGTTCTG
The DNA here is from genome assembly GCF_018991925.1 of Homarus americanus. NCBI lineage: Eukaryota > Metazoa > Arthropoda > Malacostraca > Decapoda > Nephropidae > Homarus > Homarus americanus. The sequence continues at coordinate 5,588,512 of NW_024742238.1, read as the reverse complement.
CATGATAACTTAGGCAAGCTTGTAGTTATGTCCTCCTGTATTGGTGGTGCATGACATCGCAAGGAAATGGCCTAGGTTAACTTTTTACATCCCTTTCAGGAATTTGAATGTTTCGATGAGATCTGCCCAATTGTATTGGTTTAGTTCTTCACAGATCACTCATTGGTGACTCATAGGTATAAAGTCTGATTTCATTATCAAGGGGAAGAATAAACTTACTTGGGTCCCTCCCTCTTACCTTGCTGGGATTTGAAATTGGTGGGGCTGTAGAGTCATGCTGTATGGAATTGCTTTACTGTATATGGTCTGAAGGGCCTGAAGATAGTGTTTTATCTCCTAACCTTAAATATCAGTGGACCTTGAGTTAATAACCAAGTCATCTTGGGTCACATCATCAACCCTGGTTCATCTGAGTGAGAAATAGTGTACATAAATTGTAGTAGAAAGCATACTTTAGCCTTTCCACTTTGATGATGTATCAGGCCATTGAATATGTCAATCCCTCCAGCTAACACCAGACGATTTTATTCAGCTGAGAGGCGACCCTGTACACATGGGGTTAACATATGGATATGGATCAGATGTTTGGAAGCTGACAACAAAAACATAAACCATATACTGTACAGTATAGTACAGGCTGCTGAGATGAGTATATTGAGAATAATACACAGATTTACCCAACTAGAGAAGGTAAGGAATGAGCATATTTGGAGAGAATTCAGAGTGGAGTCATTGCTACTGTACTATGTATTCAAAGAAACCATCTGTGATGGCACAAACATGTTTAGAAAATGGGAGATAACAGGTATCAAAAATATACCATCATGAAGAGACATGACCAAAACACCACAGCTTAAGGTTGAAGAAGCCACAACTCCAGAAAATTGTGAGGGCAAACTTTTTCGGAGTGAGAATTGTAAACTCTTGGAACAATCTGTCAGAGAGTGCTTTGACGGTACCAAGTGTGAGCTCCTTCAAGACCAGACTTGATCAACACTGATCCACTTGATAATGAACCAAAGTTCAGTGTTATTGGAGAAGTGTTGAGGCAAGACATTTGGTAACATAAACAGTATGAGAAGATGGATACAGAAAGCAAAATGTTCTCAAGAAGGGAAACATGCATTGGGCCACTTGTGGATCATCATAGAAATAAGTAACTAAAACTAACACTAAACCAACTTTTGACGACTGAACTTTGTTTTTCAGACATACGATATGGAGATGAATGGAATTAAAGGAAGCGGAAATGGTGCCACACACATGGAGGAACCTTAGTCCATGCTCACATCTAGGTCAAGCTTTTCATCTATTATTTTGTTCTCATTTGTCTTCCCCTTTCCCAGTTTAAATGTTCATATGTCTCATTTTAGAGAAGAACATTGTTTTATATCCTTTTGTCTCAAGTGTTGAGATCAAGCAATAGTGTAAAAATGCTTCCATCAATATTACTGATGTAAATATTTGCAATAAAAAAAAAGCCCAGAACTTGTACCATTGCCTTGATTGGCTGTCTTATTTTTACTGGAAAAATTCAAATTGACTCAAGAGGCAAAACACAGTTATCAGATAAAAGCTGCTGTACACCTGTTGAATATAATTTGTTACAATGGTTATTAGTATGGGCTTTAGTGTAATATACACCAGCCTCATGAACTTCTACAACATATTCTTCTCATACTGTCTTTTAGTGTTATGGTGTTATAATAATCAAGTTATAGCTTAATACTAACTTGTGCTTCAGTCAGTTATCTTTATCTATTTATAGGTATTTATAGTCCCCCCAGAAGTGATCCAGAGTACTATGCTAGTACTCTGTCAATAATTTGGTTGTGCCTTTTAAAGCAAAAGTGTTGTACTTAATTGTGCCATTATTGTACACTAGCACAGATGGAAATTGTACAAGAGACTACAGTTATAACATTCAAGAGAATTAAATAGTGTCCACATCCTCTTTCTATTAGGAAGTGAACAGTATTTGAAACTTGATGGTAAATAACAGTCAAATAAGCATGTGAAATAAACACTACATGCAAACGTCCAAACTTTTCCATACTGCAAACTCCATGAGTAAGGCGAGTTATCCACTAGAGTTAAGAGATGTGTAATCACTCATTTGTCCCACATTTTCTTAAATATTCTGTTGGATATCTTGCAATCCTTTTGAAGGATAAATTCAACAAAATATATAAGCAACTGTCTGGGGTAACCAACACTGTTACAGAAATACATTGTTATGAATATAATAAATGTAACATTATGCAGAAGTCATAGGAATATTTAAGTACTACATTACTGTACAATGTAAGAAATTAGTTCTTGTGGAAAAACTTCCCTACTGCCAGGAAAACACTACTGATAATGTATATGTGATAAGAATGATCTGAAGTTTTCTAATATAGTGTAAGTGTTATCAATAAATGTGTATATCATTTAAGCATTACAAACATTTATTCATGATTTGTACTTGTATTTTTGTACTGTACTTTGTTTTACAAAATCTATTTTTCATAATATTAGATCCTCACCTTTGTCCAGTATTGACTATTGAGGATTTTCAGCTAAATTGTAATTGTTTGTTACACATTAAGTTGAGAATTACTGTAATGTCAATGGAAAGTGCTATATAGAATATCAGAGTACATTATTACCAGTACCCTGTAGCTCGTGTCACAAACTACTCATTTAAGCCCTTGCTTAAATTAAAATTTAGGGGAATTACTGTACAGTTTAGGAATAAATTCATCTATTTTGATTACCTCCACAATATATTTCTCATTTTTAATTATAAATTTTTATACATTTCTCACAATTGTGTAATTACTGCTTGTTCGTGTGGTCAAATTCCAAGCCATTCAGGCCGACATATTAACATTGACGGTCGACATGTTAACACTGGTCAGCCTGTTTTGTACAGATATAGTTGTAAAAATATTGTGCTGTAAAGCACATTAAACTACTCCTAAGAATTCCCTGGCATGATTTAACCTCGTATATTTAAGATTCACCAATTCAATGGTACTATAGTAAACACCCATTTCTATACTGTACATCCTAAGAGGTTTATGAAAATTTGAAATAATGAATGTATAAAGTACAATAACAAAAAATGGGTTTTAATTCAGGGCACTGCTGACACCCTTCAGTACATTACTATGTATAGTCATGTTTTCCCATTACACTGTACTCCACTACAACCCTTGTATAGCAACAACAAGTAAAGAAAATCCCTTATGAAGAAGCCAAAGGCACTGTTAATACACGTACTGTACTAAAAGGAAGTGAGAGATACAATAATCTCCATTAGCCGGAATATTTGATCCCCGGAACTTTCCGATGGTAAGAATTTTTGTTTTAGCATTCAGAGAAATTCCGGGATAAAGCTCTTCGTTCCGGGTATCCAAAAAATTCCTAGGATTGCATTATGTGCATTCCAGATAATTCTGAGAAAATCTCTTTTCCGGGCATTTGAACGAATTTCCGGGAGATTTCATCATGTTTCCGACGTAGGGACACGTGCCGGGCACATTGGTGGGTAGGCTCAGAATACTAATGACCTATGATTGGCTACTACAGTATTGCACTGTCATGTGATGCCTGTGATTTGCTGATATATAATCTCAAACTCGTGCATCATGACACTCTTAGCTCACTGCTGTTTTTGCATACGATCTCTTTTGTGCAGTACTATACTGTACATTACTGTGCCAGCATATAATCTGCCAAGAAGACTGTTGAGCCAGTGTTAAGATTCAAAAAGTTATTACAGTTACATATACTGTACAGTACTGCACATAGCAGATTAGACAGTGTATGCCTACTGTAGGCTAGTGTGTAGAGGGTGTATGTACAGTATACAGTGGGTGTGTACAATCCCTCTTTCATGAAGAGGATTATATTGTACAGTATGTACAATGAACTTGATTACAATATTATATTATTACTAATATCATTATGTTATAACATTGCACGTAACAATATTCTTATAATACAGTAATTGTATAACTATAATTTTATAACCATTATAATATTACATTAAGAATAATAATACAGTATAATGTTATAATATTATACTTATTTTAATACCTGTATAGCTAATACTGTACTGTACTTTTATAATATTAAGTTGTACAACTGAACTGTTCTCTGAGAATCTTACCATTATGCCAGGGTGGCATAAATGTTCCACCACACAGCCCTTGTTAGGCAGACCATCTTCCATTAGTAACTGGTTGCGAGAAAAATAAATGCAATGGATATTATCCTTAACTCTGATCGTATAAATAAATACATGATTAATAATGCATTAAATACTTAATGGTTGATTAGTCAATATTGTTGAAAACTATGAAAATATTATGTAGTCTGAAGAGTACTGTATTATACAGTGATCCCTCGGTTAACGAAATTTCGGATAACAAATTACCTTCCATAAGAATCTTCATTTCGGTTAATGAAATTCTTACGAAATCATGTTAACATGTTTTCGCCTGCTCACCAGCTGGAAAATTAGTCCGCCAATACAGTAGTAATCAGTTCTAGGGCTTACCGTATATACTCGCGTGTAGTTCGAGTTTTTAAGACCAAATTTTTTGGCAAAAAATTGGGGGTCTACCTCTACATGGGTATTAGTTTTGTTAGGTTGAACCCATGCCTGATGGGAAGGGCGAGGAGCAACTTTTAGCTTCAGACATGAAAAATATTTACCATTTACTGCCAGTACACAATGGAAATGTAACATATGTACCAATTAGTAATGAAAAGTTGTGCATTTCCTTCAGCAGATGACGCTCACCAACTTACAATAGGCTAAATTACCTTACAACGTGCTTTCAGTAGTTTATGTTGAAGTTCTTAGCACAGGCTAACTTATCATATCATATACGGTTGAAGACTGGGAGAGTGATCAGTTTCTCCTCCATCCTGTGTGAGTGGTCACTCTGGGGTCACCATTTGTAGGGCTATGAGATATTGGTTCACACTCAGGGTGGGATGGAGAAAGGAAACTCACAATGTGCTCTCTGTATACATACAGTGGTCCCTCGGTTAACGAGCACAATCCATTCTAGAAGGATGCTCGTTAACCGAAAAATTCGTAAACCGAAACCATTGTTTCAATGGGTTTTGGGTAATTGGTTCCAGCTCACCGAAAATTGCCTAAATTCAACAAAAAAGGTAGAAAAGTACACTTACTTTGAGGTGTGTATGTAGAAGGCTCCTGGATGATGATGATGATGATGATGGGAATTAGTATGGGGGGTGGAGGAGAAGAGAAGGCATTGGGGTGGAAGAGAAGTCACCATTTCACCCATAAAATTTTAGTTCTCTTGGTGTAATTCAAGATTATGTTCTTTAAATCAACACTGCACCGCATTATATATTGTCAATATGTAAAATAAATTTCAAAATGACCAATAATTTGCTTGCAAACAGAAAAAAAGCATTTAGTTGAAGAGAGTCTCAAACAAGATGTTACCTCCACTGAAAAGACACAAAGACTGACGCCTGTATGGTGTGTTGGCAGGCTGGATGGCATGTTCAATAATTGTTAAAATTACTAAAAAATTTAATATTAAACTTAAAATTATTGAATAGTATAAACTTTTTGATATTTACTAAAATGGCAAGGAATTTAAACCCTAGAACCGATTACTGTACTGGCGCACTAATACTACAGCTGGTGGACCGCCAAATGCAAGCGAAAACATGTTCAGGTCAGCCCGTAAGAAACTCGTTAATCGAGGGACTGCTCGTTAACCGAAATTAAAAATCTTCTGGAAGGTAACTTGTTAACCGAAATCTCGTTAACCGAGGCGCTCGTTAACCAAGGGACCACTGTATTTTATTGGATGTACAATGCAGCTTGTTGCTGGGTAGGCAGCATGGTTACAAGCGTTGAGTGGAGAGAGCTGGTTGGTGAGGGTGCCCAGAGGAGGGCACGCAGCTTGAGGGACGCCAAGGTCGCCGGCAGGAGCGGGAGCCGCCAGGCTGGAGCGGAGGAGGGGGTGTTGCTTGTTGGTGGCAGTAGGTAGAAGGAGAGTGGTCATGAATGAATGAATAAAAGCTAGTGACAGGGGGGAAAGAGGTTCAGGGGAAGGATAAAGGGAGGATTGAAGTGAATTTTAGAAGGAGAGAATACAGCGGTGTGAGGTCTTATAAGGCGTGGGTTGATAGTTGACCCCCGCGTAGGCTGGGAAATTCGAGAAGGTTCGGCTACTCCGCTTGTAGGGGAGGAATCCACTACACGGTATCACAGTACTCATTGATCTACAAAAAATACCGGTAATAAAAACCTTTTCGATATTTCACACTTAATATAATACCCGGTAATCCACTTCAACCTCCTATTGTTTACAACGATGCATGACGCACCACCAGCTGTTGCTATCAGCTAGAGTCTCTAGACGGTACATGTGTTTTTCCGAATGGTTTTCAGTTAAGAAACTGTTACATCACACGTATATTTTACCATAACTGTGCCTGAATGAATATATTCTCGGAAATAAATAGTAGTTTTGCTGAAACGTGATGTATTTTAATATAAAATAGGATAAAATACATGACGAAAACAAAAATTTTTACCTAACCTTCCGATGTTCAAGAGAAGTTACTCGTTTTTTTTAATAGTTTTCGGTTAAAATACTGTTATATTACAATGATATTTTATTCATACTGTGCTTGATATAATGCATTCACGGAAATGTAATATTTTTTCTGAAATGACGTACGTATTACATTGGAAAGTGGGATAAAATCATGACGAAAACAATGACTTTCGCTTTGTTTCTTGTTCAAAAGATGTTACCATAATCGCTTTTCGAATGGTTTTCAGTTAAAAAAAATGTTGTATTACAATAATATTCTATCCTAATTGACTTGAATAAATACTACGATACCATATTTCTGAATATTTTCATAAAAATCCATCAAAATCATTTTCCTTGTCATCGTTTTCAACAGCTCCTCCCAGTCTTCTCCTTGAACAGGGCTAGACGGTACACGTGTTTTTCGAATCATTTTCAGATAAAAAACTGTTACATCACACGTATATTGTACCTAAACTGCGCCTGAATGAATATATTCTCAGAAATACATAGTAGTTTTGCTGATACGTGATGTATTTCAATGTAAAATAGGATAAAATACATGACGAAAACAAACGATTTTACCTAACCTTCCGATGTTCAAGAGAAGTTACTCGTTTTTTAATAGTTTTCGGTTAAAATACTGTTATATTTCAATGGTATTCTATTCATACTATGCTTGATATAATACATTCACGGAAATGTAATATTTTTGCTGAAATGACGTACGTATTACATTGGAAAGTGGGATAAAATCGTGACGAAAACAATGACTCGCTTTGTTTCTTGTTCAAAAGATGTTACCATAATCGCTTTTCGAATGGTTTTCAGTTAAAAAACTGTTGTACTACAATAATATTCCCTCCTAATTGACTTGAATAAATACTTGAATGGAAATATACAATATTTTTGTTGAAACTACCCGCGTTTCAGTGTAAAGTGTAATAATAAATGGTAAACAATTTGCCTTCGGTACTCGGTGTTTCAGGCACGGCGAGCCTCAGTTTATAGGACGTAGAGTGTTATTACTGAAGGTTTTGTTGTTCCATTACCCTCAAAAACTTGGGTCGACCTCTAAACGAAGAATATCATAAATTAACGATTTCTTGGTCAAAAAATCAGGGTCGACCTATAAACGAGGGAGGATTATAGACGAGTATATACGGGTAAATTCGTTCCCATTTGAGTAAATATGAAGAAGGTTGTACTATTCAATAATTTTCAAAGTTATATATTAATTTTTTTTAGTAATTTTAACACTTATTTAACATAATTGCAATACAGGAAACTAGTTTTTGGTGTGCCAATCAGCCACTTGACTCACCCACCAAGGCGTCAGTTTCTATATCTGGTAAATGGAGGTAACATCTTGCTTGTGGCTCTCTTGAACATAAACTATTTTTACGTTTTTACAGTGCAATTATTGGTCATTCTGAAATTTATTTAACATATCGACAATATATAGTGCAGTGTTGATTTAAAGAAACTAATCTTGAATTACACCTAGTGAACTTAAAAATTTTATGGGTGAAATGACGGCATCAAGCATGGGGTGATTTCTCTTCCACCCCCACTTCCTTCTCTTCTCCCTTCTCCACCCCCACTTCTAATTCCCATCATCAACCAGGAGCCTTCCACATGCACACCTCAAAGTAAGTGTACTTTGCATTTTTTTTAATTTATGTAATTTTCGGTGAGCTGGAACCAATTACCCAAAATCCCATTGAAACAATGGTTTTGGTTAACGAATAACCTTCTGGAACGAATTGTCTCCATTAACCGAGGGACCACTGTATTCTATAGTCTAGACTACATACAATTACAGGACAAACCTCGACCTAGAGATCTGTGTTGACTTGCCTAAGTTTGTCATTAGTATTACTCTTTCTATATTAGTCTACTGATTACAGTAAGATTTTGCCATAATGCCCATGAAAATTTATGGATTGTGTTTTGGTAATGATGTAAATTTTACTTACTTTACTTTTATCCTCTTCACCACTGATCGGCTTGTTAGCCGCTTGGGCGGTCGGTCACTTCTCTGTTACGCACTACTGGCAAGTACTGGGCATACACCGGCTCCTGAATGTATCTGAACCTGCTCCAGTGCTGGTCATTTCTGGTCTTGAAACAACTCATACTCGGTGCCATCACAACACTCTCTGGCAGATTGTTCCAAGAGTTCACAACTCTCACTCCGAAAAAGTTACCCTTCACAGTTTTCTGGGCTTGTGGCTTCTTCAACCTTGAGCTGTGACCCCTTGTGCAGTGAGCGTCCACCAGCTCCAGGTAAGGGCACTCGACTGAGTAGTGCCCTCTGAGATGCTTATATACACCTCAATTAGGTCTCCCGTTGCCCGTCTGTAGTGTAAGCTAGGCAATTTCAGGTGCTCTAATCTCTCAGGGTAGCTGAGGTGCCATAGTGCAGGCACCAGTCTGGTGGTCCTCCTTTGGACATTTTCAATCAACTGACAGTCCCTAGCATTCCTCGGGGATCAGATGGGGTGACAGTACTCCAGAGGGGGGGGGGGGGCACTTCACTCTTGAAGATATCTGAACGACCTTCTTATAAAACCTAATAATTTAGTTGCCTGATTCACCTTCTCGCAATGGCCCGAGAACTTCAGCTCATTGTCAACATACACACCTTGGTCCTTTTCACATTCAGTCTCAATTAATGCAGTTTCTTCGTCCTGTTGCTACATATGATACGCCTCCTTACCTTTGGTACGTCCCAGGTGCAGCCTCTTACACTTCGTAACATTGAATCTTAGCAGCAATTTCTTTAACCATTCTTGAAGCTCACCGAGATCCTTCTGCAGCTCTTCACAGTCTGCTTGGTTCTTAATTTCCCCAAATAACTTGGCGTCTTCCGCAAATAGTTGTATGGAGGAACGTACAGCATCAGGCATGTCATTTATGAAGCAAACAAACAACAGCGGGCCTATGGTACACTGCCCTATGGTACCCTGCTTGTTACGGGTACACATGATGATTTCGTGCCATTAATCACCACACACTGCTTGCGGTCATGGAGAAAGTCTCCATTCCACGCGAGGACATTTCCCCGTATCACGTACCCTTGCAGTTTAATTTTCAGCCTTTCATGGGGTACACTGTCGAAAGCCTTGGTAAAATCGTGGTAAATATTGTTGATATTACCACCCTGTTCCAGAATTTGGGTCCAAAAAATCCATTACCTTGGGTACTTGTGTAAAACAGGAGCGCCCCGGCATAAAACCGTGTTGGCAATCCATTACAAGGTTGTTTCGTAGTATATGTTCCATCAAGGCTTCTCTTATAATGCTCTCAAGTAATGTACTTTTTTATGGGATTAGCCCACTAGGGCACAGGTAACATTAGAGTGGGTAGTGCCGTTAAGATGGCTGGATGGTGGGGGTGTGGCTGAACCAGGGGCGGGCTGAAAGAGAATCTGAGTTTTACCTGCATTCACCTCAAGGCTGAAGTGTGCATCTGCGTAGGTGTTCAGGATCTCCTGTAGGGCGAGTTTTGTGTGATCGACAAGGGTGAGGTCGTCTGCATACTGTAGCACAGTAATGGAAGCTGCCGACACCTTTGTTCCTGCCTGGAATCATCTTATGTTGAAAAGACCCTTCATCTGGTTCTCGATGTCTACCTCGCCGCCTAAATTGGCGCTGACACGAGTAAGGAAGGCAACCAAGAAAATGGAGAAGAGAGTTGGTGCCAGTACACACTCTTGTTTAACCCCCGTTTGGATAGGGAAGAACTCAGACTGGATGCTATTGTACAGGACACTGCCATTCATGCCATCGTAGAGTTGCCTCACAATAGCGATGAACTTTGGTGGGCAGCCAAAACGGCTGAGGGTCCACCAGAGGGCTTCCCTGTTGACCGAGTCGAAGACCTTGGTTAGGTCATTGAAAGCCATGTACAGGTCACGACGCTGTTCTCTGCACCTTCCTGTATCTGACGGGCAGCAAAGATCATGCCAGCGGCCAGCGGCACCATGTGAAGCAGTGGTGTCAAACTCAAAACCTTTCGAGGGCCAATTCTTATTTTAGGAATCCTCTTCAGGGCCAACACAAGTGCTATATCACAAATTTGCAGGATTGAAGTTTACAGCTTCACACATTGCCTTACCTGGCTTACCAGGAATACCTCATTTGGGTTTGTCTGATCTTAAGTATGTAAAATTCATTTTACGAAATAAACATGATTTATCTATTTTTTTCATAATTTCACGGGATGATATACTTTACCGTCATCCCGTGGGCCACACCTGACCATCCAAGGGCCACATTTGGCCCGTGGGCCATGAGTTTCACACCCCTGTCTTACACCTTACAAAATTTTTGACCAAAATATACTTTTTTTTCTCAGAATTGAAATTTAAGGGGTTTAACTAAATAAGTACTTTCAGAATAACACACAAACCCTAAATCACACCTTGGAGACCCATAGTTGATGAGTAATTAGCATTGAAAAATGTCAGTAAAATCTTTCAAGGGTCATTTTGGCCACTAATTACTCTGCAATCGAATCGTGGACCACATATTCATAATCAGCAAGCTCAGTTGTACCTATACTGTGATTTTCAGCAAAATCAAATTTTTGGCCCAAAACCACCAAAAATATATCTTTTCTCTTGCATAATTGTCATAATATATATATATATATATATATATATATATATATATATATATATATATATATATATATATATATATATATATATATATATATATAGGAAAAAAAGCACACTCGATAATTTCTGTGCGACTCCTCACAGTTCTTCACGTATCTTATGGGAATGTCAATGGCATTTTGCCATCTATGTCAAATTCGTGTCGGAGTGACTGACGAAGCTGCTGCCTCTTATTTGAAATGTGTTTCAAGATATAATTGCACATTTTCACTGTAACTCATAAGAGATTAAATACTTAAGTTTCTTATCTTTGTCCTTTGGGAACCGATGAAAATGAATGAGTATCCTTTCTCCTCTTGCAAATAACGCAGGGATGCGATCTACCCGGCACGTTGAACTGCGCGTCTTGGCTACAGTGTTGACAGTGGGAAAAATTAAAACGTATCCATAATCTTCTAAAAAGTATCTAAAAGGTATCCACTTTTTTATTTAATAAAATTACGAATTTCTTAGTATCAATGACAACAAAGTTAAACTGAAATATAATGGTGCCATCAATAATTTTACTGATTATAAAATGGCTATTCTTGGCTGTAGTCCAAGATTTTGAAAACATGCGGACGACAACGTGACGTCACAGAAGTACGACTGTAGCGCCATCCTAATTTTGGACTACAAGAAAGACTATAAGAAGAAAGACAGGAAAGCAAGGCGAAAACCGCGTAAGCCACATAGCTTATAGTTGGCTGCGGGAACAACGGATGGCGGCAGTGTGCAAGGCGCGGGCGTCAGTGGTTCATTAATTATGGTGGGTGTTTTTAGACAGTTTGTGAGCTGATTACTTTCACTTCTATTCACTTTCTAGGGTAAATGCTTAGTTTTCTATATAATACGCAAGTTACGATATACAGTAGGTTAGGTTTGGTTAGCTTAGCACATAATTTCAGCTATTTTAAAAAAAAAATCCCAACATAATACAGTATCCTCTAATAAATCAGTGAAAATTGGTCATTTTTTTTTAAGTTTTCAGTTAGAAACAGCGGACGGTCACGAACCGAACAATTACCGGTAATTTGACCAAGGATAGTGAGCAAAGCCATTAGATGCTAAAAGGCCTGGTACAGCATTACCAAAAGGTGATAACAGACGGCTAATGCCACAAGGAATTGTTCGATTTCGTTAATTTTTCCCACATGTTCTTTGGATGATAGTAAGTAATCAAAACAACATGACAACATTTTATTTTAATTACCTGTATATTGTTTATTTTTATTTTTTTTTATTTTTTAGTTTATCGGTATCTCCAATAATAAATCACTTATAGTGTTAGGGTATGGAAGATGAGGGAAATTGCGGGGTAAAACATGGTGAAAATTTGATCATATGACACTAAAATGATGTCTATGTGCACTGTACTCAAAAAAATAATTATTTACCATAAATATTCCTCCAAAAATCTTCTGTCTTGGCGCGTGTTGTCGTCAGCTCCCTGTTTCCTTACAACAGAGGCACTCGGTCTGAGCGATACTCTCACGTCCACAAAGAAAACATAAAATTACACCACAACGCTTCATGAAAATTGCTATCATTGGTATCAGAAATTAAATTAAGTACTTTTTGTTAAATGTGGTGCGGGTGTCTGCAGGGTGATGCCCCCGGCGACCTACACTACTGTACATTCTGATACTTCCATAATCAATTTTAAGAGTTTGTAACACGTAGAAGAAAAGTTAGCAGAACTGTGTTGTATGTCATTTTGCTCTCACTATAAAAAAACCAATCATGTTTATATTAGTAAATTAGATTATTGTATTGTGTTAAATGATGGTACTACGTGATGTACTGTACTGTATTGCCAATAATATAAGCATAATACATTAAAACACACCATGAAGATAATACAGTATTAATGTATTATACTATATTGTCACTACAGTACATCACAAGCAGAAAACTCTCACTAATATACAAAATAACAATTATAAATACTGTATATCTAAAAAAAACTATTAATTTAGAAAATATGTGTACAGGACCTGGGATAATTTAAACACTAATGTATCGGTGATTTATGTAGGTTAAGCATGGCCCTTCCTGACCCCTACCTGACCCCTATACTACAGCTATACTAAATGAACTCACATCCTTGTCTCAGGTAAACAATATTAAATACTTTCACTTTTCTAATAATGTTTTAATCCCCTGTGTGTTATAGACTAATTATTGTGAGTGTCTATGGTTGTTTCCTTGTTCATAGATATTTAATGTACTTGTAGTATTATATAATATTTTGTCAGCTATTTTATTATATAGTCTGGCATCTTATCTATTATCTTCACTATTCTTCTCTGTCATCCGCTAGTTTATGCATCCGTACTATAGTTTGTTTAGTTCATCCACCATCTTTATTGTTTTTCAGTGGATGAGCTTAAGTAGGCATTTAGTTTTTCTTGTCCAATACTGTACTATATAAATGTTTCAATTTGCAATCTATCTATCTATCTATCCATTCACACTCATTTCATTAAACAGCAACACAATATCGATGAAAAAATAGAAGAAAAAAAAAAGATCAAGAAATCCTGTTGACATTTTTATTTATTCATATATTTCATACATTGTGACACCGTTTAAGTGTTTGTAGGCAAGAGAAAGTCTTAAAATGAAAACAATAACAAAGACATCTAGTATATAACCCCTATCTATTCCTTATTACAAGAAAATAGTTCAGGGTCTACTATTCTCGGGATTTCTAAATGTAAACACAAATGGTCATCTATCTATAACGTCTAGTAAATTTGTCTTTTAATCTAGTACAATTATTATTTATTTTTTTTAGGGGGGGATAAGGAAGTTCTCCATTCTATTTAAGCAACAGTGAGATTCAACTTGTCCGTGGGTGGGTGAATGGGTGGGTGAAGCTGTTGTTGTATTTGTATCTGAATGTATTAAGGGAAGCTGTAGTTGTGTCTGTTTTTATTTATGTATGGCTGTATTTGTGTTGGTGACTGAACTTGTATATCTGTAGTTGTATGCCCATCACCTGTGATTGTACCTGTATATGTAATTAAATATCTGTAGATGTTCTGTATGTTATTATCTATTACCACTGCCGGACAAGTTAATCTACAGATAAGATCAGAACATTTAAAGCTTCAAGAATATACTAGCTAATTCCTAAGTGATTCTAATATTTACAATAAACTCAATATGTTTTGTCAAGGTCCCATCGGTTGATATACAAGAGTAAACTATTATTATTATTATTATTATTATTATTATTATTATTATTATTATTATTATTAGCCTTTGGTTTAGCTGAAAGTTTGAATTAATTTTCGATATGGTGTTTTTGTTTTGGTGACGTCACGTTCTAATACAAGGCAACATTACATAGCTCTCTCGGTTTTTCTTGGTGCTTCATTTTATTTATTTTTCGTTTGGGGTGGGGGGGGGGTGTCTCCTGGTGAGTTACCAGGTAAGTGGTGGTTAATAGGAGTGTTACAAGGAAGACTAGGTACTTGGTGTGTCTTTTGTTTTTTAATGGAGTAACCTGGTGAATTTATGGACAGTAAAATATTTAATCTTGGTGTTCGATGTTTTCTGGGAAGTTTGTATGGTGAAGGAAATTGTTTGGGGATTGATAGCTCTTTAGAGGGAATTGGTGATCTTGTTTGCTTGCTGGTGCTTTTTGTCTTTTGGGGAATTGCTTGGTGAATCATGGATGGGTAAATCGCTAATGGGGAGTTGCTTGGTGAGTCATGTGAATCACTGAACTTGTTGCTTGGTGCCATTCAGAGGTGTTGGGTCAATCAATCATTTTTCCTCAGTGCCTTTGGTGGATAGGGTGTATTTATCAGAGCAATTGGGGGTCAAACTGATTTATGTGGAGGTGTTTGTTCAGTTGAGGTTAAACTAGTTCACGTGGATGTGTTAGTGCAGCAGATCATATTGGCACAGGTCAATATCTCACGGCACCAGAGGTCAAATTGTGCCCTCCCTTATACACTGAGGCACCAGAACTTGAAGGTGGAATGCAGGCAAGACGCGATCCTACTTGTTAACCGAGCTCATGGTGGAGGAGAGGTCAGTCGGGGTTAGGTCATCGTCACTTTCAGGGGTCACCGTGAGCTCCTCGTCGTTGTCGTCCCTATCGTCACGTCGTTGGGGCTCCGGAACGTCCCTCGGGGTGGGTCGTTTCTCAGGCGACGACGGACGACTCCCACCCTGGATCGGGAACGCAGACTTGTACTGGTAAATACGGTGAAGAAAAAACAACCATGGAAACTATTTGTCAAAGTAATTGTTGGATGTTAATTTATTTATTATGTTTTATTTTTTGTTTTTTTCATAATTCATGTAGCGAAATATTACATTAAATGATGATGTTTGTAGGGTAGAGTCAGAACACACGCGCGCACACACACACTTGCAGTGATAACAATAATAATAATGAATGCCTCTCTAGTTCGAGGCTGACCGGTCCAAGGTTCACCATAGCAAGAATTAGTTTAACTCCTTGGGTATGAGGGTGTCTCTGTGTCGTTAGCCAATTAAGAATATTAATAGTGGCATCCAGTAACGAAGGGGTTAAGGTGTAGAAGCTGTCGTCAACATTAACCACACCTTAAGACCATCCACCAATTGATTATTATCCTGGCATATAATTACTACTAAGTATACAGAGGCAAAAGACGTATAGAAATATGCCCATATTTCACCCTACCCGGCATAAAACTACACTTGGCAGCGGTGGGATTCGAACCCACGCCTCCTGAGAGACTGGAGCCTAAATCCAGCGCCTTAGACCACTCGGCCACGCTACCTATACAGTATTAACAACACTCACTCACACAAAACACACACACTCACACACACACTCACACATACCTGGGCATGGTGAAGGTGCATGGGGAGGGCGAGGCGAGGCAGGAAGGGGTGGTCGTGTAGAGGAGCGTGAGTGAGGCAGGGACACAAGCCCGGGCCCAAACACCCGACGTGGTGTTCCTCTCCACGCCATCTGAGGGAAGCTGCCGCCGCCGCCCCCAGACTGTGAGGGAAGAATTGGTAACTGGTTAGTGGTGGGTGTAGGTGGTTAGGAGTTAAGTGTTCTGAACAGTTAGTTAATGGTTTAAACAGTTAAACAGTGACATACAGACAAATAGTTACAAGAAGAGTTTGACTTATCTATACACAGTTATATAGACAGTTAGTTATGTAGAAAGTTATATAAACAGTTAGTTATATTAACAATTAGTTATATTGACAGTTATGTAGAAAGTTATATAAATTGATAGTTATAAAGACCGTCATATACATTGATATTTATATAGGTAGACAGTAATGTAGGCAGACAGTGGGCTACAGGTGTAAATATGTATATAAAATGACAGTCAGGTATAGGAATAGACAGACTCATATATTAACAGGGAGCATATGAGACAGATTGGTATGATAATAGACAGTGGTTATAGTAATAGACGGTTATCAAAGTTGACAGGGAGTACAAGGTATTAATTGGTATTGACAGATATTGACAGGAATCTACAGTACAGAGATATACATAGATAGTTAAATATATATAGACAGGAACCTAGAGACAGAGACAGTTAAATGAATAGACGGTAATCTGGGAACATAGTTATTTTCATAGACAGGGAGTGTGTGATAATTATTAGACAGAAGGCTATAGGGGCTATATGTAGACGGGAGATTAATTGTTCTAGTAATTATTTTGGACAGAATGTGATATTTAGAGAGACGGGAATTATGGAGACAGGAAATGTTGTGTTAGGATACTGTCAGTTAGAAGAGGTAGACAGATAGACAGATAGTGGTGGAATATACACACAGACAGATAAACAGTTATGTAATAGACGGAAAATTAAATAAATAGATACTGACGGAAAATAAATATGGATAAATAATGATGACATAGACAGCTAGATAGAAAAATAGACAGAAAATGACGAAAAGGACAGATAGAAAGAAAGATAGACAGCAAAGAGACAGATTCCACAAGAAAGAAAGCTTATGAAAGAAACAGCTATCTAAAGAAAGCTAAAAGAACGGGAATATTGACAACAGAATGCTACATGGACAGCTAATAGTGACATATCATACATAGACAGCCATAGACAGGAGACAGACAGACAGAGAGAGACAGTTGAGTATCTCACCTTGTTGCAGCGGCCAAGCGATCGGCAGTCGTCAGATCAGTAGGGGGGGTAGTGGCGGGGGAGGCGGAGCGAGGGGCGGAGTTTACCGTTCTGTCTCCGCCCACTGGGGCTTCGGAGGCGGAGCTAGGCGGCAGAGCGAGGGGTGGGGAAGGGAGAGGCGCCCCTTGACCCCTCCCCGCCGTGGGACTGGCGGGACCTGGTGGCGGCGGCGGGGAACGGGTAAGCCACGCCGGCGGGGAGAGGCCGAGGTAACGAAGCCGCCAAGCATCCTGGACAAACTGCATTCTTGTCTGTTTACGCCATTTTGCGCGCCTGTTTTGGAACCACACCTAGAGGGAGATGATAAAAGGGGGGCGGGGGGTTAATGGCGCTAATGGGGTTGATACAGTGACATAATGGGGTTAGAGAATGGAGCCGCAGATGTTAGCAGCCTCATGAGGTGTTTAAACCATAATAGTTAAAGGGTTAAATGATCATCGTTTTCTAAGGGTTAAACCATCATCTTCAAAGGGTTAAATGGTGTTTCGGATGTTGATAATGGTATAATGGAGTTTTAAATCAAGGTATAAATCCTATTAATGGGGGGTTTTAATGGGTTAATGGAATCACATGTGTTATTGGCACCATAAAGAAGTCATTAAACATCTGTACAGGTGTCGATAATGGTGTAAGAAGCTTTTAAATAATGTTGACAGGTGTTAATAGTGATGTAATGGGATTTCTAATAGGGATGCAGATGTTGTTAATAGGGTCAAGGTATTTTTAAATAATAGTAGAGATTTTATTAATGGTTTAAGAGGGTAAATTAATGGTTCGTTGATGTTGTAGGCAGTCTTAAGGGACCTCTTATAATGGTTCAGTTGTTAATAGAAATTTATAAGGGATCCAAATGATAAAATAACAATAAATAAAATAAATAAAATATTCCCGATGTATTAATTTATTTACTGTAATCATCAATTTATTTTCATTTATCTATATTTTTATTTTATTTATTAACCGAATTTATTGATTTATTTTCCGTTCTTAGTAAATTTAGTATATTATTCTTATTATTTATTTACCTTTTATTATTTACATATTAATTTATTTATTTATATTAATTAATTCACTTTAGTAATGTTTATTTTTTATATTAGTTTATTTATTTCGTCTATTGTTATTATTTCGTCTATTGTTTTATTCTAATTAAATATATTCATCAATCTTCCTTTACTTATTAACACGTATAGTTTAGTCGTCTATATTTATGTCAATCTTCCCCCACTTCTCCTCCTCACCTCCTCCTCCCCCTCCTGCACCCCCACCTACACCTCACCTACACCTCATTCCTCACCTCCTCACCTCGCCTCCTCCTCCTCCCCCTCCTGCCCCCCACCTACACCTCATTCCTCACCCCCTCACCTCGCCCCCTCCTCACCTCTACCAGCGTGAAAAGAGCGAGGCAGACTGAGAGACTCCGCTAAATTAGATTGAATAGAGAGAGAGAGAGAGAGAGAGAGAGAAAGCAAGACAAGTTTTACCAGATTATTAAAATTTCCTTGAGCTTTCCTAAAATACGAGATTATTGGAGGTGGGGAATGGGGTGAGAGGGAGGAGGGTGAGAGGGGAAGGGGAGGAGGGGGAACATGGTGTGGCTTTGGAATGGAGTGAGAAGGAGGGAGAGGAAGGGATTGGGGAAGGAGGGAGGGAGGGGAGAGAAGAGAGATGGAGAAACCCGATAAATATAAGGAATTGGCCAACACCGATTAACTGCTCTACGATACTATAAACGAGGAATTAGGACATAATGATGATAAATGTATGTGAAGTAAAGTGATGATTATATAGAGATAACTACTAAAGCTCGTTCGCCTCCCACTGAACCACGAACCTAGGGATTCAGTCTCATGGATCCGAAGCTTTTATGGACAGAATAATGTATCAGTCTATTGCTTCAGGTTTGGTTTGGTTTGGTTAGGTTAGGTTAGCGTTAGGTTAGGTTAGATTAGGTTAACATTAAGATATTTAACTAGGGAGGCTGTTCTTCAGGTGATCTAATTAGTATAAAACTCACCTGTACTCGAGCCTCAGATAGGTTGATCCTGCAGGCGACCTCCTCCCTCAGGAACACGTCTGGGTAGTGTGTCCTCTGAAACAGCGCCTCCAACTCACTCAGCTGCTGGGCCGTGAAGGTCGTCCTGTTCCGACGCTGACCAAGAGACAAACAGATACTTGAGAGATGGAATAATCGTGGTATTGTGGTTATTGGTTTCATTTTAGACACTTAAGTACCCTGGTTCGATGTTTTTAGAGGAAGTTAGTATACAGAGTCATTGCTGTGGTGTTGTGGTAATTGGTCTCGTTCTAGACAACTTCAGTACCTTGGTTCGATGTTTTTAGAGAGTTAGTTACAATTAAAAGAATTATTATAGCTTCGAGTACACATGGGGGTCGCTGTGGTAAAGTGGGTAAGCTCTTCGTTAACAAAACCCCAGTGTCTTGGTTCGATATTTTAGTCAAGTATTAGCTATTAGTTATACATAGCCACCGTGGTGTTGTGGAGAGCTCCTCAAATTAAAACTTATAGTCCACGGGTTCGACATTGAGCATGACCGGCCGATGAGTTGAACATATTATCAGAAAGACAGTTCAAAAGTTCAGATTAGTCTAGATTCTGGGGGGTGGGGTGGGGTGGGGGGTGGAGGGAGAAGAAGGGGTGGGGGGAGTCTGTGTATAGGAGACGTTAATAGTGTGTTGTCTGTGTATATGAGACGTTAATAGTGTGTTGTCTGTGTATAGGAGACGTTAATAGTGTGTTGTCTGTGTATAGGAGACGTTAATAGTGTGTTGCCTGTGTATAGGAGACGTTAATAGTGTGTTGTCTGTGTATAGGAGACGTTAATAGTGTGTTGTCTGTGTATAGGAGACGTTAATAGTGTGTTGTCTGTGTATAGGAGACGTTAATAGTGTGTTGTCTGTGTATAGGAGACGTTAATAGTGTGTTGTATGTGTATAGGAGACGTTAATAGTGTGTTGTCTGTTTATAGGAGACGTTAATAGTGTGTTGTATGTGTATAGGAGACGTTAATAGTGTGTTGTCTGTTTATAGACGTTAATAGTGTGTTGTCTGTGTATAGGAGACGTTAATAGTGTGTTGCCTGTGTATAGGAGACGTTAATTGTGTATAGGAGACGTTAATAGTGTGTTGTCTGTGTATAGGAGACGTTAATAGTGTGTTGCCTGTGTATAGGAGACGTTAATTGTGTATAGGAGACGTTAATAGTGTGTTGTCTGTGTATAGGAGACGTTAATAGTGTGTCTGTGTAATAGAAGACGTTAATAGTGTGTTGCCTGTGTATAGGAGACGTTAATAGTGTGTTGTCTGTGTATAGGAGACGTTAATAGTGTGTTGCCTGTGTATAGGAGACGTTAATAGTGTGTTGCCTGTGTATAGGAGACGTTAATAGTGTGTGTGTGGACCTTTCAATCGTATATAGACACACTGTATGGGTCTTCTGAACACACACAGGTTCGTAAAACGGAATTGAGACATTTGATACCCCCGAATTGATCGCTTACAACCCTAAAATATAGTGGTTTAACTCCTTGAGTACAATGGTTTAACCCACTGAGTACGATGGTTTTACCCACTGAGTACGATGGTTTAACCCCTTGAGTACGATGGTTTTACCCACTGAGTGCGATGGTTTAACCCCTGATTACGATTTCTAAACCCCTTGAGTACGATTTCTAAACCCCTTGAGTACGATTTCTTAGCTCCTTGAGTACGATGGTTTAACGCCTTGTATATGTTAATTTAATCTCCTGAGTACGAATACTTAACCCCTGAGTACAATATAATTATACTTAATAGGTTAAGACATTGTAATCGAGGATTGTCAGTGTACTCAAGGGATTAAGTCATCGTACTCAGCGGATTGGTACTGGACGAATAGGCACAATAATACAATATTAGTGAAGGAGAGAGACAGACAGACAGACAGACATGTAGATAGAGAGAGAGAGAGAGAGAGAGAGAGAGACATGATCATTTGAGTGTCCACCTTAATTAATTTTTCACCTGTACACATAACACTTTCATTACCCTTACCTGTAAATAATTACATTAATGAATCTTATCTCTATGGTAATTAACGTCGAGCAAACCTTACCTGTGTGTGTAATTACCACCTGTATAATAAAACTAATTAGTCTTACCTGTATCACCAACCTTCATTAATTTTTACTTGTGTTTTATTATGTTTCTCTAATATTAAATACCACCATGAGACTTACCTATAAACACCTGTAGATTTTTCTCACCTGTATAATTATGACGTTAATTAGCTTAGCTCACCTGTCGTCGTCGTCCGAACATATACTCGTCCATGAGGATCTCGGTAGGGAGGGGAGGGAGGCCCGCCCCCAACCCCCCTGCTCCGCCGAGGTACCCGCCCGCCATGCTACTGCTCACGCCGAATATGGTGGTGGTAGGGGTGGTAGTTGTGGTAGTAGTTGTGGGCTGAGGACTGTTGCTGGTGGTAGTAGTTGTGGTCGTCGTGGGTTGAGGACTACTGGTGGTGGGAGTAGTGGTGGTAGTAGATTCGGTTGGGGTAGTAATAGTGGTAGCAGTGGTGGTGGAAGTAGTGGTAGTAGTGGTTGTGATGGGATGGGCGTCGGTAACGTTGAAGATTGTGGTAGAGGTGGTGATATGGTTGCAGGTAGTGGTAGGGTTAGTAGCGCTGGTAATTGTGGTAGTAATGACCGTATAAGATGGATGGTATCAACGACGCAGTAATAGTAGTAGTAGTATCGGTAGTAGTAGTAGTAGCACCAGTAGTAGTAGTAGTTATCACCGTATGGTCTTAATCGCTGATAGTGTGAGAGTACAGCTTCTCTTATCACTTTATCACTGGTATTTCTGGCGATAGTTAGTCGACAAACGTGACTAAATTATATATATGCAACAATAAGTCAACCACCGGCAGTGGATACTCGTAGATATGTTTTTTTTTTTACTGGTACTGAAGACGTCTGGGTACTGGTGGTAGAAGCGGTACTTGTCCTGGCCGTAGAAGCGGTACTTGTCCTAGTTAATATCTATACCCGAAGAAGGCCGTTTACACTTTCTTCCCGTTGTTGTCACACTGTTGTTTTCCTTCCCGTTGTTGTCACACTGTTGTTTTTCTTCCCGTTGTTGTCACTCTGGTTGGTGTGATACTTGACGTCTATTGTTCTCACAGTCAGTACTCAGGTGACCCCCATAAAAGCCTCCAGCACTTGAGACAACACTTACTTGCTTCCTCTTCGTCTCTCCGTCGCTATCGAGTTCTTAAGCGAGTCAACACAATAATTTCAGCGCTCAGAAGGTCCAGTTTACGGTGACACACAGTGCTGACGTTCTTGAAGCTCTCACTCTTGCTCTGTGGTCCTGGAGTGTGGTCATAATTGTAGTGTTTCTGACAGCGATTCTCCAGGTTCTTTGGGAGCTGGTAGTGTTTACTTTCTATACACAGTCGTAGTATCTCGGACGCACTATCTTCAGTAAGTCACTTTAGTCTCTTGGTGTCGTGGTACAGTAGCCGTATTCAACACTCCATTGCCTCTTACCCAACTTGCCACCAACTTGCAAACTGCCAGGACGAGTGTAATTAGGAAATAATAATGACGGCAGTTATGACCAAGGGATTTATAGAACGGCGGGAAGCAATGCGCGCGCTTTTCGAGGCTCCTCCCACATATGAGTAGCCAATCAGCGTCCAGGACATGGCACCTCACCACCGCTGTTGCCTCTATGCAGTCTTATTTTCCCTAATATTTTCTCTCAGCCAAAAGAAGGAATTTGTTGACTTGGACTTCACGCCAAGTATAGTTCAGAAACAAATAGAGAATTGAATGTTGAAAATTAGGCAAAAATAGAGAGTATTTAGGCCCGTATCCACCTCATTAACAGGGAAGGGCGGAGGTCGCTTTCCCGCCAGGCCTCCCAGTCGTCAATGGCAATGCGGAGGTGGAGGGAGCAACTCTCTTTCTCCTCTTTTTATCAGTACATTAAGACATTAATTAACATCTAATCTCTTTGATTAGTATATTACAACCCTTTCATGTTTAGGAAAAATGATATACTTATTTTTTATTTTTGAAATATTCTCCTTGATTAATTTTGATAAGTTGGACGGGCGGGCGGAAATCTGAGCGGGATGAATGACTTGCTTATACAATTATCTTATTTCATCCTTGACATAATACATAAAAAATTATTCTTCATAATAACAAATCCAATATTCATTAACTTCATTTTACTTGATTTTTGTAGAGAAACATTTAAGAATTATTTTTTCAATGTAACCTTAAGGTATTATATCATATATTTACGTGTTATGTAAACGGAGACAATTATTATTAAGATAAATATACTATCGATCTTGTTCATTGTTATCTATTAAGACTATAGTTATTTTATCATTTATTTTCGGTAAATGAAAACTTTAAGACCTGCTTCTAGAAATTATTATTATTATTGTATATTATATTATCTACCTATTCAATTATTCTCTATACGTATTAAAATTTAGCCTTATATAATTACCCCTCATACACTATCTAATTATCTCCCATCATAACACGTAATTAACTACAGTAATTAACCTGATACCAAGAAAAGCATTATAATTACTAAGTCTGCTTTACGCCTACCTCTCTCTCTGTTTTTACCCGTGACGGGAGACAATTGGACTCAGGTATATTTAATCCACCTGTGTGTGTGTGTGTGTGTAAGTGTGTGTTCCTTTTAAGTCTTGTGGGGTCTTTTTTCTGAGTAAGTTTTTGGCCTCCAGGCCAAAGAAACTAGCTCTTTAGTGCAAAAAAGTAAGCAAGTGTAAAAAGTGCGAGGTGTGGGGGATGGTTGGAGGAGGAGGAGGAGGGTAAACGTGCTGCTCTGACTGACTGTTAGACCAATCCTCCTTAATATGGCCCCCTAACTACTACGACTCCGTTCCCCTCACCCTCCGCCTACTAGAAGGTAATTCCATAATTTAAGACGAAGAAGGGCATCCGTCAGCGCTGGGAGAGGCATTGCAATTCGCTACTAACAACCATAGTCTATAAACCACCACGACGAGGTCCCCGATAAAACATAAAACACGATGAAAATAAAACAAAATAAAACACATTTCAGAGTAAAATAAATAAATACCCACCATTTGTGATTTTTCTTCAGCGGTCATCATAGAGGTGTTGACAGCTCATCCATCCAGCGCCTGAACGAGCATTCACCATCGCCTGGCGTGCACCTCTATCCCGCGCCGCAGTGATAGCCGAGAATGGGTATTATGTTACACGAGCGTTCGACAGCCTTCAGTTCGCACTGGCGTCTGTTTGTGATACGAGATGAACTTCAAGAGTGTAAATTGTGAAGTGAGGGAAGAAAAATCTATTGAAACTTTCATCTTCACTACCACAATACCCCCTTCATAACACCCTCCTAGAAACACCCCTCCCACAACACCCCTCCCACAACACCCCTCCTACAGGTACTGACGAAGGGAGAATCTTACAAGCTGTCAGGTAAGTAGTGCCCCACCTGATCTAGTCCATCACACACCGCCAGCGTCACTAGGGTGTCAGGTTAAGCCATCACACCCTGGCCTTGACACCACCAACCACTATCACCACCACCTCCACACACACAGCAGCAGGAGGAGGACATAGCAGCAGGAGGGACATAGCAGCAGCAGGAGGACACAGCAGGAGGACACAGCAGGAGGGACATAGCAGCAGGAGGACACAGCAGCAGGAGGACATACAGCACACACAGCAGCAGGAGGACACAGCAGGAGGGACACAGCAGCAGGAGGAGGACATAGCAGCAGCAGGACACAGCAGCAGGGGGACACAGCAGGAGGGGACACAGCAGCAGGAGGAGGACACAACAGCAGCAGGACACAACAGCAGGAGGAGAACACAGCAGCAGGACACAGCAGCAGGAGGAGAACACAGCAGCAGGAGGACATACAGCACACACAGCAGCAGGAGGACACACAGCAGGAGGAACACAGCAGCAGGAGGACACAGCAGGAGGGACACAGCAGCAGTGAGGAGGACACATACAGTACACACAGCAGCAGGAGGACACAGCAGCAGGGAGAACACAGCAGCAGGAGGACACAGCAGGAGGGACACAGCAGCAGGAGAACACAGCAGCAGGAGGACACACAGCAGGAGGGGACATTGGCAGCAGGAGGGACACACAGCAGCAGGAGGGACACAGCAGCAGGAGGGACACAGCAGGAGGAGGAGATATGAGACATACAGTACACACAGCAGCAGGAGGACACAGCAGCAGGAGAACACACAGCAGCAGGAGGACACAGCAGGAGGAGGACACAGCAGGAGGGACACAGCAGGAGGAGGACACAGCAGGAGGGACACTGCAGCAGGAGGGACACAGCAGCAGGAGGGGACACAGCAGCAGGAGGGGACACAGCAGCAGGAGGAGACAGCAGCAGGAGAGACAGCAGCAGGAGGGAGACAGCAGCAGGAGGACACAGCAGCAGGAGGACACAGCAGCAGGAGGATACAGCAGCAGGAGGACACAGCAGCAGGAGGATACAGTGAGCAGGACACAGCAGCAGTGGGAGGAGACACAGCAGCAGGAGGACAGCAGGAGGACACAGCAGCAGGAGGATACAGCAGCAGGGAGGACAGCTGTTGCTGGTGAGGACACAGCAGCAGGAGGATACAGCAGGACACAGCAGCAGGAGGAGACAGCAGCAGGAGGACACAGCAGCAGGAGGACACAGCAGCAGGAGGATACAGCAGCAGTGGACACAGCAGCAGTGAGGAGACACAGCAGCAGGAGGGAGCATGTTAAGCAGTGGAGAACACACAGCAGGAGGGAGGACACAGCAGCAGGAGGACACAGCAGCAGGACACAGCAGCAGGAGGACACAGCAGCAGGAGGACACAGCAGCAGGGATGATACAGCAGCAGGACACAGCAGCAGGAGGAGACACACAGCAGCAGGAGGGACACAGCAGCAGGAGAACACAGCAGGAGGAGGACACAGCAGCAGGACACAGCAGCAGGAGGGGACACAGCAGCAGGAGTGACACAGCAGCAGGAGGATAAGAAAGCAGCAGAACACAGCAGCAGGAGGACACAGCAGCAGGAGGGGACAATAAGCAAGCAGGAGAACACAGCAGGAGGAGGACACAGCAGCATATCATTGTTGTTATATATCACTGCTGTTATGAGGGGACACAGCAAGAGGAGGACACAGCAGATGAGTGGACACAGCAGAGGGACAATGTTGGCAGGAGGAGACACACAGCAGCAGGAGGGACAATTGCTGGCAGGAGGACACAGCAGGAGGAGGACACAGCAGGAGGGGACAGCAGCAGGAGGGACACAGCAGCAGGAGGACACAGCAGGAGGGGACACAGCAGCAGAGGACACAGCAGCAGGAGGGGACACAGCAGCAGGAGGGGGGACACAGAGCAGGAGGGGACACAGCAGCAGGAGGACACAGCAGGAGGAGGACACAGCAGGAGGGACACAGCAGCAGGAGGGGACACAGCAGCAGGAGGACACAGCAGGAGGGGGACACAGCAGCAGGAGGGGACACAGCAGCAGGAGGACACAGCAGGAGGGGACACAGCAGCAGGAGGACACACAGCAGCAGGAGGGGACACAGCAGCAGGAGGGGACACAGCAGCAGGAGGGGACACAGCAGCAGCAGGAGGACACAGCAGCAGGAGGGGACACAGCAGCAGGAGGACACAGCAGGAGGGACACAGCAGCAGGGAGGACACAGCAGCAGGAGGGGACACAGCAGCAGGAGGACACAGCAGCAGGAGGGGACACAGCAGCAGGAGGACACAGCAGGAGGGGAGGATACAGCAGGGAGGGACACAGCAGCAGAACACAGCAGGAGGAGGACACAGCAGCAGGACATACAGCAGGAGGACACAGCAGCAGGAGGACACAGCAGCAGGAGGGGACACAGCAGCAGGAGGACACAGCAGGAGGGACACAGCAGCAGGAGGACACAGCAGGAGGAGGACACACAGCAGCAGGAGGACACAGCAGCAGGAGGACACACAGCAGCAGGACACAGCAGCAGGAGGACACAGCAGCAGGAGGGACACAGCAGCAGAACACAGCAGGAGGAGGACACAGCAGCAGGAGGACACAGCAGCAGGAGGACACAGCAAGCAGGAGGGACACAGCAGCAGGAGGACACACAGCAGGAGGACATGGCAGCAGGAGGACACAGCAGGAGGGACAAGGCAGGAGAAATCACAGCAGGAGGAGTGACACAGCAGCAGGAGGACACACAGCAGGAGGAGGACACAGCAGCAGGAGGACACAGCAGCAGCAGGAGGACACAGCAGGAGGAGGACACAGCAGCAGGAGTGACACAGCAGCAGGAGGATACAGCAGCAGGAGGACACAGCAGCAGGAGGGACACAGCAGGAGAACACAGCAGGAGGAGGACAGCAGCAGGAGGACACAGCAGCAGGAGGACACAGCAGGAGGAGTGCATCATTGTTACAGTGAGGGGACACAAGGTTATGAGAACACAAGTTATGAGTGATGGACACAGCAGGAGGAGGACACAGCAGCAGGAGGATACAGCAGCAGGACACAGCAGCAGGAGGGGACACAGCAGCAGGAGGGGACACAGCAGCAAGAGGACACAGCAGGAGGGACACAGCAGCAGGAGGACACAGCAGCAGGAGGGGATACAGTACAGGGAGGACACAGCAGCAGGAGGGGACACAGCAGCAGAGAACACAGCAGCAGGAGGACACAGCAGCAGGAGGACACAGCAGGAGGAGGACACAGCAGGAGGGACACAGCAGCAGGAGGACACAGCAGCAGGAGGATACAGCAGCAGGACACAGCAGCAGGAGGGGACACAGCAGTGTGGAGGACACAGCAGCAGGAGGACACACAGCAGCAGGAGGATACAGCAGCAGGACACAGCAGGACACAGCAGCAGGAGAACACAGCAGAGGGAGGACACAGCAGCAGGAGGATACAGCAGCAGGACACAGCAGCAGGACACAGCAGCAGGAGAACACAGCAGGAGGGAGACACAGCAGCAGGAGAACACAGCAGGAGGAGGACACAGCAGCAGGAGGATGCTGGCAGCAGGACACAGCAGCAGGAGGGAGGACACAGCAGCAGGACACAGCAGCAGGAGGACACTGTTAGCAGGAGAAATCACTGGCAGGGAGTGACACAGCAGCAGGAGAACATAGCAGGAGGAGGACACAGCAGCAGGAGGATACAGCAGCAAGACACAGCAGCAGGAGGAGTGACACAGCAGCAGTGAGGGGACACAGCAGCAGGAGGACACAGCAGGAGGACACAGCAGCAGGAGGTAGAGCGTCAGTTGGTGTAGACGAGCGAGGAGGTGTGAGGGAGGCAGCAGCCCGGCACAACAATAGTGGTGATGGGTCGCCTGATCCCCACCTTTGACCGGGCAAGTGTGAACACGAGGCTAATATTCTCTAAGTGAACATCTTGTTTCAACGACCGCCCACTCTTGTCCCGGGGAAAAAAGGTGGAGGAGGGCCGCTTGTTTATTTATGATCATCAACTGCACTGTTTTATCCATTAGGCTAATATCACAAGACCTTAGATCTCCCGGGGTAGGGGGGTGGTGGTGACTGGACGAGGGAGGGGGTGCCTGGACGTCGCGGGGATGGGGGGTAGAGTCTTGACAGCCCTGACCTTAGAGGCGGATGTCAGGAACCTTTGTACACGACTCTGGCCTCTGAAGCGCCACCCGGGACGGCCCTCAGCGTCAACATCCGGTTAAAAGAACGAGTTAGTCAGCATCAAGCGGAGGCAGAAAGCAACAAGAGAAGCGGAAAGGGAGTTTGTCGCCGTAAAAATCAAGTGAGACAGCGAGAGGCCGGAGACGGTCGGGGGGAGATATAGATGCTCACAGAAGCGTGTAAATGGTAATCCATAAGTAAGTCGTATATATACACAAGCCCTTAAACGATAACAGGTCCTGAGATAACTATATACCCGCTACTCCCTCCCCCTCCTCCCCACCCCGTACACTACGACCTAACTATACTACAAGGGGATGGATGGTCTCTTAACCTATACACACATACACACACACATACACAATCTACCACCATTACCATTTTTTTTATTTTAACACATACGACAAACTTTCTTCTCCTCTAACAATCTTCTTCATTTTTTTTAACTCTTTTGAAAATCACAAATTCTTCTCAAACTTTTTTTTTTCCTTTTTTTTTCTTCACATCCTCTGTATTTTTCACAGGTATTCTCTCGTCTCAAAATCAAATTACAAAAAAAAAAATACATCTACTGTATAAACGACCCACCAACAGAAAATCTATCACGGTGAGAATATTTTAACCAATAACTACACACACGACAAACATCATCTTACTCCCTACAGAAAAAAAAATACAGCACTGAAATAGGTAATACAAGATGCTTTTACAGTACGGCGCAATATCGACGCCTCTAACACCGCCCTACACCGCATCTTGCTGTATCCGATGGTGCGGTAAAGTACAGTATATTAGGCGGTAAAGTACAGTCTATTGGTGCGGTAAAGTACAATCTATTATTGAGGTAATGTACAGTGTATTGGAGCGGTAAAGTACAGTCTATTAGGCGGTAAAGTACAGTCTATTGGTGCGGTAAAGTACAGTCTATTAGGCGGTAAAGTACAGTATATTAGTGCGGTAAAGTACAGTATATTGGTGCGGTAAAGTACAGACTATTGGTGCGGTAAAGTACAGACTATTGGTGCGGTGCAGCACAGCATATTGGTGCGGTAAAGCAAGTATATTGGTGCGGTAAAGCACAGACTATTGGTGCGGTAAAAGGCGCCCTATTGCGTAAAGCACAGCATATTGGTGCGGTAAAGCACAGTCTATTGGTGCGGTAAAGTGGTTGTGCATGCGTAAAAGTATAGACTATTATGGGTAAAGTACAGTCTATTGGTGCGGTAAAGCACATATTGGTGCGGTAAAGCACATGACTATTGGTGCGGCAGCATACAGACTGTTGGTGCGGTAAAGTACAGTATTATTATGCGGTAAAAGCACAGTATATTGGTGCGGCAAAGTACAGACTATTGGTGCGGTAAAAGGCCGCAGACTATTGGTGCGGTAAAAAGCACAGATATTGGTGCGGTAAAGTACAGTATATTGGTGCGGATAAAGCGCCAGTATATTGATACGGAAAAGTACAGCCCTTATTGGTGCGGTGGCCAGCCATTGGTGCGGTAAAGTACAGTATATTGGTGCGGTAAAGTACAGACTATTGGTGCGGTAAAGTACAGTATATTGGTGCGGTAAAGTACAGACTATTGGTGCGGTAAAGTACAGTCTATTGGTGCGGTAAAGTACAGACTATTGGTGCGGTAAAGTACAGACTATTAGTGCGGTAAAGTACAGTTATATATACAATACAGATGTAGTCTTCTGTCGGAACCATTTGTGTTGTTGACATTTTTAGCGTGTTACTTACGGGTTGTGGTACTGGTATAGGTAGGAGTGAGGGGTGAGGTAGAGAGAGAGAGAGAGAGAGAGAGAGAGAGAGAGAGAGAGATAGAATAATCAAAAGGGTGAGAAAGAGAGTTAATGAGAAAGAAAAACAGTGTGAGAGAGAACGAGAGAGAAGCTTAAATTAAAGAGGATTAAAGATACACACTTACACACACACACATACACACACACACATACACACAAACTAATTAACATACCTATACTTTACCTCAACCATTCCTTAATTACATCATCAACACAGGTATATAATACAATAAACATTCATTATATATTTCTATAAATTATATAGTTTTTTTTCCCCTCATCATCACCACCAAATTATCATAACTTTCCTCCCAACGTCGCCAAATTACAAAAGTTTTCCTCTCGCTGTTGATTATGTTGACGCAGTAATTCGCGAATAGAATTCTCGATATTGGTTTATTTGGCGGCGCGTTAATGTGTGTTGTCCAGCCATGGTGAAAGTTGTGGTGACGCAGGTGCTGGGGGGGGTGTCTGTCTGTATTTCTGTCTAGTCTGTACGTCTTTCTGTCTGTTTGTCTGCATGTCTGGGTGTATATGTGTGTTTATCTGTCTGTCTGTCTATTTATTTATCTCTCTCTGTCTGTCTGTCTGTCTCATTATACTTATTTGTTTTCTTTCAAAAATAATACTAAAACTATCGATAAACTTTGAAATTAATAGTTTTTTGTTACTTTAAATTAAAAAATATATATTAAAATAATCTCAGATATACTTCTCATCAAAATATACAGGAAATACTTAGTGTGAGTGATGGTGTATTATGTGTGTATATCATCACTGTATTGTGTAAGGGTAAGAGTGTGTGTGTGTGTGTGTGTGTGTGTGTGTGTGTGTGTGTGTGTGTGTGTGTGCGCGCGCGCACAGCAGGGACAGTGGGTGAAAGTACAGTGCATATTACAGGTATACAGTGCACTAAATAATACTACAGTATTAATAATAATAATAATAATTTAACCTACTTATATATATATATATATATATATATATATATATATATATATATATATATATATATATATATATATATATATATATATATATATATATATATATATATATATATTACTACCTTAGCGCTATTACTCACTAACTTAACATATATTTGGGTTGGAGGAGGAGGAGGAGGAGGAGGAAGAGGAGTGGGAAGAGGAGGAGGAAGAGAAGGAGGAGGAAGAGGAGGAGGGGGAAGAGGATTAATTTTGCCGCTTACAGCGGCTAGTTTATTGTGCAGCCCACACTCATCCTGTGAGTGATAGAGCAAAAGGATTACAGAGTAGAGTTTCCAACGGGTCATAATAATTAACCCCCGTGGTCAGGATATTATGGCACTGAATGTTACACAGTATTTCAAATAAATTCTTTGTTTGGTTCTATACATAAAGGGTAACTTATTCACAACTGCGTGAGTACAGGAGTGTGAGGCAGTATGTCTGGCCACACACTTTGTTAATTACATTTGCGTGAGAGGTATTCAAGCACATAGTGTGTGTGGTTCTATACACGGGAGCTGATACAGCTACTAGGTGCAAAAAAGTGGATACAATCTTAATATGTCGGCTATCTTGTCATTAGTGATGAAGTGTTGTGCCATTTCACCCACAGTGTGCTTGGACCTGTCCCTAAAAGGTTCTATCTTCACACAGTCGAGGACGTAGTGTTCAAGTGTGTGGCCATATGTCTGGCCACACACTTTACATTTAGTTTTGTTCACATCTGCCTGAGGGACATACTGTCAGAGTGTGGCCATATGTCTGGCCACACACTTTACATTTAGTCTTGCTTACATCTGCTTGAGGAACATTCTGCCAGAGGTACTTATATCCTAACCTTAATCTAGCGGTTACAACATCTTGTGATCTTGTTACTTGCTCCATATACATGTTTCACTTGATATATCTCATCATGGTAAACTATGGATCGACTAGTGCCTGTTTGCACTTGTCTACTTGCGTCAAACTCATCAATAAGTTCTTTCCTAAATACAGTTTTAAGGGTTCTTTTTGACAGACCCACATTGTACTCAACGGTGTCTTTGTTAGACGCGAGTTTGGCGAGGGCATCAACTCTGTCATGTTCTTTGAGGCCTACGCGTGACAACTTGAGTTGAGGGTGTCAAGTGCAGGTAGTAATGATGAGACTGTCAGTGACAGTGGTTTCAATGAATTTAATAGTTGTGAGTATGGCAACTAATTCAGTTTGTAGAGTGGATGCCCAGTTGTTAACTCGAACTCCTTTCTCAATTATATTACCATCAGGTTGAGTCACAACAATAACACTTCCAGCCCTCCCACAAGCGGTGTTAAGAGATCCATCAGTGTAGATGGTCTGTGTGATATTATCATCAGTCTGTAGAGTGTGTATGTGTTCAAGAGCTCTCACTTTGGCAGTGTGTTGGAGATAAATGCTTTGTATAATTAATTTTTTAGGCGGATATGTCGGTATTGTGATATCGAAGGGAACTGTCCGCCAGGGTGGCAGGAGGCGCTGTTGTGTCTCAACTTTGTACAGGTGGTCTAGTCCAAGAGGAGGAGGAGGAGGAGGAGGACTAAAGAAGACAAAGAGGAAGAGAGAGAGACTGATTGATTCATGTGTGTGTGTGTGTGTGTGTGTGTGTGAGAGAGAGAGAGAGAGAGAGAGAGAGAGATTAATTGATTGTCTACTAGAGACGCGATATTCAAGAGAGAGAGAGACAGTGGCTGGTGTGACAGACAGACAGACAGACAGACAGACACAGACAGTCAGACAGAGAAATAGAAATTTATAATAGAAAAAACAAAAACAAAACAAAATCAAAATCACATCCAAAACAAACATGAAACAATGCCTTAAAACACACACACACACACACACACACACACACACACACACACACACGAATAAACCCCCATCTATTTATCTAATCGAACACAAATTCCCTTTCAACTCACGTCTAGGAATTTAACCAAAAGGTATTCGTGATTGAGTTAGTTCTAGCGCGCATCGTCCTTCCTAAACACCCCCCTCACCCCTTACCCCTCCCCCCTCACCTTTCCCTCACCTACCTATCTAATCTCCTACCTAAAGCCCATTCATTCAATTCAGATCAGAGGAAAAAAAAAAGGAACAGAGATTAACTTGGGAGATACACACACACACAGCAAAATAGACAAACTGAAATAGGGTTTGAGTCCTCCGCTTTCAATCGCCCA
Source organism: Homarus americanus (assembly GCF_018991925.1). Lineage (NCBI taxonomy): Eukaryota > Metazoa > Arthropoda > Malacostraca > Decapoda > Nephropidae > Homarus > Homarus americanus. Next base: position 5,554,354 of record NW_024742238.1, on the reverse strand, counting down.
AGTTGATTAAAACAGTCACCCTCTGAGCTGCCACCTTGTCTAATTTTTAACCCGATTATTTTATTTATTTATTTATTTCTATCGCGTATCAATGTTTCTCTGGGTTTTTTTTTTTTACTCTTGGGACTCGAATGGAATATTTAAGAGAGTTGAAATGGGTTTAGAATGAAGGGGGGTAGGTGGGTTTTGCCTATCAATGGATGAGATTAATTTGGAATAAAGGTCGTTTTAAAAAGAAATTTCAATCAGTATCTGGCAACTCAGGGCCTCTCCGGGAGTCCGCTCGTGCTATTCACAACCAATCACTGCTCAGTTGTGGTGGGCGGGGCTTCACTACCACAAATTATCGTTCACTTTCTCTCTCTCTTAATTCTATTTTATCAACAAATATCAAACACAACTAATATCTTCCACTTATAGATAATTCAATTAGTAATTATTTATATTTAATCTAAAATAAATTAACCAAAGGATTTTCTAGAGATAAATGATAAAGAAACGAACGTATAGTGACGAAATGATATGAAACACAGAGGCTATGGTCTGGTCCCCCGCCACACAGACTTGATTACGATCAATCCTAGCGGTAGTTTGGGCCATTTCGGTCTGATTAATTGACGTAAATGCACATACACAAACAACTTTACGCTCTGCCTTCTGGATGTTTATCAAATTGGAAAAATATTGATTGATTCCCGGGCGACAAAGCGACTGTCAGTCATAGTGGTTGAGAGTTAATGTTTATCCAAATAACAGGTTATGTCAGGGTAGGAGGGTGGTGGTAGTGGTGATGGTGGTGACGGTGGTAGTAGTGGTGGTGATGATGATGGTGGTAGTGGTAGTAGTAGTAGTAGTAGTAGGGGCATATAGATGTCGGACATGGGAGAAGGTTTATTGATTTGTCATCATATGTTAGGTGGCAGATTGGCATCATGTTGTTGTTGTTGTTGTTGTTATTGTTTTCCTGCTGCTGAGAGGGTGTTTAAAGATTAATTGTTTTTCTGTCTGTCTGTCTATCTGTCTGTCTGTCTGTCTGTCTATCTGTCTGTCTGTCTGTCTGTCTGTCTGTTTACATGCCTGCCTGTGTCTGTCTATTTTTGTCTATAACTACCTGCATATCTGTCTGTCTCTACGTGGCTTTCCTAAACACTCTAACCTTATCTTAACCTAATCAAATGTGGGAGCGTGTTAAGGCGTGGGCCGTGTTAAGGAGTGGGAGGCGTGTTGAGCGTGGGAGAGCGTGTTGGGAGGTGGGAGGCATGGTAAGGTAATGGGAGGCGTGTTAAGGCGTGGGAGACGTGTTAAGGGAATAGGAGAGCATGTTAAGGCGTGGGAGGCGTGTTAAGGAGTGGGAGAGCGTGTTAAGGCGTGGGAGGCATGTTAAGGCGTGGGAGGCGTGTTAGGCGTGAGGAGGCGTAGGAGGCGTAGAGACGGTAAGGAGTGGGGCGTGTTGTTAAGGCGTGGGCGTGTTAAGGCGTTGGAGACGTGTTAAGGCGTGGGAGGCGTGTTAAGGCGTGGGAGGCGTGTTAAGGCGTGGGTTGCTATCACCTCAGCACATCAATAACTATAGGCAGCCACTCTATATAAACTGAACTATCTGCCACACAGCCCTGAAACTTGTTAAAGACACTGCCACACTGACAGAATCATCACCACTGACACCTTATCATCACCACTGACACCTTATCATCACCACTGACTCCTTATCATCACCACTGACACCTTATCATCACCACTGACTCCTTATCATCACCACTGACACCTTACCTTCACTGCTTATCTCTGCTATCAGGAAACAACTTACTGATAAATTTGAAGCAAGCAGACAAATGCAAACAGGTCTCCCCCCCTCCTATACCCTCCCCTCCAACCCCTCCTCCTACCCTTCTTATCCCCCCTCACCCCCTCCCTCAACCCCTCCTCCACCTTCTTATCCCCCCCTCACCCCCCTCCCCCCCTCCCACGTAGTAATCACCCAGCTAGACGCTAATGGCCAAACAATGGTCGGGGAGCGTGTCAGCCTCGTTCACCCCAGACTAAACAAGGACTGAACCACCACCTTATCATCACCCTTTACCGATCGTTAAGGGAGGGAGGAGTAAGGGAGGGAGGGGGAGGAATGGAAAAGGGAGAGGGCGAGAGGAATAACGGATGGAGGGAGAAAGGAAGAGAGAGAGGAGAAAGGGAGGGAGGGAGGGAGAGGGAGGAAGGGGAAAGGGAGGGAGAAAGGGGGAAGGGAGGGAGGAAGGGATGGGGATGGAATAGAGCTGTTAGGGGTTATTAAGAGGATTGATGAAGGATATTTATTGTTGTTGTTTACGTGTTTATTTGTTTACACTTACTTAACCTGTTGAGTACGATAACATTGCACCCAGGTGTTTAAGTCATCGTACTCAAGGGGTTAAATAATCGTACTCAAACACCTTCCCTCCCTCCCAAATACCTTCCCTCCCTCCCAAACACATTCCCTCCCTTCCAAACACCTTCCCTCCCTCCCAAACACCTTCCCTCCCTCCCAAACACCTTCCCACCCCTCCCAAACACCTTCCCTCCCTCCCCAAGCCACCTTCCCTCCTTCCAAACACCTTCCTCCCTCCCAAACACCTTCCCCTCCCTCCCAAACACCTTCCCTCCCCTCCCAACACCTTCCCTCCTCCCAGGCTTTTCCCCTCCCTCCCCCAAACACCTTCCCTCCTCCCAAACACCTTCCCTCCCCTCCCAACCACCTTCCCTCCTCCCATGCCTTCCCTCCCCTCCCAAGCTTACCTTCCCTCCCTCCCCATGCACCTTCCCTCCTCCCCCCAAACCACCTTCCCTCCCACACCTTCCCTCCCCTCCCAAACACCTTCCACCCTTCATGCAACCCCTCCCTCAAACACCTTCCCTCCCTCCCCAACCCCACCTTCCCTCCTCTGTTACCTTCCCTCCCTCCCAAACACCTTCCCTCCCCTCCCCAAACTTTGTCCCTCCCTCCCAAACATTCCCACCCTCCACCACACCTTCCTCCTCCCAAACACCTTCCCTCCCTCCCAGCCTTCTCCCTCCCAACACCTTCCCACCACTCCCAAGCACCTTCCCTCTCCTCAAGCTTTCCCTCCCTCCCAAACAAACTTCCCTCCCTCCCCAAGCCTGCCCTCCTCCCAAACACCACTCCCTCCCAACACCTTCCCTCCCTCCCATGCAACCCCTCCCTCCTAAACACCTTTCCCTCCCAAACACCTTCCCTCCTCCCCAAGCCTTCCCACCCTCCCAAACACCTTCCCTCCTTCAAACACCTTCCCCTCCCTCTGAAACACCTTCCCTCCCTCCCCAAACACCTTCCCTCCCTCCCAAACACCTGGTATCATCTGTCATGGGGAGCTTCACATGAGGCAAGATAACCCAACAGCTGAGTGATTACTCTAACAGGAAAGTGATAACAATTTTGGTAAGTGAAACCCTCACCACCTCCACCTACGCCCCCCCACCCTCCCCACCTCTCCTGCATGCCCCCTCCCCCCCCTTCCCCTTCCTCCCCCTCCCCTCCTTCGGTAACTTGAACGGGCCGATTCATCTCATAATTTTAAGAGGCGCTGCGTGTGACGGTTCATTTTTCGGCTCCTGTCCATTACTATCGTCTTCACGGAGGGTGGAGGAGGAGGGGGGAAGAGGAGGAAGGAAGGGGGAGGGCGGGGGGGGAGGAGGGAGGGGGGAAGAAGAGAGAAGGAGATGAGGTATTAAAAAAAAATATATTCATAGCCAGGTCGAAACGTGTTAGTCCGCTCGAACCGGTTTCATTTTCTTGCCCCTCCTCCACCGCCTCCTCTGCTTTCCACCCCCCATCTCTCTCCCCTTTATCATTCTTCTATTCTGCACCCCTTCCTTCTGTAATCTCCCCACCTAGCTAGTACCTTGATAGTGCTTCTCTGCTGTGAGGGGGTGGGTGGGTAATGGTGGTGGTGGTGATGATGTAGTGATGATGATGGTGATGATGACGATGATGATGATGATGATGATGATGATGATGATGTTTTTCCAGGATTGCTGTGAAGGTCTGACATCAATTCCAGCATTTTTTAGAAGTCTATAATTTTTCCAGCATTATTTGAGAAGAGCTGGAGCATTTTCAGCATTATTTGGGGAGGGTTGGAGCATTTTCAGCATTATTTGAGGAGGGTTGGAGCATTTTCAGCATTATTTGAGGAGAGCTGGAGCATTTTCAGCATTATTTGGGGAGGGTTGGAGCATTTTCAGCATTTTTTAGAGGTTGGAGCATTTTTCAGCATTATTTGAGGAGAGCTGGAGTATTCAGCATTATTTGGGGGAGGGTTGGAGCATTTTCAGCATTTTTGGGGAGGGTTGGAGCATTTTCAGCATTTTTGGGGAGGGTTGGAGCATTTCTTGCATTATTTGGGGAGGGTTGAAGAATTTTCAGCATTATTTGGGAAGAGTTGGAGCATGTCTAGCATTATTTGGGAAGACTTGGAGCATTTTCAGCATTATTAAGGAAGAGTTGGAGCATTTTCAGCATTACTTAGAAACAATAGCATTTCCAGAATTATGAGAGAAATTTGAGAGTAATTCCAGAATTTTTTGGTGCTCATAAAGAACTTCTTTGTCTCAGCTCAGGCCTAGGAGCTGAGAGGTGGAGGCAGCGTGATAAGTCCCAGCAGTGAATGTGGCTAGGGTGAACTGAGAGGAATGCTGTTCGTGGGTTTCTCAGCAGTATATCACAGCATTCCCAGCATAAATTCCCAGCAACATATCACAGCATTCATAGCATCAATTCCCAGCAGTATATCACAGCATTCATAGCATCAATTCCCAGCAGCATATCACAGTATTCCCAGCATCAATTCCCAGCAGCATATCACAGCATTCATAGCACCAATTCCCAGCAGCATATCACAGCATCATTAATCACCAGCAATCAGCACCTCATCTCAGTAACTCTCAGCGACACATCCCAGCACCTCTCAGCATCATTCCTCGTGTGTGTGTGTGTGTGTGTGTGTGTGTGTGTGTGAGAGGCGACTGATCGATTGATAGGTCAGTTGTAAAGCCCCTCCCTACCCCCCCTTCTAATTCTCCTCCCTTACTCCCTGCTCCCCTTACGACTCCTCCCCCTCTCCTCTCCCCCTCCCCCTCCTCTCCCCCTCCCCATTACAGGTATAAAGACCGTATACCAGGTACTTGACGCTAATAGGTAGGTGTTTAACTCTTTGACGAAGATGGTTTAACTATTTGATGACGATGGTTTAGCCCTTTGATGACGATGGTTTAACCCTTTGACGACGATGGTTTAACCCTTTGATGACGATGGTTTAACCCTTTGATGACGATGGTTTAACCCTTTGACGACGATGGTTTAACCATTTGATGACGATGGTTTAACCATTTGATGATGATAGTTTAACCCTTTGATGACGATGGTTTAACCCTTTGATGACGATGGTTTAACCCTTTGATGATGATAGTTTAACCATTTGATGACGATGGTTTAACCCTTTGATGACGATGGTTTAACATTTTGATGACGATGGTTTAAAACTTTGATGATGATGGTTTAGCCCTTTGATGATGATGGTTTAACCTTTTGATGATGATGGTTTAACCCTTTGATGATGATGGTTTAACCTTTTGATGATGATGGTTTAACCCTTTGATGATGATGGTTTAACCCTTTGATGGTAATGGTTTAACCCTTTGATGATGATGGTTTAACCCTTTGATGATGATGGTTTACCACTTTGATGATGATGGTTTAACCCTTTGATGACGATGGTTTAACCCTTTGATGATGATGGTTTAACACTTTGATGATGATGGTTTAACCTTTTGATGATGATGGTTTAACCCTTTGATGATGATGGTTTAACCTTTTGATGATGATGGTTTAACCCTTTGATGATGATGGTTTAACCCTTTGATGGTAATGGTTTAACCCTTTGATGATGATGGTTTAACCCTTTGATGATGATGGTTTACCACTTTGATGATGATGGTTTAACCCTTTGATGACGATGGTTTAACCCTTTGATGATGATGGTTTAACCCTTTGACGACGATGGTTTAACCCTGTGAGGAAGGAAGGGAAGGGGTGGAGGAATGGAAGTAGGGGAAAGAGATGGAGGAAGAGTAACTGCTAAGTAACTACGGCGCCATCTTGCAAGGCCATCAAACCACGCCCACTAAATGGATTACGTCAACATTTCTCCTCCTACTTGTTGCTGATGGAAGGGGGAGGGGAGGGGAGAGGGAGGAAGAGATGGGAGAAGAGACAGAATATGAGATAAAGAGAAAGTGACAGACAGGCAAACACAGACAGACACAGACAGACACACAGACAGGTAAACAAGGCAGACACAGACAGACACACAGACAGGTAAACAAACAGACACACAGACAGGTAAACAAAGGCAGACACAGACAGACACACAGACAGGTAAACAAAGGCAGACACAGACAGACACACAGACAGGTAAACAAAGGCAGACACAGACAGACAAAACAGAGTAAAAGATAGAGAGATAAATACAGACCCAGAGAAACATAAACAGACAGACCGACAGACCGTATCCGACACGTTCCCACGGCTGTCATATTTTTCCCACGCTTTAAGATTCTATTTGACTACTTACTTATTTACTTTACACACACACACACACACACACACACACACACACACACACACACACACACACACACTTATGTAACACAAGAATAGTAACAGGATATTTAAAAATTCTTCTGTATGTATGTCTATGTATACATACATACATACTGTACATGTATGTATATGGCGACCTATGGTGTAATGGTCATCATGCTCGCTTCGCAAGCGAGTGGACCCGGGCAAGTTTCTTTACACCATTTGCCTCTGTCTACCCAGCAGTAATTGGGGACCTGGATCGTGTTCCGGGGTAATGGTTAGCCAGTGCAGTTGGCGAGTTGTCCGATCTTCTGGGACTATTCCTTGACACTGGGTCATGCAGCTCGTTAGCTTAGGGTGTGGTTGCTGTGTTTAAACAGCTTCTACACCTTAAACAAATTCACGCCTAGGTGGCCCTTGGGCCGGCCATCCTCGTTACTCGAGGGGCAACTATACGTTGTAGCAACAGCAGTAGCAACAACAACAAGAGTAACAGGAGCTCATCGTGGCAGAGCTCCTCACTTGACTGGAGGCTGAATAAGCTTTCTGTCGGGCAGCTTATTAAACCTTCAGGGAACATTCATCTACAGGCCAGGCCAACCAACCATTTACCGTAATCTGTGGCGGTCCGCCTCAAAAATATCATGAAGATTAATCACGGCTTTAGTTGACCGCAAATTCGCCTCATCTAAGTCCAGCCCATTCCAAAAGGCCTCGCCGTGAATAAGCTGCCACACAAATTATTATTTCCCCATCCTGGCTAGAACTGTGTGTGCGTGTGTGCGGAGTGTGTGTGTGTGTGCGGAGTGTGTGCGGAGTGTATGTGTGTGTATGTGTGTGTGTGTGTGACCGTATCAGCACTTTTGATCCCTGTGTGGTCTGTCGTCAAAGGCTCATTTCCAAAATCTCGGTCGGTGTCGAGGACGGTGGGTGAATGGCTGAGGCAAGAATCATACTATTTTAGCTACTGAAGAATACTTAAATTGACATACATACATACATACATACATACATACATACATACACACATACATACATGATTAGGTAGGAGGGATTGTATGGCAGGGATTGGACTACTTGTCTTAGTGTTTTGTTGACTATTTTGAATCGTGTGTGTGTGTGTGTGTGTGTTTGTTCAAACCAGCCCCTCTCCCTCCCTCCTCCCTCCCTCTTTCCTTCCCTCCTTCCTCCTTCCCTTCCTCCATTTCTTTGGTGAACTTCCTGCAGAGTGACAAAGCTTCCCTCCTTCCCTTCACTTATTTCCTCCTTCTCCCTCCTTTATTTTCTGGTCTAACTACAGTATATAGCATAACACTAATCCTCCTTTCTCCCTCTCCTCCTTCTCCCTCTCCCTTTCTCCTCTCCCTCCTTTTCTGATCTTACTCCCAGAATACAAATGCTTGCCTCCCTCTCTTTCCCTTAAACACACACCTCCCTCTCTCCCTCTCCCACCCTCTCTCCACCCTCTCCCACCCTCTCTCCTACCCTCTCTCCTACCTCTCCTCCCTCACCCCCCTCTCCCTCACCTGTCTCTCCTCTGCCGCGGTAAAGAGGAAAACATTTTACCAGCGAGAAACGAGAGAAGTCCGCCATTATTGAGAAGAATCCACGATAGCTGTACCAACCCTGGCGACAAAACGTACATGTGTGTGTGTGTGTGTGTGTGTTTTGTGTGTTGGAGAAATGACCATCCAGGAATATTTTGTTGTCTTCGTCACAAAAATATATGACTTAAAATTCTAAATAGTAATGTTTATATTTTTTGTTTTTGTTTTAGTCTCGTTTCCCCTTAAACAAAAAGGGGAATTCAAAATAGTAGCAACAACAATTACTACTACAACCACCACTACCAACTACTACCACTACTACCACTACCACCCCCACCACCCCCGTAGCGGCCATCTTGTACCGTCTTTATCAATTGATTACTTTGGCGGGAATTGGATCACCTACCAGATGAACGATAACACTCCAAAAAATAATATAAATAAAATTGATCTATTTTTCCTATTAAACACCAGATAAAAATCACTAATTAATCCCTTAAGTTATAAAATAGAGATGGAATAAATCTTTAAATATGGTGTAGTTTATTTTAGAAGCAAATTAAAGGAATAAATAGACGTGAGATTTGTGGTATCGGTCGAGCATCTGGCAACCTTGTCAGTCCTCCGTTCATTAATTTCCGTCAACTGGCAGTCCATCAAGACCCCGATAATATAAACACCTCTCCTCAATTCCCTCAATTCCTCACTTTCATTCACTATTTAAGAACAACCAAAAAAGTTAAAAATAGAATCAAATAACCGTTATATATATTATTAAGTTAGTACGTTAGGAGTGTCGATAGAAGTGTTCGTTATAACGTAATGGTCGCTATAAGAGAGGGTTCGTTGGCTTAAGATTCCCTTTATTTATCGAGACAAGACCAAACTTATGGCAATTATTCTTATCATTTTTCTCTTCCACGATTCTCAAAGATTCTCATGAGGAAAAGATCTCGTAACTTGAGATGAGAGAATGGACTCTTATTTAACTGACTTTAAAGGGGATACGAGTATAAAATTGGTTGTCAAAATTATACACAGAGACTTAATATTAGTAGAGATAGTGAGAGAAAGGGGAGACAAAGAGGGAAGATAGTAAGAGAAACGAATAATAATAATAACAATAATAATAATACTAATACTACTAATAATAATAATAATAGTACCGTATTCCCTCCCCCTGATACGCAGCCAATGAGCGGCGTATGGCGTAACACTCACCTTACACCACAAGGAAATTAAATCTGGCCTTGTAAACATATTAATTTACCCCCTACCAGGCACTCTCTCTCTCTCCCTTCCACCCTCTCTCTCCCTTCCACCCTCTCTCTCATCTCCACCCTCACTACCTCCCCTCCCACCCCTCCCATTTTTCCCCTTCGACCCCCCACGGCGCTAAGGGGACGATAACAATACCCTTCTTGGCTTTAATTACGATATAATCACTTAATCGCATCGTAATATCGGTGGCGGGCGGGCGGGGCGACGCAATTTGTTTATGGAGAGACCCAGTGAGTGAGTTGCATCAAAAGGCCTGAACACCTGTTGGCTCGCTCCAGTATGACCCACCACTTCCGCGTCTGCTACTCCTTCAGGCAGGTCCTAAGGTATTTAAAAACCCATAGAGATTAGAGAGAGAGATGGTTATTGAGTTATTTCAGTGAGTTTGAAGTTTGTGGATAGATTGAAGATGGTTTTATATAGTGAAGTAGTGCTTATGTAGAGGAGTTCCGTAAGGTGATGTATTGGGTTCTGCTTATATTTGTGAAGAGGTCTTTTAGGGTGGGCTGGGTGGGGTGGGGGTGGGGTGGGGTGGGTAGGTAGGAACACCAGACGAGCACCAGTTGCGGCGTTTGTTTTGTTCCCACTACTACCAATTGTTCCTCCCTCCCTCCCTCCTTCCCTCCCTCCCTTTTCTCTTCCTTGTTCTCTTGTTAAATCAAATAAAAGATGATGACGATTGTGATAGACGTCTGTTGTTGTTGTGGTGATGGTTGTTGTTGTTGTTGTTGTGGTGATGGTTGTTGTTGTTGCTGTGGTGATGGTTGTTGTTGTTGTTGTTGTTGTGGTGATGGTTGTTGTTGTTGTTGTTGTTGTGGTGATGGTTGTTGTTGTTGTTGTTGTTGTGGTGATGGTTGTTGTTGTTGTTGTGGTGATGGTTGTTGTTGTTGTTGTTGTTGTGGTGATGGTTGTTGTTGTTGTGGTGATGGTTGTTGTTGTTGTTGTTGTGTGGTGATGGTTGTTGTTGTTGTGGTGATGGTTGTTGTTTTGTGTGGTGATGGTTGTTGTTTTGTGTGTGTTGTTGTGGTGATGGTTGTTGTTGTTGTGTGTTGTTGGTTGTTGTGTGGTGATGGTTGTTGTTGTTGTTGTTGTTGTGGTGATGGTTGTTGTTGTGATGATGGTTGTTGTTGTTGTTGTGGTGGTGATGGTTGTTGTTGTTGTTGTTGTTGTGGTGATGGTTGTTGTTGATATGTTTATTGACGGTCATCTGGTTATTGTTTATACCTCTCTCTCCTCTCTCTCTCTCTCTCTCTCTCTCTCTCTCTCTCGTGTTTGTTTTAATCTAATGAGTAATTCGTCTTTGTTTTATGTTTTGTGCTGTTTTAATAATGAAGAAGTGTCTTTTTTGAATATACATTGACCTGTTTAAACCATCGTCCTTGAAGGGTTAAATCATCGTAGCAAAAGGGTTAAACCATCGCCCTTAAAGAGTTAAAACATCACCATCAAAGGGTTAAAACATCCTCCTCAAAGGGTTAAAACATCCTCCTCAAAGGTAAAATCATCCTCAAAGGGTCAAACTATTTTTACATAATATTACTGGGGATAATACTCGTTAATATTACTACTAGTGGTCAACACCTAAGAGCCTCCTGCTGTAGTGACGTCAAGTTCACCTTCAGATCACCTTTAACAATTACCTCATCTCTAGTTACTTCATCACCTCCTGAGTAGACCCACCCCCATATGAACCCCCAGCTCCCCTCCTCCCCCCTTCCTCACACCTCCACAAATTCCACACCCTTTTCCACACACGCACCCCACCTGTAGTCCTTCCTCAAATTCCACACCTTTACCTCTACACTTCCACACCTATCCTCCCCCTACACCACCACACACTCTCCCCTACACCACCACACTCTCTCCTCCCTACACCACCACACCTCTCCCTACACCACCACCTCTCTCCTCCTACACCCACCACACACTCTTCCCTCCCTACACCACCACACACTCTTCCTCCTACACCACCACACCTCTCTCCCCTACACCACACTCTCTCCCCTACACCACCACACACTCTCCTCCTACACCACCACTCTCTCCCCTACACCACACACTCTTTCCTCCTACACCACCACACACTCTCTCCCCTACACCCACCACACTCTTCCTCCCTACACCACACACTCTCTCCTCCCTACACCACCACACACTCTCCCTACACCACCACACACTCTCTCCTCCCTACCACCACCACACACTCTCTCCTACACCACCACACCTCTTCCTCCCTACACCCACACACACTCTCTCCCCTACACCACCACACACTCTCCCCTACACCACCACACACTCTCTCTCCCCTACACCACCACACTCTCCCTACACCCACCACACACTCTTCCTCCCTACACCACCACACACCTCTCCCCTACACCACCACACACTCCCTACACCACCACACACTCTCTCCCCTACACCACCACACACTCTCTCCCCTACACCACCACACACTCTTCCTCCTACACCCACACACTCTCCCTCCCTACACCACCACACACTCTCCCCTACACCACCACACACCTCTCTCCTCCTACACCACCACACACTCTTCCTCCTACACCACCACACACTCTTCTCCTACACCACACCTCTCCCCCCTACACCACCACACTCTCTCCCCTACACCACCACACCTCTCTCCCCTACACCACCACACACTCTCTCCCCTACACCCACCACACACTCTCTCCCCCTACACCACCACACTCTTCCTCCCTACACCACACACACTCTCTCCCCCTACACCACCACACACACTCTCCCTCCCTCACACCACACACTCTCTCCCCTACACCACCACACTCTCTCCCCTGCCACCACACCTCTCTCCCCTACACCACCACACACTCTTCCCCTACAACCACACACTCTCTCCCTACACCACCACACTCTTCCTCCTACACCACCACACACTCTTCCCCCTACACCACCACACTCTCTCCCCTACACCCACCACACCTCTTCCCCTACACCACACACTCTCTCTCCCCTACACCACCACACACTCTCCCTCCCTACACCACCACACACTCTTCCTCCCTACACCACCACACCTCTCCCTCCCTACACCACCACACCTCTTCCCTCCTACACCACCACCCTTCCCCTCACCACCACACTCTCCCTCCCACCACACACTCTCTCCCTACACCACCACACACTCTTCCCCTACACCACACCTCTCTCCCCCTACACCACCACACTCTCTCCCCTACACCACCACACCTCTCTTCCCCTACACCACACACACTCTCTCCCCTACACCACCACACACTCTCTCCCCTACACCACCACACTCTCTCCCTACCCACCACACACTCTTCCTCCCTACACCACCACACTCCCTCCCTACACCACCACACACACTCTTCCTCCCTACACCACCACACACTCTTCCCCTACACCACCACACTCTCCCCTACACCCACCACACACACTCTCTCCTCCCTACACCACCACACACTCTCCCTCCCTACACCACCACACACTCTCTCCTCCCCTACACCACCACACCTCTTCCTCCTACCACCACCTCTCCCCTACACCACCACACCTCTCTCCTCCCCTCACCACCACACCCTTCCCCTACACCACCACACTCTTCCTCCCTACACCACCACACACTCTCCCTCCCCTACACCACCACACACTCTCTCCTCCCTACACCACCACACCTCTTCCTCCTACACCCACCTCTCCTCCCTACACCACCACACACTCTCTCCTCCCTACACCACCACCTCTCTTCCCCTACACCACCACACCTCTTCCTCCTACACCACCACACACTCTTCCCCCCTACACCCACACTCTCTCCCCTACCACCACACACTCTTCCTCCCTACACCACCACACACTCTCTCCCCTACACCACCACACACCCTTCCCCTACACCACCACACACTCTCTCCTCCCTACACCACCACACACTCTCCCTCCCCTACACCACCACACACACACTCTCTCCTCCCTACACCACCACACCTCTCTCCCCCTACCACCACACACCTCTTCCTCCTACACCACCACACCTCTCCCCCACCACCACACACTCTTCCCCTACACCCACCACCTCTCTCCTCCTACACCACCACACTCTCTCCCCCCTACACACACCACCACACACTCTCCTCCTACACCACCACACACTCTCCTCCCTACACCACCACACCCTCTTCCTCCCTACACCCACCACCTCCTCCTCCCTACACCACCACCTCTCTCCTCCCTACACCACCACACCTCTTCCCCCCTACACCACCACACACTCTCCTCCCCTACACCACCACACTCTTCCTCCTACACCACCACACACCTCCCTCCTACACCACCACACCTCTCTCCTCCCTACACCACCACACACTCTTCCCCTACACCACCACACTCTCTCTCCCCTACACCACCACACACTCTTCCTCCCTACACCACCACACTCTTCTCCCTACACCACCACACACTCTCCCTCCTACACCACCACACCTCTCTCCTCCCTCACCACCACACACTCTTCCCCTACCCACCACCACCTCCCTCCCTACACCACCACACACTCTCTCCTCCCTACACCACCACACACTCCCCTACACCACCACCTCTCCTCCCCTACACCACCACACACTCTCCCCCCTACACCACCACACCTCTCTCCCTACACCACCACACACTCTTCCTCCCTACACCACCACACACTCTCTCCCCTTACACCACCACTCTCTCCTCCCTACACCACCACCTCTTCCTCCCTACACCACCACACATTCTTCCCTCATTATAATCCAAGAGAGACAGAGACAGACAGACAGACAGAGGGAGGGAGAGGAGCAGAGAGGGGAGGGGTGTGTTAGTTAATCTGGTAATGCCACAAAGCCGTCAGAGAAGCGGAGAAGAGCGAACATAACCCAGGACGTTTTCTTTGTCTTGCTAATAATCAACTTGGTGATACAGCCAACCAGCCAGCCAGCCAGCCAGCCAGCCAGCCAGCCAGCCAGCCAGCCAGCCAGCCAGCCAGCCAACCAGCCAGCCAGCCAGCCAGCCAGCCAGCCAGCCAGCCAGCCAGCCAGCCAGCCAGCCAGCCAGCCAGCCAACCAGCCAGCCAGCCAACCAGCCAACCAGCCAACCAGCCAGCCAACCAACCAGCCAGCCAGCCAGCCAACCAGCCACAGCCAGCCAACCAGCCAGCCAGCCAGCCAGCCAGCCAGCCAGCCAACCAGCCAGCCAGCCAGCCAACCGGCCAAACCAGCCAGCCAGCCAGCCAGCCAGCCAGCCAGCCAGCCAACCAGCCAGCCAGCCAGCCAGCCAGCCAGCCGAGCCAGCCAGCCAAGCCAGCCAGCCAACCAGCACAGCCAGCCAACCCAACCAGCCAGCCAGCCAGCCAGCCAGCCAGCAACCAGCCAGCCAACCAGCCAGCCAGCCAGCCAGCCAGCCAGCCAGCCAGCCAGCCAGCCAGCCGGCAACCAGCCAGCCAGCCAGCCAGCCAGCCAGCCAGCCAGCCAACCAGCCAGCCAACCAGCCAGCCAGCCAGCCAGCCAACCAGCCAGCCAGCAACCAGCCAGCCAGCCAGCCAGCCAGCCAACCAACCAGCCAGCCAGCAGCCAGCCAGCCAGCCAGCCAGCCAGCAACCGCCAGCCACAGCCAACCACAGCCAGCCAGCCAGCCAGCCAGCCAACCAACCAACCAGCCAGCCAGCCAGCCAGCCAGCCAACCAGCCAGCCAACCAGCCAGCCAACCAGCCAGCCAACCATCCAGCCAACCAGCCAGCCAGCCAGCCAGCCAGCCAGCCAACAGCCAGCCAGCCAGCCAACCAGCCACCAGCCAGCCAGCCAGCCAACCAGCCAGCCAACCAGCCAGCCACCAGCCAGCCAGCCAGCCAGCCAGCCAACCAGCCAGCCAGCCAGCCAGCAAGGTCAACCACTATCTCATTAAATATATTAAGCCTGAATTCTTATTGTTTCCTGCAGGCTCCTCCTTCGCTTCTGTGAAGTGGCGAGTGGTGGCAGGGTGAGGAGTGGCGGGGGTGAGGTGATATATAAGAAGGGAGAGAGTAGTAAGGGTGGTAGAGAATATATAGGGTGGGGAGGTAAGAAAGTTGAGAAGGAAGGAAGGAAGGTGAAAGAGAACACAAGGAAGGGGGAGAAGGGAGGGTTGATTGAAGATAGAGAGAGAGAGAGAGAGAGAGACAGGTGTTGGTGATGGATGTGTGGGAGGAGGAGGAGAATGGGTTGAATGAGGAAGAGGGAGGTGAGTGAGGTGAAAGAGGCATGGTGAGTGAAAGAGGAGAGGTGTAGAGGAAAGGAGAGGAGGAGGAGGGAGGAGGGAGAGGAGAGAGGAGGAGAATGTTAAAGGAGACTAGAGAGTTTTTAGGCTGTATAGTAATTAGCAAGCCTGTATCTCCCATAGGTCTATTGTATATCCACCTCCTGTAGCTAGGCCTATCTCGGGGAAAACACCGAAATCGCTCGAGAGAGAGAGAGAGAAAGAGAGAGAGACTTAAATGACATATAAAAAATAATAATTAAAAAGCTAATAATATCCAGTGTAATTAAGACTATGCTAATTATGGCTTGATAAATTAGTGTGTGTGTTAGTGACTCTTTATCTACAAGTTAAAAGAAAAAGTGCGTTAGGTGCGTTGAGCTCTGTGATAAGAGTGTGTTCGTATCATCTTATTTATTTATTTATTTATTTTAATTTGTAGTATTTTAATTTTCTGGGTTTATTGTCTGTCTGTATGACTGTCTCGTTATCTCTGTTTCTCTCTCTCTCCTCCTTCTCTCTCTCTCCTCCCCTTCTCTCTCTCTCTCCTCCCTTCTCTCTCTCTCTCCTGCCCTTCTCTCTCTCTCTCTCTTCCCCTTCTCTCTCTCTCTTCCCCTCTCTCTCTCTCTCTTCTCTCTCTCTCCTCTCTCTCTCTCTCTCTCTCTCTCTCTCTCTCTCTCTCCTCCTCCCTTCTCTCTCTCCTCCCCTTCTCTCTCTCTCTCTTCCCCTCTCTCTCTCTCTCTTCCCCTTCTCTCTCTCTCTCCCCCCTCTCTCTCTCTCTCTTCTCCCTCTCTCTCTCTCTCTTCTCTCTCTCTCTCTCTCTCTCTCTCTCTCTCTCTCTCTCTCCCTCCTCCCCTTCTCTCCTCCTCCCCTTCTCTCTCTCTCTCCTTCTCCTCCTCTCTCCTCCCCTTCTCTCTCTCTCTCTCTCTCTCTCTCTCTCTCTCTCTCTCTCTCTCTCTCTCTCCTCCCCTTCTCTCTCTCTCTCTCTCTCTCTCTCTCTCTCTCTCTCTCTCTCTCTCTCCTCGCCTACTCTCTCCCCTCCCCTCCTCTTACTTCTCTTGCCTCGTCCTTTCACCTCCCTCCCTCAATTTTTTCTACCTTCCTTCTCTCTATCTTTATCAAACTCTCTTTATGTCTATTCAACCATCCCCTGTACGTCTCTCTCTCTCTCTCTCTCTCTCTCTCTCTCTCTCCTCTCTCTCTCTCTCCTTACAATCGTCAACGAGATATATATATAGTTACCCAAAGACAGACAGACGCAGACAGACTAAAAGCCGTACAGACAGATAAAAGCCGTACAGACAGACAAACAGAAAGACAGACAAAAAGCGTTATAGACAGACATAAAGCCGTACAGACAGCCATAAAAATCCCGACAGACAGATAAAAGCCATACAGACAGCCATAAAAAGCCGTACAGACAGATAGACAGACAAAAAACCGTACAGACAGATAGATAAAACCGTACAGATAGACAGACAGACAGACAAAAAGCCGTATAGACAGATAGATAAACAACCTTACCGACAGACAGACCGACAGACCGACAGACCGACAGACTCACTGCCATGGTTGAAAATGATTTTCTCTCGAGTCCGACGGATTACAGAATCAAGGGGACAACACGGAGCAACAAGGACCTAAAACCCTCTGACTCCCTCACGTCTAAAACCAACCCTTAAGACTAACTATCCATAAGAGTCACTTTACCGGATACTATGTAGAGTCGTTGAAAAGAGCATCCCCACGGCTACCTAGTTTGCTTTCAGATAGAAGCAATTACTTACAAACTTATCAATGGATGGGAGAAACGGCCCTATGGATACCTAGGGATTAAGGGTCATTCTTCTCTACCCTGACACACCCAGATGACTGGACAAAAACGAATGGAAACTCAGTTTGTTGAGAGTTCGAGGATTTGAAAATTAAGTTCCAGAAAAGATGCGTCGGATGGGGGAGGGAGAGGGAGGGGGAGGACAGGGGAGGAGGGAGGTTGTAGGGAGGGGGAGGAGAGGAGGATGGGGAATGTTAGGGGAGAGGGAAGGGAGAAGAGAGATGGTAAGGGGAGGGAGGGAGGAGGAAGGAGAGGAAAGAGAGGGAGATAATGAGACTGGAGTAAGTGAGGGAAAAGGGGTATGCTAGTGAGGGAAGGGAAGGAAAGGGTTAAGAAAGGGGAGAGAAAGAAGAGAGAGAGTAAAGAAAGTGATAACAGACAGCAAAGGGAAATTGTATCACTCTCACTAACTCACTTTACTACTGACGGAGGGATGAAATTGTCTCCGTGGCACTCATGAGGTCCTCTAGGTGGCACTCATGAGGTCTTCTAGGTGGCACTCATGAGGTCCTCCAGGTGGCACTCATGAGGTCTTCTAGGTGGTACTCATGAGGTCTTCTAGGTGGTACTCATGAGGTCTTCTAGGTGGTACTCATGAGGTCCTCTAGGTGGCACTCATGAGGTCCTCTCAGGTGGCACTCATGAGGAGGTGGTCCCTCAGGTGGCACTCAGGTCCTCCAGGTGGCACTCATGATGTCCATGAGGTCTCAGGTGGCACTCATGAGGTCCTCAGGTGGCACTCATGTCCCTCCATCATGAGGTCCTCAGGTGGCACTCATGAGGTCCTCCAGGTGGCACTCATGAGGTCCTCAGGTGGCAGGGTCCTCCAGGTGGCACTCATGAGGTCCTCCAGAGTGGCACTCATGAGGTCCAGGTGGCACTCATGAGGTCCTCATGAGGTCCTCCAGGTGGCACTCATGAGGGGTGGTCACTCAGGTGGCAGGTCCACTCCAGGTGGCACTCATTCCTCCAGGTGGCACTCATGAGGTCCTCCAGGTGGCACTCCATGAAGGTGGCACTCCAGGTCCTCCAGGTGGCAACTCATGAGGTCCTGAGGTGGCACTCATCCTCAGGTGGGGAGGTCCTCCAGGTGGCACTCATGAGGTCCTCCAGGTGGCACTCATGAGGTCCTCTAGGTGGCACTGGTGGCACTCATGAGGTCCTCAGGTGGCACTCATGAGGTCCTCAGGTGGCACTCATGAGGAGTCACTGTCCTCAGGGTGGCACCCACAGGTGGCATGAGGTCCTCTAGGTGGTACTCATGAGGTCCTCTGGCAGGTGGCACTCATGAGGTCTCAGTGGCACTCATAGGGGGTGGCACTCAGGTCTCAGGTCTCACTATGGCATAGGTCCTCAGGTGGATGAGGTCCTCCAGGTGGCACTCATGGTCCTCTAGGTGGTACTCATGAGGTCCTCAGATGGCACTCATGAGGTTCCCAGGTGGCACTCATGAGGTCCTCTTGAGGTGGCACTCTCATGGGTCCCTCATGAGGTCCTCTAGATGGCACTCATGAGGAGGTGGCACTGAGGTCACTGAGGTCTCTAGGTGGCACTCATGAGGAGGTGGGGGTCCTCAGGTGGCACTCATGAGGTCCTCATGAGAGGTAGCACTCATGAGGTCCTCCAGGTGGCACTCAGGCCAGGTGGCACTCATGAGGTTTCTGAGGTCCTCCAGGTGGCACTCATGGAGGTGGGAGGTCTCCAGGTGGCACTCATGAGGTGGCACTCATGAGGTCCTCAGGTGGCACTCATGAGGTCCTCAGGTGGCACTCATGAGGTCCTCCAGGTGGCACTCATGTCACTCCAGGTGGCACTCATGTCCTCCAGGTGGCACTCAAGGGGTCCTCCAGGTGGCACTCATGAGGTCCTCCAGGTGGCACTCAGGTCCTCCAGGTCATAGGAGGTGGCACTCATGAGGTTCTCCAGGTGGCACTCACTCCAGGTCCTGTGGCACTCATGAGGTCCTCCAGGTGGCACTCATGAGGTCCTCCAGGTGGCACTCATGAGGTCTCAGGTGGTGGGTCCTCCAGGTATGACCTCATGAGGTCCTCATGAGGTCCCTCAGGTGGGAGGTCCTCCAGGTCCAATCCAGGTGGCACTCATGAGGTCCATGGCACTCATGGAGGTCCTCAGAAGCACTCAAGCACTCATGAGGTCTCAGGTGGCACTCATGAGGTCCTCAGGTGGCACTCAGGTCACAGGTGGCACTCATGTCCTCCAGGTGGCACTCATGAGAGTGGTCCTTGGGACTCTCATGGAGGTCCTCCAGGTGGCACTCATGAGGTCCTCCAGGTGGCACTCATGAGGTCCTCAGGTGGCACTCATGAGGTCACTCAGGTGGGGGTCCTCAGGCATCACTCCAGGTGGTACTGAGGTAACATTCCCCCCCTTTCACCTCTCACCCCCCCGCTACACCACACACTAGGTTAGGAGGTTGAGTTAGTTTAGGTAGGTATGTATGTATGTATGTATGTATGTATGTATGTATGTATGTATGTATGTCTTTAGTGTTTGTCATTAGTGCATGTAGTATGGTGTGAGAGCATACGTGTGAACTAAACAGAGTGAAAGGTGTGTGTTTGTGTGTGTTTGTGTGTGTGCATGAAAGCCAAGGCACAGCAAGGTGCTACTGTTAACACAAAGACTAACACACACATACACGCACACACACACACACACACACATGAGGGAGAGGAGGTAGGTGTGTGTGTGTGTGTGTGTGTGTGTGTGTGTGTGTGTGTGTGTGTCTGCAGGTGTAAGGCAAAAGCTATTCACATTGTTTTTCTTATCTTTTGATGTAACACAGCTAAAGAAATCTCACCTGTTGTTTCGATTTAAATTTTAAAATAGAAATAAATTTATATATATTTTTTTATTTAACTGTAGAGATAAGGTTTATTGATAGTGTTTTATGGTGATTAGGTTAGGTTAGGTTTGGTTTGGTTAGGTTGAGTTAACTTTGGTTAGGTTGGGTTAGGTTAGGTTTGGTTAGGTAGTGGTGATGGAGGTTGTGGCTGTAGGCAGGTGTGGTGGTGGTGGTGGTAGACAAGCGCCAACGCCGGAAAAGACGCTGCCGCCGCCCCTCCCGCACTAGATGTAGCCCTCCACACATGTAACATTTGTGATCGACCCTGCCAGTCCCGTATCGGCCTCTTTAGTCACCTCGATTCCCAGTGACAGCAAAGTAGTAGTAGTAGTAGTGTTGACAGGCAGGGGTGGTAGTGGTAAGGAGGCGTGGCAGATAGGCATGTGAAGGCGTGTTGGTGATTCTAAGGAGGCGTGGCAGATGGGCGTGTGGAATCGACAGCGTCCCCCAGGAAGACAAGGCCACGTCAGAGGAGAGAAGGCAATTGAGAACAAAATAAGAAGACAGGAGGTATAGAGAAGGAGGGGTAAGGAGAGAAGAAGGACTGGGGGGGGGAGAGGGACAAAGAAGATATCGCAACGGAGGCGCCAGTAGCCACCTCCCCCTTCCTCCCCGTGATAACCAGTGTATTACCGCCGCCTCTAATTGCCTGCCACTACCCAGCTAATAACAATCAACTAGCAACAATACCCCCAGCCAATATCTTCCTCGCTTCATCATTGACTTCCTCACACACTCACACACACTCACACACGCACACACACACGCACACACTCTTTCTTTTCAGGTTTTGTTTTGAAAGGGATGAATTTTCGCGCCATTTCTCATCTAGGTTTCGATTTTGTTTTACTACACTAGATATTGTTTGTTTACACTCATGTGGTCTTTAAGGGATGCGGTGTATAATGTTAATAGATTAGTATTAATATAAACAGTTTATTTAGTTTAGATTATTATATAGAGAGAATAATATAGTGGAGGATTGAAGTATCATTAACTCAACTCTAGTAAATAGCTCACCCCTCTCTCTTCCCTCTCTCTCTCTCCCTCTCCCTCCCCCTCTCATTCCCCCTGCGTCACCCACCTCCACCTACCTCCACCTAAAAAACAAATCCTTTCAAAAAAAAAAAAATCACAGAGAGAGACTGGGTACCTAATCAGAGCCGATCACTCTGGCCAAACAAAACATATCTGATGGGTCTTATTTTCTCCCCCAAACGAAGCATGAGGCATTGTGTCCGTCTCCCAGCTGACTCCACCACGGATGAGATGAAGAAAGTTGTATTCACCTTTTCTCAATAGTGAACTTGACGGATATGAATCGTATTGAATTCACAGAGTTTTTTTTTTTTTACATCTCACTCCCTCACCTACCTTCCCCCCCCTTCTCACCCTACCCTTTCCCCCCTCTCCCTACCCCTCCCTCACCCACCCCTCCTCCTCACCCCCTCTCAGAAGCTCAAGATTAGCTATGTCATTTATACAGGCGTCTATCGAGTCGGATTTTTTTTCCCCCACTTTTTTGTTTTTTAATGAGAAAAAATATTTGGACAAGATAATAATAGAGGTGTGTGTGTGTGTGTGTGTGTGTGTGTGTTTGTGTGTGTGTGTGTGTGTGTGTGTGTGTGTGTGTGTGTGTGTGTAATAATCATTGACGTGGATGTTGATTACAGAGGGGCCCAGGTGTCATAATACAAAGGTTGATGAAGGTTACCTGTGTATATTATAATGAATACAGGTGTCATTTATATACAGGTATGTTGTAGGTAAGATATACATTATACATACACACATTATATACATACATTAATACATATATACACGTCTACTGATACATACATTAATAGCCTACATATATACACAACACATTAATCATTGATAGCTTTTTGACACAAATTGTTTTCTGTTTATTTACAATGTTGTTTAGGGTATAAGGAAGGTTTAATAATACACTAAATAAGCTTTTTTGCTTCACCACACTGTAGGTCATCACACTACCACCACAATTCACCACACTACCACCACAATTCACCACACTACCACCACAATTCACCACACTACCACCACCCTCTATCTTTAAACAAAATATATAAAGAAAATATCAAGTTCTAATAATAATAAAAAAAAACTCGAGAAATTTAAATCCTTTCCAAATATTTCCTAAAATTTTGAAACATTGATTTTTTTTTGGTATCAATTGAATATCATAACAAAAGTATAACGAAAGGAGAACATCTATAACAAAAACAGTAAACAAACACAAAACTAAACAAAAACAAATAAAACTAAACAAAAACAAATAAAATAAACAAAAACAAATAAAATAAACAAAAACAATTAAAAATAAACAAAAACAAATAAAACTAAACAAAAACAAAAACAGTAAACAAATCAAATAAAACTAAACAAAAACAAATAAAATAAACAAAAACAAATAAAATTAAACAAAAACAAATAAAACTAAACAAAAACAAATAAAATAAACAAAAACAAATAAAATAAACAAAAACAAATAAAACTAAACAAAAACAAATAAAATAAACAAAAACAAATAAAATAAACAAAAACAAATAAAATTAAACAAAGCAAAAAAACAAAACAAATAATAATAAAAATATACAAAAAACAAATAATAAAACAAATAAAATAAAAATAATCAAAAACAAATTGAAATAAACAAAAACCAATGAAGAACTAACTTTTATACACTAGGAGGTAACTATTGATAGTAATTAAGAAGACCTTAATGACAGGTGGACGGTATAGGTGTGTGAGTGGGAGCTGAAGTAAACTATAATACTTTCGCCTCTGTCTGTCTGTCTATCTGTCTGTCTATCTGTCTGTCTGCTTGTCTTTCTGTCCCTGTCTGTTTGTCTGTCTGTGTTTATTTCTGTCTGTTTGTCTGTCAGTGTGTTTTTGTCTGTCTATTTCTTTGTCTGTTTCTGTCTGTATCTTTCTCTTTCTGTCCCTGTCTGTCTGTCTGTCTGTCTCTTAGTAAGCCTTCTTCTACTTCTTTCCCCTTCCCTTCTCTTCCTTCCTCCTCCCTCATCCTACTTCCTCCTCCTCATCCTCCTTCCCTCATCCTCCTACTTACTTCTCTCCTCCTACCTCCTCTACCTCCTCCTCCTCCTCCTCCTCCTCCTCCTCCTCCACCACCTCCTCCTCTCCTCCTCCTCCTCCTCCTCCTCCTCCCTCATCTTTATGCATTGACAACAAAATAGAACGCCTCCCAAGCCAGCCAGTCAGCCAGTGTTGCAACATACCCTAACCCCTCCCCTCCTTACCTCCCTCCCTCCCCCTCACCCCCACCCCACCCCCCTACTCTCCCCTCCCGCCCCACCCCTCACCTACCCCCACCCCTACTCTCCCCTCCCGCCACCCCCCCAACACACTACAACTGCCATCAATACACGCTTGCAAATTGCAATGGGAGAGAAGGTGTATTGGGGGAAGGCGCTGTTGTTATTGGTGTTGTGAAGACTGAGGCAAGTAATGAAGGCTACGTCTTAAATTTGCCGCACCTCGGGTTTTGTTCAGAGGCAGGAGACCGGCCCCGGACCAGCGCCCTACACAATACCACCCAGCTAAAGAAGAAATCGTGATAGGAAACAGTGAAGCAGTGTGCGAACCGACGGCGTCCTGAGGGAGTAGTGAGTCGCTAACTGCCTCCTCCTCCACCCACCTACCCACCCTCACCCACCTACCCACCCCCACCCACCCACCATCACTATTTGGGGGATTTTTACGAATAAGAGGAAATGGCTGTGTTTATATCTTCTTATCTTTACTGTCGTCTAAGATAAGCGGTGTGTGTGTGTGTGTGTGTGTGTGTGTGTGTGTGTGTGTGTGTTTGTTGATCCGTATACTGTTGTTGAGAGCTATTGAAGACGATGACCTGATGGTGATATGTACAAGGAGTCTGTCTATCTGTTTGTGTCATCATCATCATCATTATCATCGTCATCATCATCATCATCATAACCTATTATCTATCATTCAATCACCTTAGTAATTATATTCAGTTATATAATTTACACACGAATTATTTATTTTATTTATTTTTTTACTTTCACGCGACCCAAAATATATCGTTGATAACTAACTCTAAATAACTACAATAAAAGAAAAATAACAAATAGACGATTAACTTAATTTTTTGTTATTAAATTAAACTTTGAAATTCAGGAAAGTTTTTTTTTTTTAGTTATCGTGCTGGAGGGGTTAAGTTATCGTACACAAGGGGTTAAGTTATCGTACTGAAGGGTTTAAGTTATCGTACACAAGGGGTTAGAATTATCATGCTGAAGGGTTTAGATATCGTACAGGGTTAAGTTATCGTGCTGAAGGTTTAAGATATCGTACACAAGGGGGTTAAGTTATCGTGCTGAAGGAGTTTTAAGTTATCGTACACAAGGGTTTAAGTTATCGTACACAAGGGTTTAAGTTATCGTACACAAGGGGTTAAGTTATCGTGCTGATGGGTTAAGTTATCGTACACAAGGGGTTAAGTTATCGTACACAAGGGGTTAAGTTATCGTGCTGAAGGGTTTAAGTTATCGTGCTGAAGGGGTTAAGTTATCGTACACAAGGGTTTAAGTTATCGTGCTCAAGGGTTTAAGTTATCGTACACAAGGGGTTAAGTTATCGTGCTCAAGGGTTTAAGTTATCGTACACAAGGGGTTAAGTTATCGTGCTGAAGGGTTTAAGTTATCGTACACAAGGGGTTAAGTTATCGTGCTGAAGGGTTTAAGTTATCGTACACAAGGGGTTAAGTTATCATTACACAAGGGTTAAGTTATCGTGCTGAAGGGTTTAAAGATATCGTACACAAGGGGTTAAGTTATCGTACACAAGGGGTTAAGTTATCGTGCTGAAGGGTTTAAGTTATCGTGCTGAAGGGGTTAAGTTATCGTACACAAGGGTTTAAGTTATCGTACTCAAGGGTTTAAGTTATCGTACTCAAGGGTTTAAGTTATCGTACACAAGGGTTTAAGTTATCGTACTGAAGGGTTTAAGTTATCGTACACAAGGGGTTAAGTTATCGTACACAAGGGGTTAAGTTATCGTGCTGAAGGGGTTAAGTTATCGTACTCAAGGGTTTAAGTTATCGTACACAAGGGGTTAAGTTATCGTGCTGAAGGGGTTAAGTTATCGTACTCAAGGGTTTAAGTTATCGTGCTGAAGGGGTTAAGTTATCGTACTCAAGGGTTTAAGTTATCGTACACAAGGGGTTAAGTTATCGTGCTGAAGGGGTTAAGATATCGTACTCAAGGGTTTAAGTTATCGTGCTGAAGGGGTTAAGTTATCGTACTCAAGGGTTTAAGTTATCGTACACAAGGGTTTAAGTTATCGTACACAAGGGGTTAAGTTATCGTACTCAAGGGGTTAAGTTATCGTACTCAAGGGTTTAAGTTATCGTACACAAGGGGTTAAGTTATCGTACACAAGGGGTTAAGTTATCGTACTCAAGGGTTTAAGTTATCGTACACAAGGGGTTAAGTTATCGTACACAAGGGGTTAAGTTATCGTACACAAGGGTTTAAGTTATCGTACTGAAGGGTTTAAGTTATCGTACACAAGGGTTTAAGTTATCGTACACAAGGGTTTAAGTTATCGTACTGAAGGGTTTAAGTTATCGTACACAAGGGTTTAAGTTATCGTACACAAGGGTTTAAGTTATCGTGCTGAAGGGGTTAAGTTATCGTACACAAGGGGTTAAGTTATCGTACACAAGGGTTTAAGTTATCGTACACAAGGGGTTAAGTTATCGTACTCAAGGGTTTAAGTTATCGTACACAAGGGGTTAAGTTATCGTACTCAAGGGTTTAAGTTATCGTACACAAGGGTTTAAGTTATCGTACACAAGGGTTTAAGTTATCGTACACAAGAGGTTAAGTTATCGTACTCAAGGGTTTAAGTTATCGTACACAAGGGGTTAAGTTATCGTACACAAGGGGTTAAGTTATCGTACACAAGAGGTTAAGTTATCGTACTCAAGGGTTTAAGTTATCGTACACAAGGGGTTAAGTTATCGTACACAAGGGTTTAAGTTATCGTACTCAAGGGGTTAAGTTATCGTACACAAGGGGTTAAGTTATCGTACACAAGAGGTTAAGTTATCGTACTCAAGGGTTTAAGTTATCGTACTGAAGGGTTTAAGTTATCGTACACAAGGGTTTAAGTTATCGTACACAAGGGGTTAAGTTATCGTACACAAGAGGTTAAGTTATCGTACTCAAGGGTTTAAGTTATCGTACACAAGGGGTTAAGTTATCGTACTCAAGGGTTTAAGTTATCGTACACAAGGGGTTAAGTTATCGTACTGAAGGGTTTAAGTTATCGTACACAAGGGGTTAAGTTATCGTACTCAAGGGTTAGTCACTACACTCAAGGGTTAAGTCGTATTTTCTCCATTTCGAGCTAAAAGTCGTAATTTCTCCCCATTTCTACCTAAAAGTCAAAGTTTTCCCCTAAACATCAGAATATCAGGAAATTTCTTCACTTACATACAACCTCTAAACACAAGTACAATAATTCCTTGATAAAACACAATGTTTTTCTCTTCATAAAACCAAACGTAAACAAACACAGTCAAATCTTCCTTCGTTTTATACCTAGAAATTTATGTACAGTTGCGGACAGAATTCCCTGGACACATAAGGAGCGTTGTAAGGAGCATTAGGTGACGGAGCATTGGAATTTTAATACTATTTTTTGCATTAAGTATTTTTGTTATTTTTTATTTTAATTTAATTTTTTGTTGTTATTTTTGTTATTTTTTGTTATTTTTTGTTATTGGATATAAATTAAATATATCCCAGGTGTAAGTGACAGAGAGTGCCACGTGTTCAGGGTATTTTGACCGTGACTGTACATAGACTGTAGATAAAGTGTACAGACGTATATACAGTCATATACAAATTCATACATATTACATACATAAATATACAGTTACTATCTACTGAAAATAATTATTGTCAGGTAATTAAGTGAATATTTTGATGTTAATTAATAAAAGAAATACGTTATGTTGACTTGGCCTCCCATACACACACACACACACACACACACACACATACACACACACACACACACATACACACACACACACACATGCAGCAGAGAGACAGCGCCTTTTATCCCAATGACCACAACCGCTACAGGTCTCTTCGCAACCAAGTCATCAAGCAAGATGCCCAGCTGATTGAAGACCTCATATGCGTCATCAGTGCCCAAGTCAACCAGCCCACAATCCTTAAATGAGCTACGACCCATTGCCATCACCCCAATACCCAGCTTAATCCGTGAAAGTTTCGTGTTTGACTGGGCTTATGCTGATATTGTAGGCGTCATAAATCCTCAGCAATTTGGTAATATGAAAATTTGCTCCACCACTCACTGTCTTGTTAGCTTTCTCGACTACATATACCACCATCTGGAAAAAACGAAAGAGGTCTATGGCTGTTGCCTTCATTGACTTCACCAAAGAATTTGACCTAGACGACCACAATTTAATAAAAAACAAAGCTATCGACCTCGGGTTTCGAAGAAGTCTTATACCATGGCTTACAGAACTTCCTTAGTGACTGACGCCAAGCCGTGACTGTCTCCACTTTTCAGTCACTGACCTGTGGTGTCTCCCAAGGCACCAAGATGGGAGCTGCTCTGCTTCCTTATGCTTATCAATGATGCCCTAAGAGAAACCTCTGTTCGCTGGAAATATGTTGACGACTCCACACAGTGGGGTTCAGTGTCAACAACTCGGCTCCCGACTAAACCGCCCTCCAGGATATATTGAACAGTCTCCAAAATTGGGCCATCAACAACCACGTCACCATCAACCATACCAAGACCATGGTTATGCACATCAACCTCTCCTCTGACCTTGTCCCACCTCCCTCCATTACTTTGGGCCCCAGCACACTCCAGGTTGTGGACTCCACTAAGCTCATCGGCGTCAGATGATAAACTAAATTGGAAAACACACGTCAGGACAGTTATCAAATCCTCCAGTTTTCGTCACCTCCTCCGCCAACTCAAGTCCCTCGTAGTTCCTGCGCCCGAGCTCCTCAGTGTTTACTCAACATTCATACTTCCCAAGCTCACCTTTGCCTCCCCTGCCTGGTCTTCCTCCCTAAATGCCACACAACGTAAACACCTAGAAAAAGTGCAAAAGAGGGCTTGCAAGATTATTCTCTCCCCTTCCTACTCCACATATCAAGAAACGCTCAACACACTAACCCTCTCGGCTCTCTCTGATCATCACCACGACCTCATCTGTAAATTTGGTGAGAAGTTTCTTCACCATCTTCGACACTGGCTCCTACTACCACCCGGGGTCTATCGTCTGCGAATTGCTATTTGGCACCACAACCGCATCCAGCCCATACGAGCACGTACTGATCGCTATAAGAACAGCCCAGTCCCAACCATTGTAAAAATTATCAACAACTCGTAATCAACCAGTGTATTCACTCCCAGCCAATCTTACCTTTTTGCACTGTCACTATATTGAAATGTCCTGTAGTATAACCTTCTCCACCTAGTTATTATATATCATATTTATGACCTGTGCCCGGGTGGGCTAATGCCCGTAAAAAAAGAAAAGAAAAAAGAAGAATTAATACTTGTATAATATTTGTCAATCAAGAGACCCATTCCCCAATTATGTAGCTGTATATTTCAATAAACCGTTAATTATTATTATTATTATTATTATTATTATTATTATTATTATTATTATTATTGTTATTATTATTATTATTATTATTATTATTATTATTACACACACACACACACACACACACACACACACACAGATATATTAAAAAAAGCTAATCGTCTAAAATGGTCCCCCCCTCTAAAATAAACAACAAAAACATCCTCACAAAGAAAACGATTCCATTAGGTAGGATGTGAGGGCGGTGGACGGGATGTAAGGGCGGCGGGCGGGATGTGAGGGCGGTGGGCGGCAAATGTGAAAGCTCTCTCGCCTCACCAGTCCTTTCCTCCTCCAAACTCTGTTATTGTTTGTGACAGAATAGCCCATGTTTCCCCGCCACGCCATAAAGGTCCACTGTGTTCTAATGCAACCCGATAATATTTTAGGACTAATGGTCATGTAAGATAAGGGTGATTTTGGCTGAGAAGTGTGCGCATGTTGATTCGTCTTTGTTCGGAGGTTTGCTTACACTGTGGAGGCAAGACGGTGAGTGGCTGAGCGCATTACGGTACCAGTATTAATATTGGTCTGGTTGACAGCTGGGACAATGGATCGTTGTCGTATTTATTCCAACAATGATATACTTAAGGAGACATTTTAACTTTTTATAAACACTTTACACACGACTACAAGCAGTAAATAAACGACCCACACCCTAAAAAAAAAAAAATAACATTGGAACCACAACGAGACACAACGGATCATGGAGGAAGATTTTTAATGCTTCTGAGTTTTACAAATTTTTTTTTTTTATGCCTCTGGAAAAATATCCCAAAGAATACGGAAGGAGGAATTTGAGTGGGCAAGAGTCTGTCCATTCTGAGAGATGCGATATATACTGTGTTTCTGGAGGGGGGGGGAGGGGAGGAGAGAGAGGGGAGCTTTTCTTTGTTGGGGAGATGGAAAATATGAAGATACATGTTAGTGGAATTCTCTCTCCCTCTCCTCTCCATCTCCCTCTCTCTCTCCTCCATCTCCCTCCAACCCTCCTCTATCCCTCCCTCTCTCACTCTCTCCAACTTTCTCTCCCTAAAAGACCCCCTTCATCAACCCTTTCTTCCTCCTACCCTCCACCTCTCCCACTCTCTCCTCCAAACCCCTCCCTCCCTCCAAACCCTTTACCTCCCTCCAAAACCCCCCATTCCTCAACCTCCAACCAACCTTCCTTCTCAACCCCCTAACCAACCCTCCCTCCAAACCTCCAAAACCCTTCAAAACCCTTCAAACCTCCAACCTCCCTCCTGGTGTATCGAATGGCCATCATAAGCAATCACTTTGGAGGAGAGACACACGGACGCTCCTGGTCCTGAAAGGTTGGTTCGACTGTCTGGTAAAAAAAAACCTCAATATTTTACAACGACAAAATGTAAAAAAGTATTTGTTAAAGAAATATCTAATATTTTAATGTCTTTGTAAATATCTGTTACCTTATTATTATTTATTTTATTTATTTAATTATTTATGTAATTATTTGTTTTTGGGATTATTTATTTATTGTGATGTTACTTGATTTAACAACAACAAAAAAACACTCTTATTATGTCTGTGTTAGGTGAAGTTAAAAGAGATAAGAGAGATAAGAGAGATAGAAGAGATAGAAGAGAATAAGAGAGATAAGAGAGATAGGAGAGATAGAAGAGAATAAGGGAGATAAGAGAGATAGGAGAGATATAAGAGAATAAGAGAGATAAGAGAGATAGAAGAGATAAGAGAGATAAGAAGAGAATAAGAGAGATAGAAGAGATAAGAGAGATATGAGAGATAGGGGAGATAAGAAGATATAAGAAGAGAATAAGATAGATAAGAGAGATAAGAAGAGAATATGAGAGATTAATTTCCATGAGCCATATCTTGTTGTTGTTGTAAAAGACTAAATATTATCTTTGATTTTTTTTATCTATAACATAACGAATATATAAAACTGTTATATATACTGTTGAGATTTATAGAGAGGAGGGGAAGGGGAGGAAGGGAGGAGGGAAAGGAGGGGTAGGGGGAAGGAACGGGAAGGAAGGGAAAGGGGTAGGAAGGGGGAACGGAAGGTGATGAAGGGAAGGGAAAGGGAAGGGGACCAAAGGGAAAGAGAAGACAGGAGAAAGGAATAGGAAGGAAAGAGGAGAGAGGGAAGGGAGAAGAGAGGTATTTACAATGATCTTTACCATATATCTACTCTGTGACTCTACCTGTATCTTAATTAACTTCCACACACTCTTTCCCACACAACACCACCCACACCACACCCCTGCACACCACACTCCACACACGAGATCCATCCAAATTTCACAACATCAAATGTCTTATAGTTATTAAAAAAAAATCTAAAAAAAAAATAAAAAAAATTAAAACACCTTCAACACATTAGAGAAAAAAAATATGAAAAAAAATATCCTTGGTAGAGAGAAAGAAAGAGAGACAGAGAGACAGCGAGAGATAGAGAGAGAGAGACAGGGAGGGTGGGGGGAAAAAAGATGATATCTCTCATTCTAAAGAGACAGGCGTGAGACGGGTAGGATAGAGTCGGCCTGTCAAGGAAAATTCTTTAATGTCCATTGATAGAGCTGGGAAAGAACCCGACCAGCCTTTGATAACACCAACACCACAAATAACACACATACTAATTTGCAATGAGGGAGGAAGGGGGTAGGGAGGGAGAGAGGGAGAGAGAGGGAGGGAGGGAGAGGGAGGGAGGGAGGGTATAGGAGGGTGAAGGTGTCATGTCATCTCTCTCTTCCGTCAATGCTATACCCTCCTTCCTCTCTCTCTCTCCCTCTTTCTTTGCTCCTTCTCTTCTCTCCTTGTTCATCATGTTTTCTCTCCTCTCTCCATCTCTCTCTCTCTCTGTTTATTCCCTTCCCTCTTCGTCTTTCTTTATTCCCTTCCTTCCTATCACCTCATTCTTTCCTTCTATCCTTCCTTCATCTCTCATTTCTTTCTCCTTCCCTCCTCCCTCCCATCCTCCTTACCCCCTCCCTACCCCCCCCCTCACGTCTCTCATCTTATCAAGAGGAGGGAAGCTTGTAGACGTGTGTGTGTCGTACATCTGTCGGTAACCTGTCGGAGGGGAAGAAGGAGGAGGAAGAGGAGGAGGAGGAAGAGGGGAAATAAGGATGAATGACATGTCGTTGGTAGTGACTTTTTCCCCTCACTCTTCCTCCTCGTCTTCCTCCTCTACCTCTTCCTCCTCCTACTCCCACTTCTCCTCACTCCTCCTCACCACCATCACCACCACCACCACCACCACCCCTCCCACCCCCACCACCACCACCACCACCACCACCACCACCACCCCCTCCCCCACCACCACCATCATCACCACCCCCCCACCACCACCAACACCTCCCCCACCACCACCACCTCCCCCACCTCCCACCACCATCATCATCACCACCTCCCCCACCACCACCACCCTCCCCACCACCACCACCACCACCACCACCACCACCACCACCACCACCTCACCACCACCACCCACCTCCCCCACCACCACCATCACGCCTCCACCTCCCCACTACCACCAACACCCTCCCCACCACCACCACCTCCCCACCTCCCCCACCACCACATCATCACACACCTCCCCCCACCACCACTATCATCACCACCATCACCACCATCATCACCACACGCCTTGGCCGTGCTGACAAATTGACGCTTTGGAGGGAGAGAGAAAAGGAGAACATTATTATAATTAAAACAAGACTCCTCCTCCTTCACTCCCTTCACCCCCTTCACTTCCTTCACCCACCTCAAAGAGGGATTACTTTGGTTGGCTGGAGAGGAAGAGTGACATGTCGGCTGGTGGGATTACACACCTTCACTATCACCACACTGGGGATTGTGTGTGTGTGTGTGTGTGTGTGTGTGTGTGTGTGTGTGTGTGTGTGTGTGTGTGTAGGAGGTGCTGTGAAGGTAGAGGTTTATAGGACTCTTCTTCTCTCTTCGTAGGGTCTAGGATTAATGCGTGTCCAGGATAGGTTACGTTACGTTAGGTGTTACGCTAGTTAGGTTGGGGGTAATTACTTTGGGCTAATTAAGTCAGGTTAATTACGTAATCGGGTAATTGGCATGGAGGATCCTTAGTGTTTGTTTGTTTATTTGTCTGTTTGTTTGTTTGTGTTGTTCAGACGGAGGTGATTAAGACTGAATGTATTTTCCCTAATCAATCATAATTAACGCATTAAGATCATTAAATAACCATCAACAGTTCCCTAAGTACATTTACCTCATTCCTCATTCTTTTAATTATCTTTTATATTCATTAATTAACTTAACTTTATTATCTCTATATTTTCTTCACTAATTACAAATACTAATAACACAATTAAAAGCCATAAACTCTTCACAACTTAGTAATTAAATATGTTACTTAATCTTCTTCGTTAATTACCAAGTTGAAATCCCAGACCAATTTAAAGTAATTAGTATACGCCCCCACCTGAGACACGACACAGGTAATTATAATATCATTTAATTTTAATATATTACCTCCAAGTTAATGATCTACCTGTGTTTAGTCAATTTTTTTTCTATTTTATTCTTCTATTTGTAGTCTATTACCTATTGTATTCTTTGTCTTGTTTATCACTAGTGTCTATTGTATTTTGTATATATCTATTGTGGATGGAAACGGATTTGTAAACAATCTCTCACGAACGCTTTACTAAATTTAATGGATTTGGAAATATGGTCTCAGGAACGTATAATCTAAACGGTGGTTATTAATGGATTTGTAAAGTACCTCGCACGAAAGCCAATAATAAGACTCGATATAACGTAAAGTAAACTATCACGAACGATAAGAAAAAGAAGAATGTTATTTAGGGTCTCACGAACACACGTAACTAGACTGTGCATGGATATCATCGGATTTATAAACACACTCTCACGAACACAAACATACAAGAACCTTCACACCCCCCCCCCCCCACCCGGCAGCAGAGAGCTCCGGGCGAGGCTGGGAGAGGAGGGGGATCTTCCTACCTAGCGAGTCACCTTCTATACGGAGGAAATACAAAAATAAAATCAAGGAGAAAATTCATTACTAGGATTCACAACAACAAAAGCCAAGCATACTTACCTGTACGAGGGCGTCTGAGGTGAGGGGACTGCCACCCTTAACACGAGGGGAGATAAAGGCCAACTTAGACCCTTCTAGACGCCTGTGGGATGGGTCTATCTTCACATTAGCACCAGTCTAACGTAATATCAACAGATGAGGACTTGAGGTGTAGACTGCTGGCGGTGTTTCCCGACAATCCTACCAGAGAAATCGACTCAGAAAACAGGAAAACTATATACGACATAACCCCAAAGATCTTATACCTATCAGGAACCAATATAAATAAACAAAAGACAATCACCATGTCAACAAACCACAGGTGAAGGTGTACGTAAGGAAAACGTCTCTTGCTTCTCTTGGTAATTAAGACGTGTAAGCTAATGGCCGGAGATTATCGCACAGCGGGCGTCCTGGCTGGTGGCAGGAGTGAATATTACTTTAGCAACAACAAAGACTCGTGTAAGGATCAAAGGAGTGTCGTTGTATTGTCTGTGAGGGTGAGGGAGGAGAGGGTGTAGCCGGTGGGTGAGGGAGGAGGGGGTGTAGGCGGTGGGTGAGGGAGGAGGGGGTGTAGGCGGTGGGTGAGGGAGGAGGGGGTGTAGGCGGTGGGTGAGGGAGAGAGAGAGAGAGGGAATGAGTGTGGGTTTTGAGGAGGTGAGGGAGTGAGAGGGAATGAGTGTGGGGTATGAGAGAGAGGGAGAGGGAAGGAGTAAGAGGCAGGCACGGGGCAAGGGAGTGAGAGAATAAGGGAGACGAAGAGGAAAAGGAAGAAGAAAGGGAGAGAGAAAGAAGATTAGGGAGAGAAAGATGAAAGTTTCCTCACCTCATGAATATTAAGTGAGACTCACAGGGAAGGGTGAAGGATAGGTGGTGGGTAGGAGAGAGAGAGAGAGATAATATGTGTACAACTTTTGTCTTCATAACACACACACACACACACAGGAACGACCTCTTAGGAATTCAGTAATTAAGACAAATTAATCTTTTCAAACATTGTTGTATAAAGTCGAACTGACGACAGACAGACAGACAGACAGAGAGATCTAAGAAATTAAAACATATTATGACGCTGTCTATAAACTGATTAAGATACATTCTGTCTGTCTGTGTGTCTGTCTCTCAGCCACTAGTACACGTACACATCTCTACTAGTACACGGAGGCAGTAGTAACAGGTAGTAGGCAGCTACTAAACAGGGAGGTACTGCCGCCTGGGAAGATATTGGAAGCATAATGTATTGTCTAATGGTAGACCCTGCTGCCATATAGCATCACAAAAACTGTGACCAAGTCCCAGGTTGCTGATATGACTTTCTGCCTCATTTACACACAATTGAAGGGTCTCAATTGTTTCTCTTACTATTGACAACACAACATACTGTATATTGTTTCTCACCTTTGATCTTTTTTTTTATTCATTTGTGGTCCTTTATTATTATTATTATTATTATTATTATTATTATTATTATTCATCATCATCATCATCATCATCATCATCATCATCATCATCATCATCATCATCATCATCATCATTATTAATATTATTTCGCCATCATAAAGACACACATCAGTACAGACAAAATATTCTTATAAGTACATTCATATAAATTCATATACTAACTGCACTATGTAGATAACAATTTGTATTACCAATTTATATGAAAGTATCGCCACCATTGTGTATTATATAATTTACATCGATCTATATGAATACACTATACTAATACCTACATGTATATAAATTCCTACATTGTGCGTTTATGTGTACAGTAGCTTGTAGTATACATAAGTGATCTTCCTCTGTACTTTCTATTATATCATTTTAACTATTATTTAGAGTGATAGAACATATAAACACTCAATATAAACATCGAGAAGCTAGTAAACAAAACATAAAAGTTATCCATTAAATAATCGTTTTCTTTGGTTTATATTTTATCCGTTTTCTGTTACACTATTTGACGTAAACTAAAATAATAGTAATAAAAATGATAATAAAGAATAATAATAATAATAATAATAATAATAATAATAAGAAGAAGAAGAAGAAGAAGGAGAAGAAGAAGAAGAAGGGGAATAAAAGAAGAAATTACATAAAGTTTCGTCTACCCTTTACCCAAATACAATTAAAAAATCTTACCTGTTCTGATATTCGCTGACCTTTTTACACAGGCAGGTATAGCACTGTCTTGGCCCGCACTAATATGACTTGGCCTAGTGATTACCGATAACTTTTGTCAGGTCATATTTAATAAGTGGGTGATGGACCGGTGTTTAGCTGAGTTAACTTTTGCTCATGATAGTTGTACCTTGTAATTTTCTCTCTGTCTCTTTCTGTGTCTCTGCGTCTCTCTGTCTTCATGTCTCTCTATCAGTTTCTCTTAAAATAATAATAGTAACAACACCTGTACGTAAATATCTTCATACAGATATTGGGAAAAAACGACCTTGATTCTCATTGGTCGGTTATGGGATGATCTGATAATATGGACCAATCAGTGAACTTTTCCTTCGGTCGGGTTCCTCCTGGGGGTTATATAAAGAGCTCGGGAGGGGCGTGTCCTGGGCTCATTCCTGTCCCGTCTGTTGCCTAGGTAAGTACTCTCTCTCTCTCTCTCTCTACGTCCCATAAATGTCACTCCAGCAAAAGTTTTCTCAATGTCCTCATATTACGGTTCAAGATAGCAGCTTAGCGGTTGTATTAGTGAAGTGATTATTATTTAAGTTTTATTGTTTAACGTCAGAGTGTGCGTGATGGTGAGAGAGAGAGAAAGAGAGAGAGAGAGAGAGAGAGAGTGAATAGACAGTTAAATTGACAGATAAACAGACAGTACATTCATATATCATCTACTTTCTATTCCCTTCCAGTTACGACTTAGATTGGAACGACCTGAAGCCAAAAACGACCCTCTATGACGACCATGGCGCTGCTGGGGGTACTACTACTAATCGGGGTCGTTCCTGTAGTAGTCGTGGCCAGCTTGACTCCTTCTACAGGTAAGTAACAAGCTCCTGGTCTCAAGTACATGTTTTGTTGACGTTTTGGTTAGGTTAGGTTAGGTTGACGTGTGGAGACGTGTTTAGTGGCTTCATTCTTAAGACTGTGGGCATCCGTTTGAACCCCCCAGGAGAGGAGATGTCTCTCTCTCTCTCTCTCTCTCTCTCTCTCTCTCTCTCTCTCTCTCTCATACCATACTCATTTGGTTATTGTCTTCACAGGAGGAGGGGAGGTGCTGGCGGAAGCGGGAGGAGCGGTTGAGGCGGTGCTGGTGGAGGTGGGAGGAGCGGTTGAGATGCTGGTGGAGGCGAGGGGAGCGGTTGAGGTGCTGGTGGAGGTGGGAGGAGCGGTTGAGATGCTGGTGGAGGCGAGGGGAGCGGTTGATGTGCTGGTGGAGGCAGGAGAAGCGGCCGGGGAGGTGCTGGTGGAGGCGGGGGGAGCGGTTGGGGATGTGTTGAAGGCCTCTAACTTACCTTACTGTTCCGTCCTGTACCTCATCGACGGCACTACCTCCACCCATGGCCTCCACCAGGTGTGTTGATGTCTGTCTGTCTGTCTGTCTGTCTGTCTGTCTGTGTGTGTGTGTGTGTGTCTGTCTGTCTGTCTGTCTGTCTGTCTGTCTGTCTTTGTTTCTGTGTGTCTGTGTGTGTCTGTCTGTCTGTCTTTGTTTCTGTGTGTACCCAAAGCCGTTTATTTTATGTACAGATAAATAACACACTCAGCTTACATACATACATACATACATACAGAGGCGGCTAATTTATTTGTTATTCAATATTGTTTACGAAATGAATAATGACGCAACATCGGTAAATTTATTCATATTATTTCTGTCTGAATTTTCAATATATAATTTTTTTTTCATTTTAAAACATTAATTTTATCCGGGTAGAAAAAAATCAATAATAATTGACGATGTGGCCAGAGAATACCGGTCAGGGGTGGGTTGGGTCAGGGTGGAGAATTAGGTTGAAGTGCGGAGGTCAGGTGGGTTGGGTCAGAGATTCAGAGGTAGGTTTAGGGGGTGCGGAGGGTCCCCTAGGGTGGGTTGGGTCAGGGATGGAAGATGGGTTGGGGGGGGAGCAGAGGGGGTTGAGAGACTCACTTTCAATAATTCACTTCTACGAGTAGTGACAGACGAGGTGCAGCGCCCTTGGTGTTCTGGTGACGGAGGTAGTACTGGTGACGGAGGTGGAGGAACCAGGTGGTGACGGGAACCTAACTCATAACCAGCTGTCTCAGACGGTTCAAATGGCCAGGAAGGTATTTATCTATCTAAGCTAATGTATGTATGGATGTATGTATGTATGGATGTATGTATGGATGTATGTATGGATGTATGTATGTATGTATGTAATCTTACATTCCAAAGTTCTAAACCATTCCTCTCTCTCTCTCTCTCTCTCTCTCTCTCTCTCTCAGATGCGAGACCTGTGCTGGTGCCTGACGGTGGTAGTGGTGAGCGACAATGTGACCTTCCTCAGCGCCTTCGCCAAAGCCGCCGACGATGATCGCCTGTTGGTGTGGTCGACGAAGGTGTTGGTCGTCACTAATCTCCTTCAGGAAGACCTTGACGACCTCCTCGCCTCCCACTGGGCCTACTCCATGATGAACGTGTTGGTGGTGAATGTGGAGGAGGTCCCTGACAGAATGAGGTGAGAGAGAGAGAGAGAGAGAGAGAGAGAGTTCTTATTTTGTTTTTCAATTTATAATAAAATTAATATTTCTGAGTAATATTTATGACTAATATTCTCTCTCTCTCTCTCTCTCTCTCTCTCTCTCTCTCTCTCAGGTGTGGGGTATGGGTCCACATGCCTTACAGTCTTAGTGGCATCGGGCACAGCGTGAGGGTAGCGTCCTGGACCCCTGAACTGGGTCTTGTTTACATAGGCTCTGTGCCACTGTTCCCGGAGAAGGCTGCCAAGTGAGTGAACTCTCTCTCTCTCTCTCTCTCTCTCTCTCTCTCTCTCTCTCTCTCTCTCTCTCTCTCTCTCTCTCTCTCTTGTGCTACTTGTATCTATATAAATATGTCTATACCTGTACCTATTCCAACCCTTGTACCAATAATTATACCTGCCTCTACCCGTAACTCTAACTTTATCTGTAAATCCATGAATACCTGTAACTATAATCAACACCTATACCTCTAACTCCATCCGTCACTGTAACTGTAATCTATAATCAACACCTATACCTCTAACTCCATCCGTCACTGTAACTGTAATCAACACCTGTTAATACCTGTAATTCCAACCTGTCACTGTAACTGTAATTAACACCTGCCAATACCTGTACTCTCTCTCTCTCTCTCACACACACATAAAACACACCTTCTCTGACAGCTTCTACGGCGCCCCTGTCGATGTGGTGGCTAATTCCTTCCCTCCCTATTGGATCGAGAACCAATACACTACCTCAGAGGGCACAGTCACCAAGACCTTCTCCGGCAGGGGCTGGTTACTCATGGAAGCGGCGGCACAGACGCTTAACTTTACCATACGTCATATGCCGACACGAGATTGGATTGAGGTAAGTGAGGGGTGGGGTTACCTGTCTGTCTGTCTCTCTCTCTGTTTGTCTGTGTGTGTGTGTGTGTGTGTCTGTCTGTCTCTCTCTGTCGAAGTATGTGAGGATTGGTGGAGGATTTAGCTGTCTGTAAGTGTCTGTTTATCTGTTGATTTATCTGTCTTCGGAGGGATTGTCTGTCTGTCTGTCTGTCTGTGTTGTTAACTGGCAGCTGATCTATCTAACCTATTCATCAATCTATTGTACTTCATTATGTCCCATTTATTCACTTCGTTCTTTATTCTTACACTTACGGACGTCCCTCCCTCCCTCTTTCCCTCCCTCCCTCCCTCCCTCACTCTTTTCCTCCTTCCTCCCTCCTCCCTCCTCCCTCCCTTCCTTCCTCCCCTCCCTCCTCCTCCCCTCCCCTCCCTCCCTCCCCTCCCCTCCCTCCCTCCCTCCCTCCCTCCTCCTCCTCCCTCCCTCCCTCCCCTCCCTCCCTCCCTCAGGACAGATCAGCCCCTCACCTCCTCCTCACCTCCTCCTCACCTCCCTCAGGTAATGGACCTTATCAAGAACAGATCAGCGTACATCTCGCCCGTAGCGTACGTGATTATGCCTCACCAGCTGGCTACTGTCGACTACACGGTGTTTATAGAGCCGGATACCCTGACCTTCAGTATGGCCACGCCCTCCCTCGTCGCCCGCTGGCAGAATCTGTACTATCCCATGACGCCTCTGGTCTGGTGCCTCGTCTTCATGGTGCTTCTGCTGCTACCATTCTCCCTGTTCATGGTAGGAGGTGCTGCTATTTGTCCCTATTCATGGTAGGGGAAGTAGGGCACTAAATGGAACCCCTTAAACTCACCTAAAGTCACCCCTTCGTCAGGTAAGTCGTGAAAAGATGGGAAACATGTGGTAAAATGAAGGTACTTTAATCTCACTTTTCGTTCAACCCTTCGTCAGGAGACTCACGAAGAAGAAATACTATAGATAGATTACCATACCTAACCTACTCCTTCGTCAGGTATGTCGTTTGGGAGAGAACATAGGAAATAAACACAAACAAGTTGGTCTAATGGTCATCGCTGAAGAGGTCCTAGCAACATTCCTGGGTCAAAGCCTCTCCGGCCGCCTCCCCACCCACGCCTCCGTCAGGTTGATGCTGGGGACGTGGTTGATGTTCGTACTAGTGGTGTCTACGGCTTATAGGGGTAACCTGACGGCTTCTCTTATTATACCTAAATATCCTGCCAGGGTGGAGACGTTGAGCCAACTTATTGAGGCGGGGGTCATGTGAGTAGTGAGAGAGAGAGAGAGAGAGAGAGAGAGAGAGAGACTGATAAAAAAACTGATAAAAATACAGAAAAATGGCGTAAAACAAAGAGAAATAAAGAAAGAAAGACAGAAAGAAAATAAAGCTATCTCACACCACCTCTCCTCTCTCTCTAGGGTTACCGTACCGAAGGATGATGGTGATGACCTCATAAGTTTCTTCAAGCAGTCTGGGTCGAGGGACTTCCAGGTGTTAGCTGAGAGAGCGTACAAGGTGGCCGATACTCTGGCGGGGTTAATCCAGGCGACGCAGAAGAAGTGAGTCTGCCTGGCGTACGTTCGTCTGGCGGAGAATATAGAGGAGAGAGAGTTTAAGTATAGGATGTGAATTTTTTTTGTTAGAGGTTGCAGGTTTTTGTAGGGGTTCTTTCTGTATCTGTTTGTTTGTTCATATGTCTGTCTGTCTGTCTGTCTGTCTGTCTGTCTGTCTGCTCACAAATATCTGACAGTTCATTTTACATCGAGAGGTGTTATATTATACCTGTGTACGACTACTTGATTTTGGCCAATGATAAACATAAACATAGGTTTTAAGTTACCCTTCAAAATTTCCCCTACCCCTCTGCAACCTCCCCCATTACCACACCTTCCTCTCACCCAAACCCCCACCCCCACCCCACCCTCACCCTCACCCTCTACCCCCTACCCCCCACAGAGAGGCGTACGTGTATGTCCGTAAGTTGATGGAAGCGTTGATAGCTGAGCATCTGACTGATGAGACAGGTGGCGCTCAGCTGTACGTGGCCCAAGAAAACATCTCACCGGGGTTCGCTGCCTGGCCCATCATTAGAGACGCGCCCTTCAAGCCTGCCCTCGACCGCTGCATAGTGGCCCTGACGGAGGTGAGAGAGAGAGAGAGAGAGAGAGAGAGTTAAAAGATTAAGAAAGACAAACTCAACATTGTAAAAACTCTGACACTATTTTCACCTCACACCACCACCTTCTATCCCTCTTCTTCCTCCTCCTCCTCCAGGCGGGGCTGACGGAGAAGTGGATGAGCAATGTGATAAATGATGCTAAACGGAACAGTCGACTCAAACACCGTGTCGCTATACAGAAGGAGGCGCTGCTGGGGATCAAGTCCTCAGCGGTCACCAGGCATATCATCCAGGCCCTGACACTCACCCATCTCCAAGGACCTTTCTTTCTCCTTCTGCTGGGACTCCTGCTGTCCTTTGTATCCTTCACCCTGGAGATTCTACTGAAGGTGGTGGTAGTAAAGAGTTCCTAGGAATCCTTCGGGAATTACTCTCCTTGAATCCTTAATCCTGACTCCTTATTACTTAATACTATCATTACTTTTTTCGTAGAGTGATTTAAGTAATTTCTGTACTTATTTTACCTGTTAATTACTATATATTTATGTATCTCTTATATAATCTGTCTAAATAAAC
This sequence comes from Homarus americanus, assembly GCF_018991925.1. NCBI lineage: Eukaryota > Metazoa > Arthropoda > Malacostraca > Decapoda > Nephropidae > Homarus > Homarus americanus. Next base: position 5,511,925 of record NW_024742238.1, on the reverse strand, counting down.
TTCTATCTATCTATCTATCTATCTATCTATCTATAAAGGAACACCAAATAAGTACTCCCACTTTAATATATTATAAACATTGTTATTTCACATAAACATAAAAAAACATTAATCAATATTACCTTAACTAATATAAACATTAAAGAATTATCAAGCAGATTATATTTCAATTACCTATAAACATTACCTATATATATATTAACATTATCTCGATATATACATTAATGGAAGATTACGTAGAGTATTATATAAATTTACTATAAACATTATTAGTACCGGGGTCCCTTAACTAGTGTATTAACATCAGGTAAAAAAAAACATTTAGGTTCGTTTTCTCTGTCTTGTAATGTTGATGATAGTCTTTTGTTTTATTCCCTTCCTTTCTCTCTCCCAACTCTTCTTAAACCCCACCCAGCCTTTTCCACCCCTCCCTAAACCACTACTACCACCACCAACACTACTACCACTACTATTACCACCAGCAACACTACCACCAGCAACACTACCACCACTATTACCACCAGCAACACTACCACCACCAGTACTAATCCTTCCCCCTGTACTCAGACAAGCTTACCCTCCATAAGCCCTCAGGCGACTAACCTTCCTACATCAACCTCGACACCTCTTAACCACCTCCTTCACCCACCTGCTTCTACTGTGGTACTCCTGCGGCGTCTTCCCTTCTGCAGGAGATAGATGAGATTATTTCCTACACCTCAGAAGGATATAAGAAAGAGTTTTGATCTGTTTTGGTTTGTTTTCCTCGGCCACATAAAGAGATTTGAGAGGGGATTTCAAAGTAGTAAATTGGCTTATCTGTCGGTAGGTCAACACAGAGAGAGATACAGACAGACATACTGACCTGGTTATCTACTCTAGTTCTTTAACCTATACTTCTGTTATCGTGAATTGTACAGTAGGTTAGGTTGGGTTACATAAACACTAAACGTATCAATATTTGTAAACTTTGTGGTTAACCCGACTCCCACATCCTCTCCCACTTCATTCTCACTTGCCCTATGACCTCCTCCTACAGGTCCCCAGCCGTTACCAACACCTCGTCCCTCCCTGACCAGATATCCCTCCTCCTAGTGACAGGCCTGGCACAAGGGACCTGCCACGCTTTGCCTTAAACAGAAGTATACCGGACCCCACACACCCCCTTCATACAGTCATCCTCCTATCACTATGTATGTAACTTGTTGACAAAACCCATGGCTCTTCAGGCACTTAAGTCCTTAATGCATGAGTCATGGAAAGGGGTGCTCAATAAACTAGCCTCCTCGTGGGGCAAATCTGGAAGAAAAAAAATACCGGTACATGTAAACAGTGTTGGCTTTAACCAGGTCAAGGCCGGGCTATACTTCCCCTTGGTCACGTAGGTCTATATACCATACATATATACTAAAGAAAATATACCAATATATCCCACAACTGAGGTTATGTAATCTATATTCTCTCTATAACCAAACCTTGATTATAAAAACTGTAGTTAATACTATTTATGTATCTGATATTTTCAAAGTCATTCATTGGTTTATTTTCTACTTCGGGAAAATGTCGAGTATAAATATTAATACTCCCGACATACTTTTCAGTATTTCCGGTCGTTTACTACACAAAGTTTAGAGCGGTTGTATAACGAGATCAACCTGTAGGGAAGGGGGGTGAGGGGCCCTTCACTGGCTTCCCTGGGTCACCTAATGTCTTTTCCCGCTAACCAGTACTCATCTTTATTTACCTATTTAACCCTATTTTCTCCCCATTTTTTACTATTTTACCACTTAGATAAATAGAAATAAATACCAATTTATACGTAAGTGTATGGATAACAGGTTAGAAGACTTAAATATGGAAGAAAATAAGGATTAAAATAAAATAAGTTGAAGCTACAAGATGGATTCTGGACGTGTGTCTGGGAGGTATAGGGGGCCCTGACGTCGGTTCATTCCTGACGGACCGCCCAAGAGGGAGGACGTCTAGCCAGGAGGGGAGAGGGCAGCTCTTCAGGAGACTCTAAGAGAAGTCGTCCGGATACAGGAGAAGGCTCTATGATAGCTCTGTGGGGCTCTATCCCTGACTCTGAACCAGTTTCCCGTAGGAGAGGTGAGTTATGACCGTTTGCTGTGTTAGTTCCGTCGTTTTAAAAGGTTTACCTGGCTAATTTAACACCTAGGTGGGTTTATATTTATCATTAACCCAAAGGCATTTTGTTACCTGAAGGATAAATACTGTTATATAGTGAACCCTCCATATAACGGACTTCTCTCACCATATAGTCTGTTAAATAGAGGTTCCACTATATTCTACCGTACTTAAAGAAATATCCCTCACGTGCTGAAAACATTACCCGTTAGATTAGGAAAGGCGGACACTATAAATAAAATTAATTGTGTATTGATAAACTCACCCGGATGAAAATAAGATGAATTAATTTACGATTATATAACATTGTATAAAACTTAGATTATATTACTGAGTTAATTAAAGGTGAAAGGTATAATTAATTAGAAGCCTTAATAAATCGCTGTAAAAGATAATTAGATGATTAATTTGATTTATTGACGAGGTAAAAATTATATAAAGGATTAAATATTTATAATTATAATATGTTGTAGATATAAAGTAAACAAGAAAACAACAAACAAACAAAAACTTCCTTCGTTATACCTACTTCGTTTGACCTTCGTTGACCTCCTCCAGTGTCTCCTTCGTTTGACCTCCTTCGTTGACCTAATTCGCTAACCTACTTCGTTGACCTCCTTCGTGTGTATGTGTGTACGTGTGTGTGTATATGTGCGTGTGTGTGTATGTATGTGCGTGTGTGTGTGTATGTATATGTGCGTGTGTGTGTATGTATGTGTGTGTGTATGTATATGTGTGTGTGTGTGTATGTATGTGTGTGTGTATGTATGTGTGTGTGTGTGCGTGTGTATGTCTCTCTCTCTCTCTGGTGTACGTAGTTAGGTAAAGCTGGGATAGATTCGGTGAGGCTTCTCTTTCTTTCACCTTGTCAGCGGTTCTACCCAAGTCTTGTGGCATCGTGATATTTTGGGGACCTTGAAGCTGTGTGTGTGTGTGTGTGTGTGTGTGTGTGTGGGTGTGTGTGTGTGTGTGGGTGTGTGTGTGGGTGTGGGCGTGGAGAATTGAACAACGCCCCCACCCAGACACGAGTTACCACACTACCAACTGATCAGGATTTTAAAGAACATTTTGAGCAGATTTTTAACCCTCCTGATATTATAGAACCTGACCTTAATAAACTGTATAGCGATGTTTTATATTCCGGTGTTAGTTGACCCGATATCTCCCCGTGAGGCGTTTAGGTCGTGGCGTGACTATGTTATGTGCTGTTATTGGGTAACTAACTGTGTTGTTGGCACTGTACTCGTTACTGTGGGTGTGTGCCAAGGGTCCCCTACCTCCTGCCTCTTATTTGTGATCTTTGTTAACGATCTAATGAGAATGATTAAACAGAACGGCGGTGTAGAAGGTTTCCTCACCTGTTCTTATGGATGACACGGTGTCAACGACTAGATATGGCATGGTAAATAAAATACAATTACTTAACCAATATTGTATTGCTCATGGTATGAAATTGACATAGATGAGATAAAGATTTTGGCTATAAATGGCAGTGAGGTCGATAAACAAGTATTGATTGTTGATGGTATAATCGTAGTTCCGTGTGACCAGTACATGTATTCGGGCAGCCCATTTACCTCTGACGGGTCAATATCAACAGCAATTAAAGTCTTGTTATATGGTTATGAATCATGGTTAAATTGTGACATTACGCCTGTGAATAAACTTTATATGTGGTGTATTAAACAGTTATTAGGTGTCAGGGAAACGACCAACAATGATTTATGCAGGGTGGAACTGTGTTATACTCCGTTACGTGGCCCCATAATAGCTAAGCAGCGTAAATTTTTCTCGAGGATATGGACGGGAAGAAGTGAAATGGTAGAAGATCCACTTGTCCATACTATTAATGTTGTATTAATACGCCCACGTCACGATGTGTACGCCATCTTTTATTTAATGATATTGATGATGTTCAAATAGCCTTACACATACTGAAACAGAAACTGTCAAACTCAGACTCAAGTGGAGTACAATTATACAAGACTATCAATCCAAATTTTGATGTTCATGCAATCTATAATACAAAGATAAAGATGATGAGCTAGAACGAGTATCATGGACACTAATGAGAGTGTGTGCCCATTCCCTTGCTGTAGAGGAGGGGCCCTGGAACAGACGAGGTAGGGGCCCCCCGTCTGCCCATTGAAGAGAGATTGTGTTCATGTGGTGTTATTCACTCTGGATGGCATATTGTTGAAGAGTGCCCCCGAACAATAGATATACGCCATCAATATAGTATTTCAACTTTGGTAAATTTACTATCTGAAAGAACGGATTATGAAACTGTTTGTCGTGTAGGTCATCGAATACTTCCTGTATATAGTTACCATTCACAAGGACACATCATTACCCACACCTATTTTATATGTTTCAATTTATTTTACTTGTAGTTAATTTTTTTTTACTTTATTTACTCGTGGTTTTCACCTGTTTTTTTTGTGTTACAGGTTGAATCATTGAACTTTTATTAATGTTTGGTGTTTTAAAGCATTTGGACCATTTGATGTAAAATTTTAGTATAAACTCTGTATTCATAATCTGTGGTCAATAAAATATCTATATATCTATCTGTGTGTGTGTGTGTGTTAGTGTGTGTGTGTTAGTGTGTGTGTGTGTGTGTGTGTGTGTGTGTAGGGGAGGAGGAGGAGGTGATATATCTGGGTCATCTAGGGTTAACATTGTATGGCTTCTGAGGTCATGGTATAATAATCACGTTTACCACAATGGATCAGATACCTCACTTGGTTTCTCACATACCTGGTAATACTGTCAAGAGGGGAGGTGGGGGGGGGGTTCCATAATGTCTGTCTGTCTGTCTGTATGTCTGTATGTCTGTCTGTCTGTATGTCTGTCTGTCTGTCTGTATGTCTGTATGTCTGTCTATCTATCTATTTGTCTGTGCTTCTCTATGTCTGTGTCTTTGTGAGGTCAGGTGAGGAACTTAATGAGAGGTAGTGCCATTACCTGTAGTACCTCCTAGTACCTCAAGTGTACTTACCTCACCCCTCTCACCCCCCCTTTATTTACCTGTACTTACCTGTAGGGTTTCATGGTGTTCTAACTTATTATATATATACTCTCTCTCTCTCTCTCTCTCTCTCTCTCTCTCTCTCTCTCTCTCTCTCTCTCTCTCTCTCTCTCTCTCTCTCTCTCTCTCTCTCTCTCTCTATTTCATCTCCATGTTTGGTCGATCAACTATGTCTTCTATTCCTGATTGACTGATTGGCTATTCAGTTGATGGAATGATTGGATCTAATCACGTAAAGATTAACCATTTAACTCCCATTTAATTTATTTATTATTTGTATTTTTTTCCATATTGTTGTTGTTTTTGTTAATTATATCTTGTTGTTTATTCATGGCAGAGATCAAATGGGCGGCGTGGCGAGGCGTGGATAAGCTGAGGGCGTGGCGAGGCGTGGATAAGCTGAGGGCGTGGCGAGGCGTGTGAAGGAGGAAGGAGAAAGGGGAGGGGGAGGGAGGAGGAGGAGGAGGAGGAGGGGGCAGGTCACCCAAACTCCTCCAAAATGGGGGTCAAGAATGGAGGAAAAGGCTCACAAGGAAGCCTCAATGATATAACTTCTTCCGTAAGTATTTCTGTCTGTCTGTCTGTCTATCTGTCTGTCTCTTATCTGTCAAGTGTCGATTATCTCTCTCTCTGTCTCTCTCTCTCTCTCTCTCACGTCCAGAACTCAGAGCAGGGGCTGGATATGATCGAATCTCCAGCGGACATCATCTTAACTCAAGCGGAGAGGAAATTTCTTCTCTTTGTGCAGCGGGGTGATGTCGCTTCCACCAGGAGGTATGTATGTATGTATATGTGTATGTATGCGTGTGTATATGTATGTAGTGACGTGAGGTTTGACGTAGTGAAGTAGTAGTATTCGTTAAAGATAGTGATTAATGACGTGTTGAAGTAATTGATGACGTGTTGAAGTATAGTTGATGACGTTATGGTGATGTGGTGATGACGTTATGGCTTGTTGTTGAACTTTATGGCGCTATGACGTATTGAGGGTCGTTCCCACAATGACGTATTAAGTAGTGACATATCGGTGACGTGTAAGTGACGTATTGGTGACGTGTTTCAGGCACCTGGAGGAATTCAAAGGCAAGCCACAGGAACTGGATGTGAACTGCACAGACCCTCTGGGACGATCTTCGCTCGCTGTGGCCATCGAGAATGAGAACCTCGACCTACTGGAGCTGCTCCTTCAGCATAATATCAAACCCAAGGTGAGGCGTGAGGGGTGCTGGGATTGGAGGGGGAGGTCAGGTTAGGGTGTGGGGGGGAGGGTAGGGTTATGGTGGGGGGTAATGGGGTAGGGTTATGGTGGGGGGGTAGGGTTGTGGTGGGGTGGGGGGTAGGGTTATGGTGGGGAGTAGGGTAGGGTTGTGGTGGGGGTAGGGGTAGGGTTGTGGTGGGGGGTAGGGGTTGTGGTGGGGGTAAGGGGGTAGGGTTATGGTGGGGTGGGGTGGGGTTGTGGTGGGGGAGTGGGGTAGGGTTATGGTGGGGTAAGGGTAGGGGTTATGTGGGGGAATGGGGGTAGGGTTGTGGTGGGGAGTGGGGGTGGGGGTGGTGGGGGTGGGGGTTAGTGGGGGGGGTTAGGTTATGGTGGGGGCAAAGGGTTGTGGTGGGGGTGGGGTAGGGTTGTGGTGGGGGTAGGGGGTAGGATTGTGGTGGGGGAGGTAAGGGTAGGGTTGTGGTGGGGGGGGGGGTGGGGTTGTGGTGGGGGGGGGTAGGGTTATGGTGGGGTTAAGGGGGTAGGGTTATGGGGGGGAGTAAGGGGGTAGGGTTATGGTGGGGAGGGTTATGGTGGGGGGTAAGGGGGTAGGGTTGTGGTGGGGGGTAAGGGGGTAGGGTTGTGGTGGTGGGGGTGGGGATGTGGTGTGAGGGGAGGGGTTGGGTGGGTGGCAAAGGATAGAGGAAGAGGCAGAAAGAAACCCAATATATATACCTGGAAACCATCCCCTTCCCTTCCCTCCCTCCTTCCTTCCTTCCTTCCCTCCAACCCTCCCTCCCTCCATCCTCCACTACTAAATTTCCACTCCTCTACTCCACAGGACTCACTCCTCCACGCCATCTCGGAACAGTACGTGGAGGGAGTAGAGGTTCTGTTGTCTTATGAAGAGACGAACCACAAGAAAGGCGACCCATACGTGAGTCCCTGAGGTTCTATGTTGATGTAGTGATAATTCTTCAGAAACTGTCATCCAGTTCTTGTTCTGTCAATCTGTTTGTCTCTCTCTCTATCTCTCTTTCTCACTTTCTCTCTCTCTCTCTCTCACAGAGCTGGGAGTGTATGACCAGAGAGACAGCCACCTTCACTAAAGACATCACGCCCTTGATTCTCGCCGCCCACCAAAACAACTATGAGATTCTTAAACTGCTTCTCGATCGTGGCGCCTCCCTCCCTATGCCTCATGATATCAGGTGAGTGTCTGTCTGTCTGTCTGTCTGTCTGTCTGTGTCTCTGTCTGTCTCTCTCTAACCCACCACCGTCTCTCCTGTAGGTGCGGTTGTGACGAGTGTCTCATCTCGACGGAGGATGACTCACTCCGTCACTCCCTCTCCCGTATCAACGCTTACAAGGCCCTGGCATCTCCCTCTCTCATCGCTCTGTCTTCCAAGGACCCCATCCGTACGTCCTTCGAGCTGTGTGGGGAGCTACGGCGCCTTCAGGGGATGGAGCATGAGTTCAAGACGGAGTACGTTGTAAGTGTTGTTCTTTACCTGTGTGTGGGGAGGTGTTGGGGAGGAAGGGTTGATAATTAGTGTGGGGGAAGGTTTACCTGTGTGTGGGGAGGTGTTGGGGAGGAAGGGTTGATAATTAGTGTGGGGGAAGGTTTACCTGTGTGTGGGGAGGTGTTGGGGAGGAAGGGTTGATAATTAGTGTGGGGAAGGTTTACCTGTGTGTGGGGAGTGTTGGGGAGGAAGGGTTGATAATTAGTGTGGGGAAAGGTTTACCTGTGTGTGGGGAGGTGTTGGGGAGGAAGGGTTGATAATTAGTGTGGGGGAAGGTTTACCTGTGTGTGGGGAGGTGTTGGGGAGGAAGGGTTGATAATTAGTGTGGGGGAAGGTTTACCTGTGTGTGGGGAGGTGTTGGGGAGGAAGGGTTGATAATTAGTGTGGGGGAAGGTTTACCTGTGTGATGTTCTCTTTGCTGTTTTGGTGTTGTTGTTGTTTTTGTTGTTCTCCCCCCATCACTCTGTCTTCTCATCCATAACTCTCTCTCTCTCTCTCTCTCTCTCTCTCTCTCTCTCTCTCTCTCTCTCTCTCTCTCTCTCTCTCTCTCTCTCTCTCTCTCTCTCTCTCTCTCTCTCTCTCTCTCTCTCTCTCTCTCTCTCTCTCTCTCTCTCACTCACTCACTCTCCACTCACTCTCTCAGGAACTTCGTCAGCAGGTAATGAAGTTCGTCACGGAGCTTCTAGACCAGACAAGAAGTAGAACTGAATTATCCATCATATTGAACTATGACCCGGATGGTCCAATATGGGAAAAGGGTGACGTCAACTCCCTCGTTAGACTGAAAGAGGCAATCAAGTTCTCCCAAAAACTGGTCAGTTCTTTCTCATTTAATTAATCCCTTCTTTTTAAATTAATCTCTATGATAATTGAGTTATTTAAAAAAAATTGTGATAATTGTTAATTTCTTTGTTTGTTTTCTAGTTGATTTTATTTATGTTTTAACAAATAGGAATTCCATTTGTATTTCACTGTTTAGTAATATCAATTTATGACGTCAGTAATTCACCTTCCTTCCAATAATATACCACTTGTGACGTAACCAATCGACATATGACATCATCGAGCCACTTATGATGTCATCAATTTATCTCCCCACCACTAATGACACACCTCTTGTGACATCATCAATCTATCCTTCTCCCACAATACTAACTCATCTCCTGTGACGTCATCAATCCATATCCCTTCCAACCACGACTAATATACCTCTCGTGACGTCACCACCGACAGTTCGTGGCACATCCAAACGTACAGCAACTTCTAGGGGCCATTTGGTACGATGGTCTACCTGGTTTCCGACGCAAGGACGCCATCAGTCAGTGTATAGAGGTGGGCAAGCTGGCGTGTATGTTCCCTCTACTCTCCATGGCCTACATCATAGCTCCGAATTCCGAGAAGGGAAAGTTTGTCAAAAAGCCCTTCGTCAAGTTCATCACCCACTGCGCCTCCTACATGTTTTTCTTGAGTGAGTAGAGATAGAGAGATACATAGATAGATAGAGAGATACATAGATAGATAGGGAATAAAGTCCAGACCTTAAAAATCAATTGAGTACCTTATAACATCACCTAATACTAAACTCCATTTACATCAATTAAAACCTGTTATTCTACTGACTCGTGTTGACCTCCTCCCCGTCCTTCACTAGTGCTACTCGCCCTGGCATCACAGAGATTCGAGTACCTCGTGATCGAGTGGTTTGGCAACGCTTGGCTGAAATCTGTACTGGATGACTGGAAGATGAGGGAGAGAGGTTCCCTGCCTGGCCTGGTGGAGGTGTGTGTGGTTTTGTACGTGTTTAGTAAGTATCAGTCAACAGGGAGTCTTTGTTATGTGTTTCCTATCCAATAATAATAATAAAAATAATAATGATAATAATAATAATAATAATGATAAAAAAAGAAAAAATAATAACAATCTTTACCTCTTCTCTCTTAGGCTTGATTTGGGGTGAGATAAAATCCCTGTGGAACGAAGGACTAATGGAGTATATAAAAGACTTGTGGAACATCATCGACTACATCACCAACTTCTTCTTCATGACGTGGATCCTCCTGAGAACCACTTCCTTCTTCCTGGTACAAAAGGACTTGTGGTATGGCATTTGGCCTTACTATCCGAGGGAACTGTGGAATTCCTTCGATCCTATGTTGCTCTCGGAAGGTTGTTTTGGCGCCGCTATGATCTTCAGGTGAGACAATTGGATGGCAGCGGTGGGATTGATGTTGTTGGTGGTGACGTCATAAGCTGAGTTTATATGTATTTTTTTGCTCTATGGGATACAAACTTGTTTTTAATTACTTTGCTAAATTTGTAATTAATCTCTCTCTCTCTCTCTCTCTCTCTCTCTCTCTCTCTCTCTCTCTCTCTCTCTCTCTATATATATATATATATATATATATATATATATATATATATATATATATATATATATATATATATATATGAGGTTAGGTTAGGTTTATGATCCAACACATCACTAATGCAGCGTTATTACCTCCACAGTTTCTTGAAGTTGGTACACATCTTCAGCGTCAACCCACATCTCGGACCACTGCAGATCTCCCTCGGCCGTATGATCTTCGACATCATGAAGTTCTTCTTCTTGTACACACTCGTCCTCTTTGCCTTCGGTTGTGGTGAGTCTTGGAAGATTATCACGAATTCATTTTCAATTTTGTAATTATCCTTATTTCTTCCTCTTACATAGACTTGATTTCAATTTCATTTTTAATATATTTGTTCTGTTTCTAATTTGTTTTTCATCTATCTTCCATTTTATGTTCCTTTCCTCATCTTCCATATTCTGGCTTCTTATTTCTTCATTTCCTTCATCCACCTTCCATATGTTTTATCTATTTTTTTTAAGTATTGTGTAAAACTCTGCATACTTAATATTTTTGTGATGTACCTTTTGAGTACATCATTAAGAAACACCATTTTGCACTGGAGTCAACGTCAGAACCAAATTAAATATCTGTTCAAGGTTGATGGAAAAATAACATGAGTAAAGTTATAATTCGAAGCATATCATGTCTTGTACTCATGATTAACACTAAACTTGTGGATGTTGCCAGGTATCAACCAGCTGATGTGGTATTATGCTGAGCTGGAGATGAAGAAGTGTTACCATCTCCCCGGGGGGCTGCCTGATTTCCAGGATGAGGGACAGGCCTGCTTTATCTGGCGACGATGGGCAAAGTAAGTTATCATTTATCTATCTTTATGTATGTATGTATGCATGTATGTATGTATGTATGTATGTATGTATGTCTATGTCATTGTGATTAGCCTTAATGACTGGAAATATTACTCATTACTAACTTAATAAGTGACTGGTAGCCTCCTCTCTCTTCCACGAATGACGTCATCTAAAACCTGAGAAAATGTATGTTTCTTTTCGCAGTTTCATGAATTTTTGGTGTACAAATGTATCAATAACACCAGACTCTAAACCTGATCATCATTTATATTAATATTTTCCTTCTAGAGTTGTCCTTTAAGATTATCTCTCACAAATAGATTAATATAGGTAGATACGAGCACCATGGAGGCCAGGTGTCACCAGAGAGAGGGAGTGAAAGTAAAGTTATCTCACAATCGTCGCAGTACAGTACACGACCTGCAGAGTGTCACACAAATATTAAGTTCAGACTCAGGTTCTACATCTCATCAGTGGCCTCCAAGGTGTATATTTTAGCAGTGTCTCTTTAGTTGTCGTCCAGGTGTGTGAGAGCGGCCGCCTTTACTGACATCTTCCCTAATCAGGAGAGATACTGTAAGTCAGGAAAATGTTCACAAATGCTTCCTCCCTAACCACCAGCTTGTTCGAGACCTCTCAGTCACTGTTCTGGGCTTCATTCGGTCTCGTTGAATTGGACGCCTTCGAGCTGACGGGTGTGGGAGGATTTACGAGATTCTGGGCCATGTTGATGTTCGGTTCATACTCCATGATCAACGTCATTGTGCTTCTCAACCTGTTGATCGCCATGATGTCCACCTCCTACAACATGATCTACGTGAGTACTGACAGGTGGACACCTTAGCCAAGAGGGTCAGAGTGGCGTATCTTCCTTTGACCCAAAGACCCTGGCTGTCCGACAAGAGGTATTGGTCTTAGTAAACAATTGATTTAAGACATAACTTGTTTCCTTTTCCTGATAGCTTGTTCGAGACCTCCCAGTCGCTGTTCTGGGCGTCTTTTGGGTTGGTGGAACTGGACTCGTTTGAACTGACTGGTGTGGGAAACTTCACAAGGTTCTGGGCTATGCTAATGTTTGGCTCGTACTCCGTCATCAACATAATCGTCCTCCTCAACCTCCTCATTGCCATGATGTCAAACTCTTATAACACCATCTCGGTGGGTGCCATCAAGTGCTGTCTTTAATGCTGGTGATATTGCTGCGCTTACTACCACCACCGCCAACGCTGTTCCTGCTGCTCTTACTGATGCTGTGCTGTGTTGTGCTGAGCTCCTGTTTGGATCTTCTCACCCATAACTGCTGACCATTACGCTTTTATCTCCCGTTATTGATGATATATGCACCTGATGCTGGCGTCACCATGCTTCTGCTTCTACTTATTGCTGGTGTCACAATGCTGCCACTTCCTATCAATGCTGGTGTCACAATTCTGCCACTTCTTGCTATTGCTGGTGTCAAAATGCTGCCACTTCCTATCAATGCTGGTGTCAAAATGCTTCTGCTTCTACCTATTGCTGGTGTCACAATGCTGCCACTTCCTATCAATGCTGGTGTCAAAATGCTTCTGCTTCTACCTATTGCTGGTGTCACAATGCTGCCACTTCCTACAATGCTGGCGTCACAATTCTGCCACTTCTTGCTATTGCTGGTGTCAAAATGCTGCCACTTCCTATCAATGCTGGTGTCAAAATGCTTCTGCTTCTACCTATTGCTGGTGTCACAATGCTGCCACTTCCTATCAATGCTGGTGTCAAAATGCTTCTGCTTCTACCTATTGCTGGTGTCACAATGCTGCCACTTCCTACCAATGCTGGTGTGACAATGCTGCCACTTCTTGCTATTGCTGGTGTCACAATTCTGCCACTTCTTGCTTTTTCTGGTGTCAAAATGCTGCCACTTCCTACCAATGCTGGTTTGACAATGCTGCCACTTCCTACTAATGCTGGTGTCACAATGCTGCCACTTCCTATCAATGCTGGTGTCAAAATGCTTCTGCTTCTACCTATTGCTGGTGTCACAATGCTGCCACTTCCTACCAATGCTGGTGTCACAATGCTGCCACTTCTTGCTATTGCTGGTGTCAAAATGCTGTCACTTCTTGCTATTGCTGGTGTCACAATGCTGCCACTTCTTGCTTTTGCTGGTGTCACAATGCTGTGGAACGTTTACGTTGATGATTTCCTGATTATTTACACCCTGACGTGACTCTTGTGTCCTTGTGTTAGATTCACAAACAGTATTAACATTTTGATTACGATAAAGTTAAACTATCGCCCAGCAATAAGGTAACTTATTCATCTTAAAGGATTGAAGTATAATCATTAAAAGTTCGAGATATCATCCACTAGAGTTAGTTAAGAGAGTAACTTGGTCATCACAAGGAAATGGGGATATATTTGTATGATAGTGGCCAAGAAAAACAGACGCTCATCATAAAGCACTGTACCTCCACTTCTCCCCATCATTCACGACTTAGTTGGGGCGGATTCGACCTCCGAGACGAGAGACCCTTGTCCAGCGCCCTCTGTCTCACTTTTGCTATAGTCTACATCATTTACAGTTTTGACGAGCCCTGCTTAGTCCAGGTGCTAAATATATGGGCTACGTACTAGCGCTAAGACAAGCTACCCATACTTTTAAACTGTCCCATCAGTCAGTACTTAAAGTGGCTTTCATCCTACCTTTCAATCCCCACCTTATTACGGGCCTGTCCACGACCACAGCAAAAACCCTCCACCGGACCCACCACCTCACAAGGTGATGCGTTGCTTCTCCCACAGGAACGCTCCGACACCGAGTGGAAGTTCGCCAGGACGAAGCTTTGGTTGAGTTACTTCGAGGATGGTGGCACTGTGCCCCCGCCCTTCAACGTGATCCCTACAGTGAAGAGCGTCCTCAGACTCCTGGGTATGGGCGAGAAGAAAATGAGAGGATCCCTTAAGGAAAAGGTGAGTAACTCTGATAGATAAACACAAGGGAAACATCAGGAGTTTAGGCTTACAGTGTGGGTACTGCCAGAAATGTTTATTTTAGTTACCGCTATACATTGTGTCAGCAGAATACGTTCTCTCTATACCAAAATTTGCAGGTTTTCTTTCATTATCTCAGAGCAACTTTATATTAAATGAACAAATTCACCGTTCATAAGGACAGTAGAAATGATCTTACTCATTAAGTCTCCCAAGTTCATAAAATGTTCGGGTTTTTTTATTTACTGTTAGATAGATGCCATTAAATACATTACAACTACGTATTAATACCTGTATGTATATTCTGTATGCTGTATTTATATTATGTATGTATTTTATGTATGTGCTCCATTCATGTACTATTTATTCAGCCTAGCTAGTAGCGTGTGGCAATATATTTAAGATGTCCGACATGCCTGATTAATGTGCCTGGCGACGTATGGAAGCTGTTAATGTCTCGAACCTATAAAATTATACAGGTGTTTGTGTCCGCTCCTGTATATTGAACTTATTACCCAGAACACGAACAATACCCATATATAACCCCCCACAGTCACGCAATAAGTCACAACAGCGCCACATGAACGTGATGCGGCTGTTAGTGAGAAGGTACATCACAGAGCAGCAGCGGAAGGCAGATGAGAAGGGGGTGACTGAAGACGACATCAACGAAGTAAAGCAGGACATATCGACCTTCAGGTGAGTCCTATGAGAGAGAGGGTGAAAGATATGAGTCTCTCTCTCTCTCTCTCTCTCTCTCTCTCTCTCTCTCTCTATCTATCTTTTACATTCATGATAACCCAAAATAAAAATATGAAATACATCAAAAAAAATATTCCTCACCCCATTTTTTTACCCTATTTTGTCACTAATTTTTTTTGTCATCCTCATTTTCATATTCCTATTTAACAGATACGAACTGATCGACATCCTCAAGAAGAATGGCATGAACACGTCTATGGTCAACGCCGAGGATTCTTGTGAGTATAATAAATTGGGCAAAATATATTAGTCGTAATAGAGATGAATATTAATCCATAACTGAAATAGGGTTTTAGGGATTGAGTTATGACGTTCTTTTAGGTTTTAAGGATACGTGTAGTGAGGTAGTGAGTTGTGTGTGTGTGTGTGTGTGGTAATGAGTTGTGTTAAGCAGTGAGTGACCAAATTTCTCTGCAGCTGTGGTGGGTAAGAAGGGAAGAGCTATGGAGCGTCGTCTGATGAAGGGCTTCAACATCGGGTTAGTGGAAGGCCTCATGACGGAGATCCTCACCACCGACAAGAAGCCCAAGAACATCTTCGGCAAGTTAGCGCGCGCCATTGGCAAGAAGAAGAAGGAGGACTGGAACGCCAAGGTGTCCCGGGCGTCTCTCCGCAGGGACCAGATCGGCTCCTCCCAATTGAGTCTCAAGAGATCACAGACTTCCATCAGGAGGCGCATAAAGTTCGAGAACGAGAAGCTGCTCAGAACACTCAATCCTGACCAGATCGTCGAGTACAACCCGAACTTGGAGGAGTACACACCCACCACTCGTATCGCTTATGCCAGGTTTAAGGTTAACACCCTCAAGAAGGAGAAGGAGAAAAAAATGGCACAGGAGAAGAAGGAAGTCACTCAGCAGAAGGCTGATTCAGCTAACCAGAAACTAGAGACGGAGAAGAAAGAGCAAGCGGCTACTAAGCCGTTCCAGTCAAGGACCACGACACCTCAACCACCATCCGCGAGTCCTTCCCCGAAGCCAGGCTCATCACCTCAAACCAAGATACCTGGCGGCCCCAAAGCTCCAACTCAAGCAGCTCCCAAGCCTCCAACAAACCAGGATCCTCCTAAACCCAGCGGAGGAGGCAGCATTCCTCCCCCTCCCTCTACTCGGGCCCCAGATCCATTGCCACCCAAGATTCCTCCGCCAGCACCAGGCAGGGTAGCAGTGCCCACCGCCTTCCAGCAGCAGGGAGAACAGGTACAACCCAACATCCCGGCACCACGAGCCAGACCTCCACCAAAACAAATCGTCACACCACAATGCAGCAAACCCATGCCTCCCCCATCGGCACCCAAAACCATGCCTCCCCCATCGGCACCCAAACCCGTGCCTCCCCCCTCACACCCTCCACCCGGCGTCCCTAAAGCCCCCACAGTGAAAATTACGCCCACTACCCCGACTACAGGCACCTCTCCTGCACTACCCCGCTCTCCCTCACCCTCCCCGTCGACAGGTAAAGCAACAACCGAACCCATCCCAGCAGGTAAATCACAAGTGACGGGACAGGTGAGAACGGGATGGTTGTAGACGGAAGGGTTAACTTTTCTGTGATCTTGGGGGTGAGTCAAGACCTTCACAGTAACTTAGAACAGATGGCGGGTGTGTGTGTGTGTGTGTGTGTGTTCAAGTGTCGCCTAACACACTCACACACACACCACAAACAACACCTCGTTAACTGTGTTTGTTTACCTCAGTTGGTTGTGTTTAGCCACGAATCATCACTGTGTATGTATGTCTGTATGTATGTATGTATGTATGTATGTATCTACGTATGTATATATGTATGTATGTATGTATGTATGTATGTATGTATGTATGTATGTATGTATGCATGCATGTGTCTGTCTCTCTGTATACAAGTACGGTACATGTCTATGTTTTTGTATGCGGACTCTGTTTTTTGTGTGTGTGTGTGTATGTGTGTGTGTGTGTGTGTGTGTGTGTGTGTGTGTATGTGCTCGTTAATATAAATTCATGCGTGGTATTACTCTCTAAGGTATCACTTCACCATTGTAACCTTTATGCCATATCTACTCCTCTTACACATGTATCTACCAGTAGGTAATAGGTTATCCCTTAACAAATCTAAATAACAACATGGCAACTGGGTTTGTTTGGATGGAATACTTGATAACACTGACTACAAACCGTCGACATATTGTTATGAAAGACAGACTCCAAGATACTGTTATACTCTGGTAATATTTCGTATTTTTACACTGATATACGTATCTATGTCTTGTATAATATATCATTTATTAAAGTATTACAATAGTATATTTCTGAAGTTGTAAAATAAAAAAAAGCCACATGATTCTCCAGTTGATCTTTGACATCACTGCTTTCATTTCATTGGCCTTCACCTGACCACTCACAGCTGGACGTGGTTGAGTCTTAATAGATGACGTCAAATGAAAACAATTAAAGTCATATTGTATTATAAATATGACTTTAGAACTTAATCGCAAACTTACGACACCTTGTTCACTGTTATTGATGAGTTGGTGTTATTCATTTATTTACAATCATTCATTGATGTGTGTTTAGGTTTATGCCTCATTATTCATTTGTCTGCCACTTGTTACGTCAGCTTTATTGTCTAAGTATTTAGTCCTGTAGTCCCACAGTCTCAACAGCTAACTCGACGTTCCTATTCTAATGCACATTTAACTCGACTCTTCAGAGGTTTAAAATTGTCTCCCTAATGTCTGCTGCCTTTTCCGGCGATTTTAAGATCATGAAAGAGATCGTCAGTCTTACCAAGGAAAATAAAAAGAGATAAATGGGAAGAGGATTAGAAATAGTGAGGATCTTTTTCAGTTGCCGTTACTGTACTGTAAGGAAGTGTGAATGTGAGCAGCGTGTTTTGATGACAAGTGTCTGTCATCACGGTAACACTGTGGCGGCCTGGAGACGCACCTGTCTTTATTATTAAATCAATAAAATCGAACATTACGGGGTTTGGTTGTATTTCCTCTCCTCTAAACCTTGTTATTAAGTTATCATCTCCTTATTTGTTGTCAGTTTTCCTTCGGCAGTCTTGAATGGTGATATGAAGATAATTATTTCCAGTACATAGAATATGATATTAAACACCTAAAAACAAACTCTTGCATCATAATATTAATGTAACCCAAATCTAGAGTAAAACTGTTCTTTTCTCGTAGATAAATGTGGTTATTGTAAAGGAAAGAATACGTTTTTTCTTTTGCAATATAAAAAAGATGGTCCTGCGACAACAATCCATTTAAAAGAAAACAAGGATAGTCTCTGCGTCAACCATAAATGGTATACTCGTTTTCTTTGATTCCACGACTGAACCATTTTCTATGAATACAACACCCAACCATCCCTACCAACTGTATCTATGAGTCGCTAATTAGGGATTTAAAACTACATTTTATATCGTTTACTGAAGCTGATACTATAAATATAACTAAGTTGAGGTGTTGATTATTTATATATAAAATTTATAAAGCAAGACTGTTAAGGAAGTAACTAATTTAGAAATTAAATAAAAATAATTCAATAAAACTGTCTAGCAGCTCTACCTGTGGGTGCTAAACGGACTACGTCATCAGGTGTACTCATTAAGTTAGGTGTTTAACTCGAGGGTGGACGGGATTCGACAGTGCTCTTCCTAATTACTTTCTGTACAGTGTTTTATAAGTTGGACTGTTATGTGTCATCAAGAAACCTCATCGGTTATACAGCACTCTCAGGGACTCAAGTTTACATAGTCTGTGGACTGGCCAAATAAACGGCACTTACAGGTTAGTTGGGCTGTTTATAACGTAGACACCTGGAGTTAAAGTGCAATTCATTATGTATCATCGGTAAAGGTTTAGTTTAGCGCTAACACCAGAATTTGTTAGTTGATTTCCTTTATTTTTGGTATACTTATTGTGTATTAAAAGAAACGACAACTTTATAGTATAATTTTAAGCATTTTTTTTTATTTACTCTATCCCGCTTCACAATTCTCCTCCCGGCTCCATTTTTGTTGTTTACCTCGCTGAATCCCTCAAGAGACGTTTCCTATAAATGATGGTGAACGCTTCCACTTATTCCTCCTCGCCATTGCTGATTTATATCAACCTCAATGTTAAGGTAAGCTGTTTAACACATAAATTAACACGATAATACATAGAACCTAATAGAACCTGACCTAACATAGCCAACCTTTGGGTATGTTAGGTCAGGTTTTATTAGGTTCTATGTATTGTTTCTATTTGTGTTTATTAGTGTGTATAAAATTTTCAACCAAATCAACAAACTATTGGCGTTAGCGCTAAACTACACCTTTACCGTATCATCTATTTAGTGTGTTGTTAGTGATAATTTTATATAATATTGTCAATTATTTTAACCAAGAAGTAAAACAAACCTAATCAGAAACTCCAGACAAATCGTTCTTGAATTACTAGTTTTCGTTGTCGGGTAAAGCCTAAAGAAACCATTCCTACTTATCAACGGGCAAACTTTCTTATCAATTCATTTTATTTATTTGTTTATGATAATTTAAAAACATACAAAATATTAGTATTATAGAGAAGAAATTCCTGTAGTGTGTGTATGTGTTTTATTAATAATGTAGTACTGTTATTATACACGTTAGTTAACATTCTTTTTTATTCTTATAGGTATTTCGGATTTTTTTTTTTTACCATATTACTAGGATTTGAATTTGTACCATACGTAGTAATAGTAGGTTAGGTTAGGATAGGATGCCCCCCCCCACATACTATAGGTGTACAATACATGGCAATATAAGCTTAGCCTCTTTTGGTAAGATAAATTATTTCTCTGGTGTGTTTGGCATTTTTTTAGTCGATTCTCAACGTCGTTTGTTGTGGAAATGAGCCATTTTTGGGGGTGTTTTCGAACCAACTTAAAATTCGAAAAAATAAAAAAAGGTCCATTCCCGCAAGAAGATAATGTCAGAATCAATTAAAAAAACACAAAAATAACGTAGAAAAATAATATCTCCTACCAGTTGGGGAAATTGGGATAAAGGCAAATTTTTACCTACACGTCAACGGGCTCACGAGGGAAGCACAGTCAGTAAGCTCTGTATCGAGCTATGTATATAAAGTATGTGTATATACTTTATTTGACTCCAGAATGTTATCTGTACCTGTGCCAGTGTTGGTTAAGTCTGGTCTTGAATAAGCTTACACTTGTTGCCTTAATAATACTCTCTGGCAGGTTGTTCTAAGAGTTAACATTTCTCACTCCAGAAAAATTTGTCCTGACAATTTTCTGAACTTGCGTCTTCTCCCTTAAGATGTGACCTCTCGTGGGGTGAGCACCTGCCAGCACCGGGTATGAATACATGAATGAGTAATGTCCTCTGAAGTATTTATAACGTCATATAAGTCAGCCCTTGGCCACCTATAGTTTAATGACCGCAGGTGTTCTTATCTCTCAGGGTAATTAAGGTACCGAAGTGCATATATACACCACAGTCTGGTGGGGGTCCGACTAATTACCCAAATGTACCCAAATGTAGCCAAATATAGCCGGAATGAAGTCAAATAATGGTCCAAGATGAATAAATCGGACTGCCAATCACTTCTCGACTAGTATTTGGTGTCATAAAGTCCAAAAATATTGGTAAACTTAATTTAATCTGAGCTAATAGATCAAGTGCATGTACCTAACCTAACCTGACCTAACCTCGACTAGTATTTGGTGGGCAATAGAATCTTGGACACGATGATGATAATAATATTAAACAAACCTAACTGCTCCAAACATACACACACAAATCAACCGAGAACTATTTCAGCACACACGAACGGGAGACATTGTTACCAAGTCTTCTTCCCGTCAATAAACTCCCCATGAGGTGTACCAGATCGGGCGATGACCTTCCCTCTCGACCTCCCGTAAGCGGCTTTACCTATCAATACTGAGAGGGTTATCGAACTCTGCATCGTGAAGCTTGTAATCGCCAGCGAACCTTGCATGCCAATGTGCCAGAACTGATTTGTCGAGGGATAAGGTGGAGTGACCTGGTGTGCGCGCGTGTGTATGTGTGTGCGCGTGTGTGTGTATGTGTGTGTATTATTTACTTTTTATACGTTAAAGTGACGTTGTTAGACCACCTGCATTGTTAGGTTTGTTTGGTCACGTGTAATTACATCGTTTGGGTATTTGTGTCGTTAGTGACATTATAAATTATTTGCCTTTTTATGACTGGTGGATTTAGAGAGAGAAATATATCTGATTTTTTTTTGTTCATGGTAAGTGTATGTTATCAAGTGCTGTGTACGTTATCAAATGCTGTGTACGTTTATCTTAGGTTGCTGATCTTTCAAGAACTGTGGACGTTTTTCACTGACTCTGTGTGTGTGTGTGTGTGTGTGTGTGTGTTTCATGGTCTGTGTACGTTTTTCAAGGGTTAGTTACGTTGATCAATAACTGGGCAGATGTGTCTCAGAGTCTGTGTGTGTTTTCTGTCCACTACCTTACTAAAAGAGAATCGATCACACACACACCTCACACACACACACACCACACACACGCGCGCGACTGACATTATCACCAGAAGGTCACAACAATCTACCGAGCTTCATACGGACGAGAACCACCTCCTTCTATGTGGCCTCCGTCAGGTTGGTGCTGCCTCCTCCTGACGGGGTTTTTACATAGGGAGTTGTAAAAGGGGAAGAATGTCAATAGGAGTTGTCAATAGGAGTTAATTTGTCGTCTGTTTACTTAGTCCGTTGTTAAATAATTCTGCAATCACTGTCTAGGATTATGTAATAGTTGTGTTCTTGGGAAATTTGGAGTGATTAAATATGGGATTAAATGAGGATTAAATATGGGATTAAGTGAGGATTTAAATATGGGATTAAGTGGGGATTAAATATGGGATTAAGTGAGGATTAAATATGGGATTAAGTGGGGATTTAAATATGGGATTAAGTGAGGATTTAAATATGGGATTAAGTGAGGATTTAAATATGGGATTAAGTGGGGATTAAATATGGGATTAAGTGAGGATTTAAATATGGGATTAAGTGAGGATTTAAATATGGGATTAAGTGAGGATTTAAATATGGGATTAAGTGGGGATTTAAATAGCCTTTAACTTATTTCACTTTAGGATTATCCGCAATGTCCATCCCTGCTGGCTAATCTCACCAGACATAACCTATCTTGGATGTACCTCTGTTGATGTACCTGTGTTGATGTACCTGTGTTGCTGTATCTGTGTTCTTTACCTGTCCTACTGTACCTGTGTTGTGTACCTGTGTAAATTTTATCAATCTAACTGAGCTATAATCATCTCACGCGGCCACACTCATCTTCGTCTCTTATTCATCGGTTCCAACGTAATTACAAGGAGATGACACACCCCATTGGCTCTGGGTATGAGTGCTTAAAGACAGGAGGTTATTGAGAGAGAGAGAGAGAGAGAGAGAGAGAGAGAGAGAGAGAGAGAGAGAGAGAGAGAGAGATACTGCCCCACTGACCATCCATCCTACACTGACCATAACATGAAGCTCCGCCCTTTAAATGTTACAATGTGTCTTCATACTGTACACCGTCAGGGGATCACTGTCATAGGCTGCGCGGGAGTCGAAAAATCACCCTCCTGCGCATATGACGTCACGAGGATGACGTCAGGTGTCAACATAACGTGGAACGAGGGTTTCCCACTGTAGGTCAACTTTGTCACGACTTATCCTTTGAAAATTTAATTGCTTAATATTCTGCAGGGTGTGGGGGTGCGTGGGAGGGAGTGCGTGAGGGGGTGTGGGAGGGTGTGGGGGCGTGTGGCGTCGTGTGGTGTGGGATGTGGTAATCGTCAATCAAGAAAGGAAGGAAGAAGGAGGAGAGAAAGAGAGAGAAAGAGGGAGACTTATTTCTTATCTTTAATCTGTTTTAATTATTTGCTCATTCAGGATAAACTAAAACGTAAACTCAACTTTTTCTTCCATTCTCCAGCAACGTTTTCTTTTATTCACCTCTCTTGCCTCACGCGAGAGAAAAATAGATTAACTAAATGTTTTCCAGAATGACGTCAGTGTCCTAAATCTTGCCTCCACCAATCACAGGGAGCTGGTCGAGTGACGTCACTTGTGCATCTTACCTCGGTCAATCAAAACTACGGACAGATAGTAATCCGATCATGGCGTTACAAAGCCTCTTATGACGTCATTGTTGTATTTGATCTCAGCCAATCAGAATGAGGAAAGGGAGTAAATAATTGATGACGTCACTGTATATTTCTTACGTCAACCTATCAGCGTCGTAACCTCAATGACGTTATAACCACCGATAAAAAAAATGGAATCTCTTCTTGGTAACGAGAATTTGGCAGGAAAACAGACTAGAGGACGCGAACAATTCCATGATTTATAGGAATTTAACGACTTGTTATTGTGTGAGCGTTAGTAATATATCAAAGTGACATATTGTTGAATATTCGGTTGTGAGCTGCAGTGGTGTGGCCGTTGGGGGAGAGAGACAGAAGCAATGTAATTAGTTAAGGGAATTTTAACTCTCTCAGCAGTACCCGAGAGAGAGAGAGAGAGAGAGAGAGAGAGAGAGAGAGATAAACTGACTAGTAAATATGAATGAGTGGGCGTATGGAGTGGCATGAATAGAGTGGGAGTGAGTGGGCGTGAATGGGGAGTAAGTGGGAGAGAGTGAAAGTGAATGGGGGAGAGAGACAGTAGGAGTGAGTAAGGGAGAGTGGGGAGTGAGGGCGGAATGGGGAGGAGGGAGAGGTGAAAGTGAATGGGGGAGAGAGACAGTAGGAGTGAGTAAGGGAGAGTGGGGAGTGAGTGGGAGAAGAGAGTGAGAGTCAGTAGGATAATACACAAGCTTCATATCCCTTCAATATCTCGGTCGTATACAACTTGGTTCGATTCCGTTTCACATGTCCCGTATTGCCAAAGGTCGGGGCTTCGGGTTCGGTGACGTATAGAGATTCGATTGTCGCAACCTTTTCTGGAATTCGGTAACTTGTGATTCGAAACCTCGTAATCGAATCTGCGGAATCGGATCTGGTAGGCCTCGTATTTTAGGTGTGAATCAGGTTTTTGCTTCGATTCATTTTTGCTTTGTATTTTTCTTCGTTGATTCGAACTCGGTGTTTTAATTTTCGGGGGTTTATTCTCTTTTGTGGTTCGAATCTGTTCTTCACCGGATTCGAACTTGGAGTTTCGAAGCCGGTGTTTTAGACGTTAGATTAGGTATTATCACATGAAATCCTCCATATCAATTCCAATTACTTACATATATTGTCTTAAATCTCATGTTTCATTCGTTTCCGGTAATGTGAATATTTTGATTCGAGTCATTCGTTACGCTTCGTGTGATTCGATTACAATGAGTCGAACCATAGGTAAAACACACACACACGAGACCCCCTCCCCCCCCCTCCCGTGCCCCTTGAGAACGAGAAAAGTCGTGAGTGAACCAGACAGTGAGAGGCCCTGAAGGTCTACTCGAGGCAGCGTGTGGCGACGATGCCGTCACCATGGAGACGAGAGAGTCTCCAGTAGTAGTGTGTGGCACCTGGATAAATGGGTCAGCTGATGTCTGTTTACATGATCGTGGGAATGTTTTGTTTTAGTGTTGGTCTGTGTGTGTGTCTCTCTCTCTCTCTCTCTCTCTCTCTCTCTCTCTCTCTCTCTCTCTCTCTCTGGCTACCTACCCACCAGTAATTAATCCTCCCAGGTAAGCAGACAGGTGATATCCCCCAGATTTCTTCCTCATCCACCTTCCTCATCCACCTTCCTCATCCACCTTCCTCATCCTCCTTCCTCATCCTCCTTCCAACCGTTCCTGTCTGTACCCCTCTTATCTTCACTATTTATCTCCACCCAATCACCCTCCCTCACCCCACCACCTTCACCATCACCCACCTACTCCCACCCTCAACCCACCTACTTCCACCCTCTCTCACTCCCCCTCTCCTTCCACACCCCACTGACTACCATCCCATCCCTCCTCACCTCACCCATTCCCACACTCCACATACATTCTCTCTCCGTTAATTCCCACCCACGGTAAAGACCTCGTTTATACGGATTTTTAAACAGTTCCCGAAAGTCGTCACAGTTAATTAGATCATAATATCCATTTTAAGTTTAGGTTTAATTAAGGGAGATGTGCCTTAAGACTCTCGCTCATTAGTAGTCAACACGTGACCTAAAATACTTAGTAATTTGTTATTATAAATGACTCGGGATCTTAAGACTAATAGGAAATTCAACTTATTTTTAACTGATGATTAAACCTCCTAATGCTAAACCTAATCTAACTAAACCTAACTCAACCTAATCTAACCCAATCTTAAATTAGGTTAGGTTAGGAAATAAATCTCACCGTGTTAGGTGTGTAAAGGTGGGTGGTTAGCCTAGTGACGTCATAGCGGTACCTGGCCAATCGAATCACGTCATGTCCTTCATTCATGTGGGTTCTGTCAGGTTGGTAACGAGGCGAGGAATAGGGTGGATGAAATATTCCTTCGACAGTCTAATACCGGGGACTGTCTGTGTCTGTGTCTGTCTGTCTGTCTGTAGAGGTTCCGTGGGGATTCATGAATGGTGGAATATGGTTCTCTCTCTCTCTCTCTCTCTCTCTCTCTCTCTCTCTCTCTCTCTCTCTCTCTCTCGTATTTGTGCATAAAACCAACATTATTTTTTACATAATGTTGAATTCTATCTCGTAAAATTTATCGTAAAATAAATCAGAGAATAAATAATAATAATAATAATAATAATACGCAGATCTTAGAACGCTTACTTTTGCGCGGGAGAATGATGGGCCAGTGACCCGAGACGACGCTCAGAGAAAACTTTTAAGATTGGAACAATTTATCTCCGTATACAAAACGAAGTGGAGTCAGACTCTTGTGTGTGTACGTAACTATTTCCTTTGAATTGTGAATGCTAGTTTCTGATGGGCTTTTGTTTTGATATTTTGAGTAAATGTTATTGTTTTTACGATATTTTTTTGCTAGTTTTCCAATTATATTATTTCTGTTGTTTTTGACGTAATTATTGTTTTTTTTTTTTTACAGCTTTTGAATGTTTGTTTGTTTATGTTGAGTTTTTTTTCACAGTATAAACAACTTTATTCCTTTAACTCCACGAAGGAAGGGTTGGTAAGCCTGTAACCCCTTCACTGATTGCATATATCATTAGAATACAATAAAATAAGTTAATAAAAATGACGATAGGGGTGACGAAGGGGAAGCTATTTTATGTCCCCTTTGTTGTTCCAATATTAGTAGTTCGTTTTATCGCCACATCTCCCCGTTGAGCGCTGTAGTGCCTCCTCCCCTCCCTCTTTACCCTCACCTTCTCAAGACACCTTCAGAAAACCAATAACGCAACCAAACACTGCCATGGCTGAGAGAGAGAGAGAGAGAGAGATGTCTTGTGTGTGTCTCTTGAGATTTCTTCTGATTCCTTTCCCTCACCTCTCCCCCCCACCTCTCCCCTCACCTCTCCCCTCACCTCTCCCCTCGCCTCCACATCCCTAACCATCATCTCTCCTTTACTCCTGCTCCTCAGACCTTGACAACACCCTTCCTGGTTCCTCCTCCCTCCTTCCTTCCTCCCTCCCTCCCTCCCTCCTCCCTCCCTCCCCCTCCCTCCTCCTCCCTCCTCCTCCCTCTCAGCGTCTCACGTGTGTCTCCGTGTGTTTCTCTCCTCCACTGTCTCCACCACCTGCCTGCCGCCCTCCCACACACGCTAGTAATGGTCTGCCAGTTGTTGTTGTTAGTGTCTAATTGGCTGATACAGATGACAGACAGACAGACAAGCAGAGGAAAAAGAGACAGATGGAAGAATATTATAGCAACGTCTCTCTCTCTCTCTCTCTCTCTCTCAACCTGTGTACCTGAGTCTATATACTGTCAACCTGCTAGCCACTACCTACCGGGTCCCACGTGGCTATTACATCACTTTAATGGAAATTGACGGAGATTGAATTGACAGTCACCAAGTCTCGAGAACTGACAGAAACCGGAAGAGTGTGTGTGTGTGTGTGTGTGTGTGTGTGTGTGTGTGTGTGTTAAGAATCACTCCACTTTCATCCTACCACTTGAAGTAATCCCCTAAGGTGTCTTCCTCAAGTCTTAGGTTCACCTTTCACTTGAGCGAATGTTTAAGAATCTGAGGATAAGAACAATAACTTCAGTATTTTCTTCTTATATGTCAGTAATATAACATAGCGTATTGTATAACATAGCTTAATGTAGGATAACATAGACTAATATAGTATAACACAAGTGATCGCGGGTCCTTCGTGCCCTTGTGAAAGTTTTAACTCGTGACAGCGTACAGCGAATGAGGGTGCGCCAAGTCCGTAGACCTGCATCGTTTTCCATCGTAAATAAAATGGTTAATTAATGCCTTCCTAAGGAAAGCATCGACATGGGATCAGGTTTGTTCCACTCTACGATTTTGTTCGCGATTTTTCCAGAAAGTTTGATGAAAAACGGTTGTGCCGTTTCGGCTGCCCAGAACAAACAGACAGACAGACAGACAGACAGACACACGGCTAGTCCTATAGTATATTAGATTATATTACGGGGGCAATAACGGGTCTGGAAATATTACCTGTTGTTATTAGTCATAGTTAATTTACGGCGTGCGTATATAATTAGCATAACAACCTTCACCTGTCTCGTGCCCGTGTGTTGGTTTTTGGTCATATGAAAGTCACTAATTAAGACAGGTAGATAGGGAGATATACATATACATTCTACAACATAATTATACATTTAGATTACACATTATACATATACACCCACACATTCGCCCTCATTTTAATTTTATTTTTTTTACATATGTTACTCAGTAATGCTTAGAACACTTCCCTCTCAACAAATCAGCGACGGAAAACTCACTCAAGAGCCAATTAAAACTGTTTAAGTGGAGCCGGCTAATTACTATTGGATAAAAGATGTACGATGCCAAAAGGATTCGCAGGCATCAAAGGCTTCACAAGCACCAATAGGATTCTCTCTCTCGGGGATTGTTGGATGATGTTGACCAATTACAGAGGAGATTAAAGATCTGTTTACAGTTAGGGAATTTTATTTTTATTTATTTATTGTTTTTTTTTAGCTTATGGAAGTCAGGCATTTAATGGTATGTTAATGAGCATTGAAAAAAGGGTTAAGTCTCCGTACTCAAGGAATTAAGTCATCGTACTCAAGGGGTTAAGTCACCGTACTCAAAGGGTTAAGTCATCGTACTCAAAGGGTTAAGTCATCGTACTCAAGGGGTTAAGTCATCGTACTCAAGGGGTTAAGTCATCGTACTCAAAGGGTTAAGTCATCGTACTCAAAGGGTTGTCACCGTACTCAAGGGGTTAAGTCATCGTACTCAAGGGGTTAAGTCATCATCGTTAAAGTAATCGTACTCAAAGGTTGTCATCGTACTAAGGTTGTCATCGTACTCTAAGGGTTAAGTCATCGTACCTGGCGCTGTTTCACTGTACCAAGGTTGTCATCGTACTCAAAGGTTGTCATCGTACTCAAAGGTTGTCATCGCAATTCCAAGGGGTTGTCATCGTACCTGGCGTTGCTTCATCGTACTCAAAGGGTTGTCATCGTAATTGGGGCGTTGCTCATCGTACTCAAAGGGTTGTCACCGTACTCAAGGGGTTAAGTCATCGTACTCAAGGGGTTAAGTCATCGTACTCAAGGGGTTAAGTAATCGTACTCAAAGGGTTAAGTCATCGTACTCAAGGGGTTAAGTCATCGTACTCAAGGGGTTAAGTCATCGTACTCAAGGGGTTAAGTCATCGTAAGATTGCATAGACAGGAGACAATAGATTAAGTTACAAAAATAATACCTACTAATATTGCAAAGAGTGTGTTCATGTTGGTTAAAGTGTGTTTCATGTTGGTTCGAGTGTGTTTCATGTTGGGACGAGTGTGTTTCATGTTGGGACGAGTGTGTTTCATGTTGGGACGAGTGTGTTTCATGTTGGGACGAGTGTGTTTCATGTTGGGACGAGTGTGTTTCATGTTGGGACGAGTGTGTTTATGTTGGTTCGAGTGTGTTTCATGTTGGGACGAGTGTGTTTCATGTTGGTTCGAGTGTGTTTCATGTTGGGACGAGTGTGTTTCATGTTGGTTCGAGTGTGTTTCATGTTGGGACGGGTGTGTTTCATGTTGGTTCGAGTGTGTTTCATGTTGGGACGAGTGTGTTTCATGTTGGGACGAGTGTGTTTAATGTTGGGACGCGTATGATTCCTGTCAGTGCTGGATACAAATACGTCCACTATAAATCAGCCAATCAGAATGTGGTTATATCAATAGTCAGGTTTTTCCTTTGATCTTCTTTTGTGAGTTTCGTATATATTTATTTATTTCAGGATTGATTTTTAGCGCCGTACTGCTTGTGTTGTAGCATAGCATAACTCTAACCTAACCTAACCTAATCTAACCAAACCAAATCTAACCTAATCTAACCTAACCTAACCTCAAGAAATTGCGTTCCTCTCGTCGTAATCATATAGCAGTGACCTCTTTTAGTCCAGAAAGTAGAGGTCAGGTAGGAGGTACCTCACCTTCCCTCACCTGTCTGTAGGTCATGAGAGGGGAAGGCTGTTGATCAAAGGATTTTAAGACAGATTTTTTACCAGATTTAGTGCAATATATTTCGTCCACTAGATTTTGTCCAGATTTAGTCCAGTATATTTCGTCCACGAGATTTTGTCCAGCTTATTTCGTCCAGGTTTAGTCAAGTATATTTCGTCCACTAGATTTTGTCCAACTTTTCTCCAAATTATTTCGTCCACATATCGTTATTTACAGTTCAACCACCAAATTTCGTCCAATAGATCTCGTCACCTCGCTGTAACCTCTGAGTTGACCTGAGTTGACCTGAGATGACCTGAGTTGACCTGAGTTTCGTGAACATGACCTAATTTATACACATACTCGACTAACTCATCACAAACTCGTAAAACAAAACCAAAAAACAACATCAACTTTTATCGGAATAATTTTAATCTGGTTCGAAATTATCACCACAAAAAGCGCGTAGATAATTATAGGCGGGTAATTATGTTATTAGTATAGTTTATAGAGTAATTAAATTATGGGAAATAAGGTAATTAGCTTTGTCAATAATCTTTAGGTGAATTAAATGGGGACTGAGTAATTTTTATCTATGCACAGGTAGTCTCTCTCTCTCTCTCTCTCTCTCTCTCTCTCTCCTGGACCTGCTTCTAGTGTACTGATCGCTTTAATCTGCTTCTCGATTCCACCACACCTGAGCTGAATAATTCATAGGTGAGACCAGAACGTTCCCGACTCCCTTACCTGTAGCTGACACACACACACACACACACACACGCACGCACACGCACGCACGCACTCTTTCTCATCAAGGTGTTTTAAGTACACACTCAAAAGGGAACTTCACAGGTGTGTTTGGCAGGTGTGTTGTTGCTTACAGGTATATATTACCCCGAGCTTCACAAGTGCCGCGACAGGTGTTATGATAGATATGGGGCAGGTATTAAACAGGTAGACAGCTTGAGATTTCAAATATATGTAAATTACACATAAACGTATAATGTAATATATACATATAAGAAAATACATATTCATACTTACATATATGTATACGTACACGCTTCAGTATATACACATGTACATATATACACATACAGTAAAGAGGAATTAGTTAGTACATAGTCTCATCTTGTCCTGGGGATCGAACCCGGGGCCACTCATTTGTAAGGCGAGTGTACTGACCATTATACCATGCTTATGTAAATATCTCTCTCTCTCTCTCTCTCTCTCTCTCTCTCTCTCTCTCTCTCTCTCTGGTCAGGCAGTGGGGAACACAAACTCGCTCCACTACTCATAACTAAACATTTAAGTAATCTATGAGGACACGTGTTGCTGTAATGACCTGGACGTAATGACCCATAATTCACTACACACCCCTAGTTGAAGTTTAATCACCTGACCACTGTTATCACCCACACGCTGTCCTCCCATTCAGGCAACTTTGAGGGATCAGAAGCTATCGTTTTGTGTCTCTCTCTTATTAACGTCATGATGTATCGATTCCAAACCTTTGACTGATCCACTTTTAAAGATTCCGGATGTCAAGGAACCTATTGGGGAGCATTCGGATCCTGTTTGGGTAGTTAGAAGTCATTAACCCCCAGCCCAAGGTCAACAACGATCCCCTCTCCCAACGGCTAGGTCAATAACCCCCCTCCCCTCCCGATAGGCCAATACCCCCTCCCCCTGCAAGGTCAGCACCCCTTTCGGCTAGGTCAACAACCCTCCCCCCCCATACTTTTCTTGAAACTCTTTTGAAATCTTGCCCGGTTCAAAGGTCAACGACCCCTTGGCCGAATGAACAGCTCCGGTATACCAGACTTTTAAACCCTCAGGGAGAGTATCAGAGGTCAACGGCCGAGATTATCAGAGGTCAACGGCCGAGAGTCTCTACGTATAACAAGCTAGGGACGAGACCTGGCTGACCCGTGTAAGCGAAATGCAATTAAGGTGTGTTGGCTGTGACGGTAATTAAATAAGTGTTGATCTAAGAGGAACTGGCCAGGTACACCAACCCTCAGACTCACCTGGGATAATATCATGTAACCTGTGAGGCGTTATTACTGTACCTGTACCTCTACTGTATCTTTCATGATGCTGTAACCATACCTGTACTGATGGTGTTAACTGTTATGTTTCTGTAACACGTCAGACGCCTGTACCTGTATTCTATTGAAATTATTACGAAATTAATCACTGTAAATTTCCTGTATACCTGATTCTACATAACGAAACAACTGTAACCACATGAGAAGTACTGTACCTTCACTGTAACGGCTTTTAACTCATTACAAAATACTCTATAAACTCAACAAGACCATAAACAGTTCCCAATACCACATAATGGACTTCCAACACCACAAAAGAGCATTGAATCCTCTTTAAAAGATTCCAATACGAACATAATAGCATCGAGACCGCATTTAACACCACAAATAGGATCTAATACCACATAATGGACTAATAACACTATAAAGAAGCCTGAATCCCCTTTAATGGCTTCTAATACAATCTTAATGGTGTTGTAGGATTATATTGCATCTAACACACATTGAATGAGCTTATTAAAGAGTGTTTTGGTGAGTGGGGGGGTTGGGAGGTAAGTGGGGGAGTGTTGAGTGGGAGGTAAGTGAGAGGTGAGTTAATTTTGTCTACTCGATGAGATTTTGAATAGGAGAATATTATCTGCTCTCTCTCTCTCTCTCTCTCTCTCTAAGTTACTCCTGGTTTAGTGAGTCGGGCTGTCTCCTTTAGGTAAGTGAGTGGTGCTGTATGTATAATATAGTGGAGGAAGAGTGAGGGAATGAGTGGGAGGAAGGGAGTGAGAGGGAGGGAGTGAGAGGAAGGGAGTGGGAGGAAGGGAGTGAGAGGGAGTGAGAGAGTGTGTGGAAGAGTGTGTGGAAGAGTGTGTATGTGTGTGTAGGAGAAAAGACATGGGAAAGGAAGTAACGGACCCCCCCCTTCCACACACACACACACACACACATTTCACCCAACCCTTTCAAGCCAACACTATTAAATGGCAGGAAAGTGCTAACCCACACTCACTCCATACGGTCGAAACTCTCCTTGTTTTTTAATGCTAAATTTGGCCTTAGAGGATATACTTCCTTATGTCTGTTTGCGTCGAGGTCGTCTAGTTCAAGATTTTGGAGAGGTTTGTGAAAGAGGAGGAAGAGGAGAGGGAGGAGGAGGAAGAGGAGGAGGAGGAGGAGGAGGAGGAGGAAGAGGAGAGGGAGGAGGAAGGGAAGGAAGAGGAGAGGGAGGAGGGGGGGAAGAGGAGGAGGAGGAGGAGGAGGAGGAGGGGGAAGGGAGGAAGAGGGGAGAGGAGGAGGAGGAGGGGAAGGAGGAGGAGGAGGAGGGAGGAAGGAGGAGGGAGGAGGAGGAGGAGAGGAGGAGAGGAGAGGGAGGAGGAAGAAGAGGAACAAGAAGTTTGTTTGTGTATTTCGAAGTCTTTTGTGTGTGTGTGTGTGTGTGTGTGTGTGTGTGTGTGTGTGTGTGTGTGTGTGTGTGTGTGTGTGTGCAGTAGGATAGACTTTAGGGGGATTAAATGAACCACACACACACACACACACTTGAGTATGAGCACCTGAAAGACACTTGAGAGTAATTAAGCTATTACATTTAATTGGTATTTAGTGAAGGTTATGTCAATTAGTGGTTAAATGCCTCTCCGCCTCCTCTTAGCCAATCACTTACCTCGTTTCCCTTCACCTGTGGTTGTGATTCGCTAATCTCTAGGTCTTGACTCTGAATCCGAATCTGAACCCGGACTCTGAACTGTGAACCCCAAGTGAATCCGAACCTAACCTAACCTTAACCCACTTCAGCCCACCTCAACCTATACGACAGCCCACCTTAACCCACCCCACGACCTCACCTGAGCCCACCTGTTCAGTGTCAGGTGTTAGGTTCTTCATTGTTATTCAAATACGGCACTCGGCTGTCTGGTTCTCTCTCTCTCTCTCTCTCTCTCTCTCTCTCATTGTAAACATCGGTGATTGAGAGGCGAAACATACATACATACATACATACATACATACATACATACATACATACATACATACATACATACATACATACAGACAGACAGACATTCATTACACGACTTCGCAGGTACAGGTAAGATGTAATTAAGATATACACCAGGTGGACTGTGTGTTGATTACATGTATACCTGAGCTTACCTGTGTGTGTGTGTGTGTGTGTGTGTGTGTGTGTGTGTGTGTGTGTGTGTGTCTGTGTGTGTGTGTGTGTGAGAGAATATCAAGTCCATTTGGGTGAAATACATAGCAAGTTAATTAATGAGGGAATTTTTTTTACCTGTCCACCCACGCAATACAATACCTGCATGACGTAATCTAATTAACCTGGATAATAATTTACCTGGGAATAAATCATAATTACGTATTAACTTTAACTCAGAAATTAACTCGAAATACAGAGATCAAAATTAAGTCGGATTAACTTAAACTAGCACCATTTCACAGACTATTAACTATGGTGCTATTATTGTAGTCTTTCTTTCACTGAATATCCCGTAATTATCATGTTATTTCGTCCTCTCTCTCTCTCTCTCTCTCTCTCTCTCTCTCTCTCTCTCTCTCTCTCTCTCTCTCTCTCTCTCTCTCCTGCCCCACCTTGTTCCTAATGACCTGTGGAGTCACACCTGGGAACTTCGATTAGGTAAGGATTGTACAGGTGTTCTAATTATTCGTCTTTCACGGTCAAATAACGTCTCTGGGTTTCCTGAAGACTAGACACCCTTAGTTTATTTTATCTCCTGGTTTAATATCCCAATGTTAATCTTACTTCACTTAACTTAGCGTAATTTAATCTAATCTGACCTCAAATCCCCTAACCTAATCTAACTTAACCTAACCTAACTTGACCTAACCTAACCCCTCCAGGTAACGTTAGAGTGTTTTAATTATCAGGAGAATTAAGCTGGGGGTTTAATCTCCAGTTGATCCGATGACACACACACACGCACGCACACACGCACACGCACACGCACACACACACACACACACACTCACACACACTCACTCACTCACTCACTCACTCACTCACTCACTCACTCACTCCCACTCTTTCACACACACACACACACACACACACACACACACACACACACACACACACACACACACACACACACACACACTGAATAGAGATAATTAAAGTCTCAAGCTCAAGTGAGACCCAAACTCGTTGACATTAAGAGATATTTCTCTCTATCTCTCATCTCCAGGATCTTTCTCAGTCATCATTTCTCACATAACAATAAGGTGACTCAATAGCTCCTGACAACAACATCAAGTGGCTGACATTGGCTGACGTTGACGCAATATGCTGACGTTTGTGCCTTTGATGTAAGAGAAAGTGAGAAGTGATTTAATATTTGTCCTTCTGCCTTTTGAAGTGTGTGTGTGTGTGTGTGTGTGTGTGTGTGTGTGTGTGTGTGTGTGTGTTAATATTTAAGTTTCACTGTGTTTGATGTGTTGAAGAAAACACACGCACACACACACACACACACACACACACACACACACACACACACACACACACACACACACACACACACACACACACCCCGACATGTCTTGGCTTTTCCTTGTATTTTGAGAAAGTTGTGACGTCAATCAGGTGAAATACTGAGGTCAAGTCTTGGGTGAATCAGGCTTGAGTGAGTGCTCCCTAGATGTCTCTAAGATGATGTCACGCTTGAGGGTTTATTTGTGTTTCAAGGTTGAGGGATCGTTTGTTTGAGTCACACTTGAGGGATCGTTTGTTTGAGTCACACTTGAGGGATCGTTTGTTTGAGTCACACTTGAGGGATCGTTTGTTTGAGTCACACTTGAGGGATCGTTTGTTTGAGTCACACTTGAGGGATCGTTTGTTTGAGTCACACTTGAGGGATCGTTTGTTTGAGTCACACTTGAGGGTATATGTTGTCGAGTCACACTTGGGTGAGTCACACTAGAATATAATTTGTGTTTATTGATACAAAAAATATATTATCTTACAGTGCTGAGGAGGAGGAGGAGGAGGAGGAGGAGGAGGGAGGAGTAGGAGGAGGAGAAGAAGGATGAAGAGGAGAATGAGGGGAAGGAGGAGGGAAAAGCAGGAGGTGGATGAAGAGAAGAAAAGTAAGGGAGAATATAACAAAGATGATGGGGGTGGAGGGAGGGGAGGGAGGGAGAAAAGGGAGAGGAGGAGAGAGGGAAGGGAGAGAGAGAGGAGGAGAGTGGATGAGTGAGGAGAGAGTGAGGTGAGTGGGGAAGGGTTGATCAAGCCTAATATGTCTCCCAGGTAAGTGTTGTCTCTGGGTCGTGCTTGAAGGAAGGAAGGAAGGAAGGAAGGAAGGAAGGAAGGAAGGGAGGGAGGGAGGAGGAGGAAGGAGGAAGGGAGGGAGAGGGAGGAAGGGAGGAGGGAAGGAAGGAAGGGAGGAGGAGGAGGAAGGAAGGAGGAAGGAAGGAAGGAAGGAAGGAGGAGGAAGGAAGGAGGAAGGAAGGAAGGAAGGAAGGAAGGAAGGAAGGGAGGGAGGGAGGAAGGTAGGTCTGAGTGCTTGCTAAAACATCATTGACCTCTCTAGGGTGTGTCTCTTTGCTTGCAGGATTATAAAAGCACATATAAGGGATTTATAAGTGTTTCTTCGTGCTTGTAAGTGTATCTTAAGTGCATGTAAGTGTATCTTAAGTGCATGTAAGTGTCTTTAACTTCCGAGAGCCTACAAAATTTACCAAGTGCTTACAGGGTCAATAAAGTGCATGCAAAGAAGTCACCTTAAAAGAGATTGCCTGAAAGCAACTCGATACAGAGCAAACTGAGGTAATTTGAGTCCAGCACAGGATGAAATGCTTGCTGGAATCACGACATAAAGAGACTTGGTGCTTTTAAGAGTTCAGTGTGTTATGGTGTGCTTGTTGGAGGCAAGAACTGAGGATTTTTTGTGCTTGTAAAGGTTTAAAATCGAGTGAGAGTGCTTGTAAGAGGAAAAAATAAAGAGTATCTGTGCTTGTAGAGGTTCCAAATAAAATGACGTACTTGTTAGTGTGACGACATAAGAGAATATAATCTGCTTGTAAATAATTCCTGACGTAGGAGAAGGCTTGTTGGAGGTAAGGAACGAAAAATTTGCTTGTGTGCTTTCGGAGGTCCAATATGTGGTGGGCGGGTGTGTGGGAGGATGGGGTGGGTACGGTGTGGGTAGGTGGGGTGTGGGTGGTTAGAGTGGGTGGGTGTGTTTGCTGAGGCCAAGACCTTAGGAGATTTTGGCTTCAAGGAATCCTGACTGAGTGAAAAATTTCTTATCCAGGATTAGTGACCATGGAAGGGGAGAGGAGGAGGAGGAGGAGGAGGAAGAAGAAGAGAGGAGGAAGGGGGAGGAGGAAAAGAGGATTATAATCTCTGGGCAAATGACACAGGAACAAGCACACACACACACACACACACACACACACACACTGAATCAGAATACATTAAATAGGCATAATCTAAAATCATACATACATACATACATACATACATACATACATACATACATACATGCAAAGATAGGAAGATAGATAAACAGAGATATATAAGAGGCATGGCAAGAGGAGAGAGAGAACACCAGCTGAAAATATTACACTGGCTCACATGATACAGTCATCAACACACTCAATTGTGAAGCCTGTTTTAACACACACACACACACACACACACACACACACACACACACACACACACACACACACACACACACACACGTAATCGATATAATAGTAGCTCAGTGTTCGTGAGTAATCTCTCTCTCTCTCTCTCTACCTAAAATAAGCGTTCTTGACAGTCGGATTACCAGCTGATGAGAGGGTGTAGGGCCGTCTTGTACAACTATGAGGGGTGTGGGGGGGTGTGTGGTGGGAGTAAGGGGTGGTGTGTGGGGATATAGAGTGTGTGTATCGAGGTGTAGAGAGAGAGGACACGCACACATGGACAAGAACGAAAAATGGTCCTTTCTGAGTATTTTTAACTTAATTAAGGTAATTTGTCCTCTCTCTCTCTCTCTCTCTCTCTCTCTCTCTCTCTCTCACTGGTCCAGCTTGATTCCTCCCCAGGCAGCTGTTAGCTCGTTCAAAAGCTAATTACCCCTCTAATTGCGCCTGGATACTGCTGGGCTCCCATTGGCCCCCCGGGGAGAAACACACGTCCAATGAGAGCGTTTGTTATTGCGCCAAAGTATCCGGAGGCTGGAGGCGGTGATTCGCGGTTATTGGTGTTGTGGTCTGTGTCTGGCGCTGGAATGGCTGTTTTGAGACATAAATAACTGGGTTTTTTTTAATGGACTTGTTGCTGTTTACGACACATAGTGGCCTAGAAGTGATCAATTTTGACTGTTTAGTTCGTGTGTTTATAAAATGGTAATTGATATCCTCTCGACGTAGAAAAGACTGGGTTTATTTATTGATTAGGTTTTTTTTTTTAGAATTTCTGCTATTTTTCACACACATACAGTATATATATATAATTGTTTTTCGCTGCAGGAATTACGAGTTTCACGAGTGACATTAATTTCCTATAAAAACTATCATTAACAAACACTTGTGGAATAAACTTTAACCATGTACGAACACTGTCATGACGCCCCCGCCACTTAGACGTCATTCCTCAGAAGGTAAACAAAAGATGGTCGCTGAGGCTTCTTCTCCGAGGAAAGATTTTTAACTGTTTCTCTCTCTATTTACCTCCGTGGACAGAAATATTTGAGGGAGAGATATAGTCGCAAGATTCGTGGGTGTGAGCAATTAAAACCTTTTGTAAAATGAAACCATGATTGAAAAAATAAAAAACAAAGCGGTTACCATTTTTACGATTTACAGCAATTATATTTTATGTTGCTTTTTGCGTCATAATAATAATAATAATATATATTTTTAAGGTAATAATATTGAACAGGTGTATCACAAGTGTGTGTGTGTGTGTGTGTGATGAACGTGGTCAATAGGAAGTCACCTTGTGGACCAGGGACAACACAGTGTTCCCTTGGCAACGCATCGAGGCCACTCCTGTGTGTGTGTGTATGTACAGGAACAGATGTACCTCTCTCTCTCTCTCTCTCTCTCTCTCTCTCTCTCTCCCTCCCTCCTTGTTCTTCTTTCCTTCCTTCCTTTCTTCCTTCCTTCCTTCCTTCCTTCCTTCCTTCCTTCCTTCCTTCCTTCCTTCCTTCCTTCCTTCCTTCCCTTCCTTCCATGCTTCCTTCCTTCCTTCCTTCCTTCTTTTCTTCCTTCCTTCCTTCCTTCTTTCGCCTCCTCCAAGGCCAGATGCTCGTCAGTAAAGGCCAATATTGACATTGAACTGCCAATTAGGGCTTGAGAGTGGTAGTTAAGGGAACCAGTCATTTAAGGTAAGCACAGCGCCTTAAAGTTGTCCCTTCCACAACCCCGAGAGACATTTTAGGGAGGTACAGACCCTTAAGATGTACTCTACCACGATTTAGTGTCATTTTATGGAATTATTGGACCTAAAAGTTAACTTCCCTCGACTCTTGTGTACAGTATTTTTTAGGGATTTTAGGACCTAAAATTTTATCTCCTTTACGGATCTATGTCATTTTAGGTAACGACTTGATTCATTTCCATTCCTCCCTCTTTCCCTTTCTCCCTCCCTCCCTCCCATCTTCTCTCCCTCTCTCTACACCTTCCCTTCACCTCCCTCCCTCCCTCCCTCCCTCTTCCACACTACAAGCTCAACCTTTCCCATACCATCCATTTGACACTCTTGATTGGTTGATATAAGTTTCCTCAAGGTGATGTGATTGGTCGAGATAAGTGTCCTACCTGATGCCGTGATTGGTCGATGTAACAAGAGCTCTCTGATTGGTCGAGATAACAAGCAGGGGGAATGTGAAGTATATATATATAGATAAAATTGCAAGTCTAATCTAGTCTTAGCTTCAATGGCGACGTAATTGCCCTGTGACTCGACTGTATATATAGAGAGAAAGAGATGAGTTATATTAGTCTTGAGTTAGAGGAGATAAACACCCCCAAGAGAGAGAGAGAGAGAGAGAGAGAGAGAGAGAGAGAGAGAGAGAGTCACCTTTCAATCAGTGCCAACAACTAACTCTAAAGACCCATCTGTAATAACAAAATACAACATCAATAGAGGAAAAAATACAACAAATAAAGACCTTTTGAGGTGTATACAAGACCAGACAGACAGACAGACAGACAGACTCGTGTAGGGTAGAGATATAAGTCATTAGTGGAAGTGAATTGAGGTTAAAGGCGTTGTGTGGGGGTGCTTGTGTGTGTGTGTGGGGGGTGTTTGTGTGTGTGTGTTTGTGTGTGTGTGTATGGCTAGAGAATCGATAGAAAAGAAAGCCAACCAGAGATAGACAAGCACACACACACATACACACACACACACACACACACACACACACACAGACAGATATACAAACAGACAGACACACACACACACACACACACAGTAAGTGATATAAAATAGATAGACACACACACACACACACACACACAGGCAGACATAAAAACAGACAGACACATACACACATGCACACACACACACAGGCAGATAGTAAAACAGACAGACACACATACATACACACAGGTAAAGTTATAAAAAACAGACAGACACAGCATACACACAATACAGGCAGCAGATATAAAACAGACAGACACACACACACACACACACACACACAGGATATAAAACAGAGCAGACACACACACACACACACAGGCAGATATATAAAACAGATAGAGCACACACACACACACACACACACAGCAGATATAAAACAGACACACACACACACACACAGGCAGAGAGCATAAACAGACAGACACACACACACACACACACACAGCAGATATAAACAGACAGACACACACACACACACACAGCAGATATAAAAACAGACACATACACAACACACACACACACACAGGCAGATATACAAAACAGACAGACAGACACACACACACACACACACACACAGGCAGTTATGCAAAAACAGACAGACACACACACACACACACACACAGGCAGGAGAGGCACAGACAAGGACACACACACACACACATACAGGCAGATATAAAACAGACAGATGTTACACACACACACACACACACACAGGCAGATATAAAACAGACAGACACACACACACACACACACAGGCAGATATACAAACAGACAGACACACACACACACACACAGGCAAGATATAAAACAGACAGACACACACACACACACACAGGCAGATATAAAAACAGACAGACACACACACACACACACACAGGCAGAGGAGTAAAAACAGACAGACACACACATACACACACACACACACATTATTGCAAGGAAACAGACACACACACACACACACACATACTAATAGTAAGCAGATATAAAAACACAGACACACACACACACACACACACACACACACACACACAGGCAGATAGTAAAATAGACAGACACACACACACACACACACACAGGCAGATATAAAAAACAGACACACACACACACACACACACACACACACAGGCAGATATAAAACAGACAGACACACACACACACACACACACATGTGTAGAGGAGTAAAACAGACAGACAGACACACACAGTCATACACACACACACACAGGCAGATATAAAACAGACAGACACACACACACACACACACAGGTAGATATACAAAATGGCTGTATACACACACACACACACACACACAGGCAGATATAGTGAGACAGACACACACACACACACACACACACACACACACAGGCAGATATAAAACAGACAGACACACACACACACACACACACAGGCAGATATATAAAAACAGACAGACACACACACACACACACACACACACACAGGCAGATATAAAAACAGACAGATACACACACACACACACACACACAGCAGATATAAAACAGACAGGAGCACACACACACACACACACACACACAGGCAGATATAAAACAGACAGACACACACACACACACACACATGGCTGTGTGCAGATATACAAAACAGACAGACACACACACACACACACACACAGGCAGATATAAAAACAGATAGACATACAAGACACACACACACAGGCAGTTATAAAAAACAGACAGACACACACACACACACACACACACACACAGGCAGAGGAGAAAAACAGACAGACACATACACACATGTGCAGCGTAAAACAGACACACACACACACACACACATGCCATTACAGGCAGATATAAAAACAGACAGACACACACACACACACACACACAGGTGAGAGGCAAACAGACAGACACACACACACACACACAGGCAGATAGCAGTAAAACAGACAGGACACACACACACACAGGCAGTTATAAAAAACAGGCACACACACACACACACACACACACACACATACAGGCAGATATAAAACAGGAGCAGACACACACACACACACACACAGGCAGATATACAAACAGACAGACACACACACACACACGAAGCACACACAG